>NC_056726.1:115363596-115663596 GCF_019279795.1 Protopterus annectens | reverse complement strand
ATACAACCTATGTGGTGTATTTGCTTGTAGATGAAGGAAATGTTTATAGTAATATATGCATGTTTTCTGGCATAATTTTATCTTTCCAGCCTTCCTATCTGGGAGCACCTGACATCTGGGGCAAGAAAAACTGAAGAAAATGGCATCGGTTGCAACTTTTATACCCCTGGCGCACTGACGTCAGGGAAGAGGCGACAGACACAGACGCCGGACCAAGACTTTGGAACTCAGGCCGACTGTGGGTCGCCTGCCAGCAGGATACCCCAAGTGTAATGACTGCAACAGTGAATACACTCAAACATCTACATTTATGGTAGGTACACAACTGTACTTTGAGCAACACAGATGGAATTTTATGGTAAGACACAACTTCTTTTTTTCAGGCTGCCATTCATATTCTCATGGAGATTTGTTCCTTGACATATCATCTCAGTTGGTACATTTTTCTTCCCCATGAGTGTTTCCTCAGTTTCTTAGTAGCAAAGATGATGATCTGAAAATGTGAAAAACCCCTCTGTGATCTCTTTCATTCCCTAACCAACACCAAATGTAGGGACTTTTCACACACTTCATCATCAGGGAAGCCCCCCCCATTGATGTTGCAGCTCACAAATTACCGCCTGAGCTCCCTTACACTTTACACACCATTTCTTCTGATGGCATTCATCCAGAAGGCAAAACTCCTCAAGGATAAACTCGTCCTTATAGCTCCATATCTGCTGCATCAGATCTGGATGTGGTTCCCTTAACTTTTACCTTATCTGTTGGAGAAGCCACTGCAGCTGAGATCATCAGTGAATCTGCTCTCCCATCCATTGAGCAAGTCTCACTCAAACATTTATTCCTTCTAGCTCAGTACTTGGGTTCTTCCTTTGCAATAGTTGGCATCAACACTACTAAGTCCCAGGCTTTATTTTTTTAAGAAGTTCTTTGTGCAGAATGTTTTTTTTTTTTTTGCTTTTTTGACTGTTTAACTATGTTGACTACTTCTTTATCAGTTTTATTTTAGCTGTTTTCCTTTTCCTTCTGAAGTTTTCCCTCCATTAGGGCTTCATGTTTCATCATACCTTACCACTTTGCTTTTGCTCTTCTGTTTTTAGTTGTTGCAGTAATGTTATTTCTTAAAAAAATAACCATGTGTTGCTGTTTTACGAATCTTAGTGTTAGTCTTACCTGTTAGCATCCTGTTCAGTGTTTGGTTTAAAAAAATGTTATTAATAGATTTAGATAAATTTAATCTCTTGAACTGCATTGTGCTATTGATTCAGCTTGGTGATGGTGGTGATCTGAGTTTATCATGAGTAGCAAAGGTAAAAAGCATGTATATAGAGAGGATTAAACATGCTCTTTTCAAGATGTTTCTCTGTCTCCTATTGAAAAGCTGAGAGTGGGCTATTTCAACTTCTTCAGCTTCTACTTCTGTTTGAGAAACTACACTTAATATTCTTCTCCCAGATTAACCAGACCAAGAAAATATGGTATCACTTTCAGATGCTGAAATCAGGAAGATTTTACCCTCCAGACCTCTATTATATTCTTTCAAAGTCATTTGGTGGTTGGCATTAAGTATGAGAAAATGGAATCGTTTTTGAAGAAAACTGGTCTTGTCCCCCATCCCCTCATAATGGAGTGGATAAGGGTGTTTCTTGCCCATCACTTAGTTTCAGATTTTTCTTCCCAAATGTTCTCTTCAGCCTGTCACTGCACTGGTCCAGTCTGGTTTCATGGAGGTCTGTCATCACCGTGCAGTCATTAACAGAAGTATTGATGTTCACTGTGGTTTTGACTTTGGACTACAGCCCTTTAATTTAATGTTTTCTGCATCACCAGCATCACTGATCCCAATGATCAGGCTTTTGGGGTCAGTCTTAATAGTAGTCTTGTACATATTTTTGCAGGTCTCTGGTGTTTCAGCCTTTGATCCTTCTGCATCAAGGTCTGTGACTTTGGGTTCAAGACCAGTGGATTCATCTATGCTGATGTTTAGGGTTCAATCAGATGGAGCAGGTTTGATGCCAGTGCTGATTTTTGTTTTATTGGGATTTGGCACTCCATATTGGTATCCATGACTTTTGTAATACTGCCTTCTGCACCCAGTGTTGCTTCAACATAATTTTCAACATCAGCACTGTAACCTGTTCTGCACATGCCTCCCTTGGTACCTTTATTGTCTCCAGCCTGGATTGGTGAATATTTCTTGCCTGCTGTTTAGCTTTCTCAGCAGCAGGTTAGAAATGGCACAAGGGGTGGCTACAGATTTTATCACAATCTGATATTAGTGTGGCGCATTTCTTCCTTCCATCATTCTCCTTGGGCCCCACTGTTCTGGAGACAGGTAAGAAACAGAGGCAAGGGAAGGCACATGGATTCCTTACTGGAATTCCCCACTCAGGATTCAGATAATGGAAAGTGGGAAAGATTCCCCACCATCTTCTCTCTGTAAAATCGCAATAATGGGAAGGTCTTAGAAATGATGTAGAGGGGACAACAGCCCACAGACCTCACATTATCTCCATAAAGGATCTTACAAGAGGCCTTCTAGACCCCCCACCTTCCTCCTGGGTAGCTCCTTCTGCTGATAAAATTCTGACGTCATCTGGACTACATAGGAGGCTCAAGATGTTTTGAAACCTGGAGTCCAACAAGATCCTCCAGCCAACTAAGGATTGGGATTGCTAAGTGAAGACTCCTGGGATAATGTTGATGATGCAGAAGCCATTGAAAAGCCTCATACTCAGCAAAACCATGCTCCCCAAGCAACAGAAAGAATTGGAAAGTGCATTTATGCATCCTCAACTTTTACCTTGAGGGTGATAAACTTACTTATTGCTTATGTTGTTCCACTAAGGGCTTGCCATTGAGATGTCCAGGGTGCTGCAAGAGTTGCCAGATGGAAGTCTTACTGCAGGTGGCAACTGTACTCCCCTAAATCTGATCTTATCATGCTTCTGTCTTACAATTCAGCAGATTGTGCGTCAGGAACAACAGGTATTGATTTGGCCATCTGTGTCTCACTTAACCGTACATGACTGACTTCATTGAGGATCCTAAGGCATCTTTTCTCAGTGACTCCCTTGATAGAGCTGCCCTATTTGGATCATTCTTTAAAGATGAGCTGAAGAATGTAGTAAAAGATGTAACTCTCTACAGTGCCTCTGTTCAAGGATGCAGAAGAGTCTACTCCACCTCTGCTACAGTTGTGACTGGTAGCAGTTAAACCAAAGATTTGTGAGGAATTACTGGTGGCTATGGTAACATCCACAATGGATGTCAACATGAAAGTAGTAGTTCCCAGCTGCTGCAAGGATTCGGTAATCTTCCAGTGGAGGGACAGCAATCTAATCTAATCTGTGAAGCAAAAAAACAAAACCAAAGCAAATCAAGCTTCAAAAACACACATTTAAATACTTTAAAAATCACATGACAAAATACGTAGTGTTTTAACCCTTTGCGTTTCAGATACCTAATAAAATCTTCTCAAGTGTTCACACCAGGGGGGTGGCAAGCATTGAGTCTAACCTGCCAACTATATTCCAGCCACCCCAAGTGTTTAAATGTGTTGTTTTGAATGTTAACTTCCAGTCTGAAGAAGTCTTATTACAGATGAAAGCGCTTACTGGAATTATTTACTGTGAAATTGTCATTGGATTTTATTAAAGCAGCTTGATTTCCTTTGGTTTTGTGTTTTGGTTTTGGACCTTTTGTGTAGTGTGTCTTGGAGCTTCAAGCCATTGTACATAGGGGACCATAGTTATTCTTTCCCAAGGATAGATTTTTCCTCAAGACATATATTTGTTTACTCAAAGGTGGTTTTGGAGGTTTCTGTGAACTGGCCTTCAGCCTTCCATTTTCTACATAGTGCTGGAAACCTGGGTAGAGTAGGCCTTCCACACTGTTATAATCACTAACTGTTACCTTAGGAAGGTGCATAGGTATAGGAAGACAAGACCAATAGGTCATCTGCTTTGCTGTGATGAGGGGAAGGGCTTGCAGTTACCAAGCAGACACTTTGCAATAGGATTACCAACCGCATTGTCGTTTTTTCCATCATTCAGTCATCTCTCCAGTGGCAAATGGTGTCACAGTGTACATCACAGAAGGAGTTGATGCCTTCACTGCATGCTGCAGGAGTGTCTCTCTTGCAAACTTTTGTGCTGTGTTGACCACCTGGTTATCAGTGGATATCTTTAACAGGCATTACTGTCCTAACTATGGCTCGGAGGTGGGCCGCATTTGAAAAATCAGTACTTCATGATTCACATAACTTGAGATCCTGTGCTTTTGTAACCATCTGGCAGTCTACACTGGTGCTGCTGCTTGGTATGCACTCTAGCTAAAACCCATCATGAAGGATCAACAGCATTAAATGCAGTAGATATTTCTTAGTGTCAGTTGAGCTGTTAAGTGTGACCTCCTTGATGGGTCAAAAATATCTTTTGTTCTACTCTCTGAAGATGAAAGTTCTTCCGCCAGCTACTAGTTTGAGTTGTCTTTGCATGAGGTAAGTATATGTTCTCATATTACTCATTTACAGTAAGGTGCTTGCTTCCAGAGAGTGGCTGAGAACAGGCGATACCTGAGGAGCAGCCTGTTGATGCAGCCAGAGCATTCCTTCACTGCTTGTGTCATTCAGGAATATGGATGTTTTAAAGTGTGAACATTTGCTGCAAAAATGCTGAATTCCACTTGGTGAAGAAGAAATATTCAATTTAGTACCTGTCAGGCAGGTAAAAACACCTTTTATAGGTTCATAGGCAAGTACTAGGCTAGCTACCCTTACGGGCCATTTTAAACCTAGCCAGTTTCCCTTTTTGTTATTGAAATAGCCTACCCCATTTGGTTATAGATTGGCCTTACCCATCCCATGATTGATAATTATATATTGCCACTAATGAAAATAATTGGGATCATACCATGCTTATTTGAGAATACTTGTGTATGCGATAAAACATCTAGGATCTGCATCTGTCCTTTAGTAGTACAGGGGGAAGTCTTTAGGTAAATTTCATTTCCTAGCCATAGGTCTAAGCTTGAAAATAGACAGGAATGAACTTTATTTTATGTGAGTTGGTCTGTTCCATATTACCAGTATCCTCTGCAGAATGTACCTGCCCCAGCCAACTATTCTGTTGATGTTGCAGAAGAGGTGTAGATCCCTAGACAACGTATTTCCTATGCCATTTGACTTGCTGATGTGCAGTAAATCCATCAGTAATGGGTCAGAGGATGCCTTGTATGCCAGACACAAGTTACCTGTTAGCAGTCTGTAGGATATTACGTATAGTGACAGGGCTGTGAATCGGTCCATGTAAGACATGCTGTTTAGGCAGTGTATCCTTTTAGTAAGGTACCTCTGTGGGAGTTTGCTTGTTGCAGCT
Organism: Protopterus annectens; assembly: GCF_019279795.1. Taxonomy (NCBI): domain Eukaryota; kingdom Metazoa; phylum Chordata; order Ceratodontiformes; family Protopteridae; genus Protopterus; species Protopterus annectens. The sequence continues at coordinate 115,658,218 of NC_056726.1, read as the reverse complement.
TAGTAAGTTGCTCTTTACTCTTAGTATGGTCTCAAAGTCTTTGTAGCTTTCCTAGCATTTTATGTAAATATAAAGGAAGGCATTTTTATCACAATCCATTTGCTTCTAATTGGTCTTATTAAAATGTTGATCTTATGTTGTCAATTTTCATTCATTTCTCAACCATTGGATTCAGGTCTGACACTCAGATCCAAATCACCCTCTTTTTCTAGCTCGTGAAACACTTAAAGCTCTTCAGCTCCTCTGTTATCCACAATACAACAAATACCCCCTCCTTACTTCGTCTAGTTTGCCACCCTCGTGAATAGACGTGTTCACTGCTAGCTCTCGAGTGTTAGTGGTTTTTTTGTAAGTAAAAGAATATATTTTTTCTCTTCAATTTCTAAAGACTATTATTTACCTCTCTGCCCTTCTTACAATTATTGAGACATAATTTTGGTATACCATTGTTGGTAGCTCCTTTCTTATTTTCTTACCTTTAGAGGTAATCTTTTCTTACCATTGTTGGCAATTTTTTCATCCTTTATATTTTCTTTACCAGTAAGGGCAGCTGATAAACCCATGTTTTTTTTTAAGAAATGTAAGGTTTGCAGCCATGAAATAGCATTATCTGCTGCACTTGACTTGTGTGTATATTGTTTGGGCCCAGCCCACTTGGATTCATCTTATGACTCTTACAAGGAGGTTAATCCCCAAGCTGTTATAGACTGTAGGAATAAGGTCATTCTATGAAGATTACTGTGTACTACTACTGGGTCTGAGACAGCATCTGGGGCTCAAACCTGAAAAGAGTGGACAAAAGATTCCAAGACCAGTCGAGCACCTCGTTTCAGAGTCTGGCACCTCCTCCAAAAATGTCTAAATTCTCGTATCCAATCTCTTCCGATCCGGCTACTTGTGATCTGAAAGTTAAATTTTCTGATCCTACCACCTTGGATCCAAGAAGCAACAGTGAACATCGGATCTGATCTTTTTCAGTTTTGGGTTTCAGTTTTGGATCTGATTACTCCTTGGGACTCCCATCCCCATTCCTAGAAAGGTGTCATCACTCCAAGAACTCCTCCGTTGCTTCATCCTCATAATCCTTCAGAAGTTTAACAGAAGGAGATGTGGCTAGGATGATGAGAAAATTCCTCTCAATCCAAATTCAATTGGGGGTTCTTCCGGCTCCGACCCCATTGGGTCCAGAGCCCTTTACCAGCCCAACCCCTCCAATCCTTTCTCCTTCTCCAGTTCATCCTTTGGTTTTGGAGCTGTTGGACCCTCGCATCCCAATCCATCTATATAGGATTTTATGATTGGTGCATCTTCTAAACCGATGCCATTTCTGAGTGTACCGGGTCCAAGTGTATCGGAGCTGGAGGACTCTCAGAAATGTAGCATCGCCACTAGATCCAGGGTGAGGGAGTCAACTCCAAGGTTATCAGAGCTGTGTCTTCCCCTCGGAGCCTAGTCGCTGGACAGCTCTGCTCGGACTCCTGCTTCAAGTGCTTTGCCTTTGGGCCAGAAGGAGCCTGTGGTCCAGAAGCGTGTCATCTTGGATTTGTGGGTTTCTTTCTCTCCTGAGCATTCCACCTTCGAGGTAGTGAAGAGAGTTTCTCTGCTCTAGCTCTAAGGGAAAGGACGCTTACAACCTCCTCGGATCTAATCTCTCAAACAAGCTTGTCTTTGCATCCTGGGTCTCATCATCCTCTTCCACAAGGACAGCCAGCCCAAAGTCTAAAGGACACCCATCAGGGTGTATTGATATCTTCCGATACTTCCCACTGAAGAAGTCCCTAGGAAGGGAAAGTGCAAGAAGGGGCAGTTGGACTCTCTCCAAGAGTCCATCACAGAAGATACTGATTTCAGTGAAGGGGAAGTGTCCCCAATATCATCTGATAATGTCTCCATTTGAGACATCCATCAGTTTCTTAGAGAGATGGTTGGTCTACTGATAACCCTTCTAAGGAGGAATCCGTATTTCTAGAAAATTTTGGTGCTGGGTCTACATCCTAGTTGACTCTGGGGAAGAGACTACTTATAGATTTGGTCTCTCGACGGGTGTGGAGGGAACCTGACTACTTTGAGTCAATCCCCAAAAGACTGGATAGGATTCTGAGACCACCAAAGGATAGGGAGTTTTGAAGCAAAGGAGTACCAGTTGATGCCATGTTCATAGCGGCAGCCATGAAGAAAGAACTGGCAGAGCAAAGTTCCTCTGTTCATCCCCCTAACAGGAAGTCTAGGGCGATGGACAGATTTGGAAATCATGCGTGTGCTTCAATGACCTTTGTGCTTCGATCGCTGAAGTATTTGACACACTTCACCAGACTCCAGTGGGACTTGATTAAAGAGCTCACCAAATCCTTCTCTGGGACCATTATTTCAGAGGTGGACAGTTCAGTCGCCTCTCAGTTGTCTACCCTACAGTCCATTTCCAACTCATCCATGAAGCTCATCTCGCATGCTGCTGAAGGTGCCTCAGGGGTAGCGGGTTCAGGCATTTCCATTAGGAGACGTGCTTGGGTGCACCTGTGTGATTTTGCGGAGCCCTTCAGTTCTTCTTTTGTCAATGCCCCCTTTGACAGAAGTTCTTTGTTTAGCCCCAAGGTTAGAGAGACAATTATCCAGGTGGGAGCAAGAAGGAAAATCCTGTCTTCTATGGGCATAGGTTTTTTGACTCCTCAAAGGACCTTTTCCAGGAATCAGTGAGGTGGCCAGAAAATGTGTTTTAAGAAGTCCCAGGGTCCCTTCCAAGTCTTTGTGGAGATAGTGCCTCTAGAGGTAGAGGGGGGAATTCTAACAGAAGACGCCCTTCACACTGCAGAGTAGGCCTGCAAAACCAAGGATCTAGAGATAACTTCTCTGACAGATCCCATCAGCGCTTCTGAAAGGAGGCCCAGTTGTCCAACTCTGGAGACAGTTGTGGGTCACTTACTCCCTCCACCTGAGACCCTTGCTAGAGATTGCAAAAGATTCATGGATGCAGAGAATTGTTTCCAGAGTTTATATAATACCCTTTTCCATTCCCCGTCCCTCAAAAGGAAAGAAAATTCCTGATGTTTCACCCAGTTAGAGGAAAGCAGCAGCACTAGAAATAAAAAAGCTACTAGATAGTCATCCAAGAAGTACCCCCCCCCCCCACAAAGACCAGAAAAGTCCGGAACTTACTCAAGATTCTTTTTAGTGCCAAAGAAAATAGGGGACTGGAGACCAGTTTTGGATCTCAGCAATCAGAATAGATCATTTCAGTACACAAGGTTCTGGATGGTCACAGTTCAGTCCATTCTGCCTTTTCTGCAGAAGGATGGCTGGGTGTGCTTAGTAGAACTTCAGGATGTGTACTATCACATAAAAATGAACAGGCAGTCCAGAAGCTATCTACACTTCTGGTAGGGAGCCATTCATTATCAGTTCAGAGCTCTACCCTTTGGTCTCACTACAGCCCCCAGGGCATTAACCAAAAAGATGGCAGTTGTTGCAGCTCACTTGAAACTGCAGGGATTCTGCGTGTTTCTGTATTTGGATGACTGGCTGATACCTCTCCGATCAGCCATCATTTGATCAGGGCTTGAAATTATGTACTCCTATTATGCTCTCACCTGGGAATTATTATCATTCACAACAAATCTCATCTAGAACCAACTCAAGTACTACAATTCATAGGACCTTTGTTCAACACTGTTTCCTTGACAGCTTCTCTTCCTCTACAAAGGATTCAAACCATACGTTTACAGGTTAAAAAGATCATTCAAAATTCCTCTCTTTCGGCTCAGAAGATTCTTCAGGCTTTGGGGTCTGGGTCCGCTGGGATAATCCTGGTTCTGTTAGCAGGATACCATACAAGAATCCGTCAGTGGACCCTAGCAACTCAATGGTCCATCCTCTATCCACCCGGATCAGAATAATCAGGCAGGCAGAAATTAACTACTGCGGTGGATTCAAGGTCACCACTTTACTCTTCCTTAGCCCAAGGCCATAGTGACCATAGACACTTCCCAGATTGGGGGGGGGGCACTTTTTGGGAAAGCAGTCCAAGGCACATTGGCCCACAAGAGGACAGTTTGCGTATCAATGTCCTGGAGATGAGAGCTGTTCTAGAGTTGCAGGCCTCCCAAGACGCTCTCCCCTCTGGGACTGTTGTGATTCAGACAAGTATGTAGGTGGTCTGGTACATCAACAAACAAGGAGGAACCAAATCTTACCCCCTGTGTTGAGAAGCTTTGATAGTGTGGCAGTGGGCAATTTCATCCAGTTGTATTCTGATAGGAATGCTGCACATCCCCAGGAAATCCAACGTAATAGCAGACAAACTGAACAGGTCTATCCCAATGCTTCACTAGTGGTCAATAAACATGAAAGTGGTGGAATAGATATTGCGTCAATGAGACCAACCTTGCTGTGATCTTTTTGCATCTCCCCACAACAAGAAATCCAAAGGATCCAATTCTGGGCCTTCTTTGTCACCCAATGGACTTTATACCTCCAGACATTCTAGGCCTAAAGTTGAATGGGGTCTGTATTAGATAATCGAAATCTACTTACCTCGAATCTTTATTCATCGACACACAAACCGAGAAACACTCTTCAGCGAACATTGAAAATTTTAATAGGGTAAGTAATTACTTGGCCACTATAACACCACAACACACATCACACTAAATCAAACCCACCAGAATGGGGGGCTTTGCCCCCACACCCCCCCCCCAGTGTGGGGGACTGTGCTCCCAACACCCCCACTAACTGTATATGCCAACTCCGATATCGCACTACTGTGGGGAAAGGACAAAGTTGTGGTGTTGTCCAATTGCTTCCTTACCCTAGGAAAGTTTTTGTCATTTGCAGAAGTGAATTTTGCTGTTTTGATGTTGATGAATACAGGTTCGACGTAAGTAGATTTAGATTATCTAATATAAACCCAAAGTTGAACAGATGGTTTCCCTAATTCCACTTAGAGAGAGACAGACCAGGCTGTCCTCACCTGTTCGTCATATTGTTTTATCATCTCACAAAGCTTCCACTATAAAACTCTGCAAAATTGGGAGCAGCAGAAAGACATTGATCCCTTCTCCACTCCAGTTCCTGTATTACTTGAGTTCCTTGCTACAGTTTTTAATGAAGGTGCTAGTTCTTCTACCATTAAAGTACAACTAGCTGCTATTTCTAATTTTCACATGGGAATTAATAATTCGTGTTTGACATCTTCCAAACTTTATAAAGCATTTGTAAGAGGAATCCTTCTCAGAATCCCTATTGAAGATCCTACTCCTCACTGGGATTTAATTTTCCTTTTACAGTCATTAACTCAACCACTGTTTGAACCATCAGCGGTCCAGCCTTCCTTCCTAAGGTGGTGTCAGAATCCAATTTTCAGTCAGTCAGTCTCCCAGTCTTCTTTCCAAGTTTTTCAAGTAAAGGAGAGTATTTGCTGCATCTGTTTGATGTTCACAGACAGTAATGATTTTATCTGCATAGGACCAAAGTTTTCAGAAAATCGGATTAGTTATTTATTTCTTAGACTCAATATTTGGCAAACCAGTTACTAAAGTAACTTTATCTAAATTGTTGACGGAATGTATCTCATTTTTGTATAATAAATTGGGTTTGTCCTTACAAAAACATCCAAAAGCTCATTCCACCAGATCAATAGCGACTTCTTAATTTTTTTTTTTTTATCCAGATCATGTTGGAGCTGCAACTTGGGCCAGTCCTCACACCTTTATTGCACACTACAAATTAGATCCATTCTCTAGGGAAGAGCAGCTTTTGTCTCAGCAGCTCTCAGGAATATCCTTCCTTAGGGTCCTCCACAGGATTTGGGTAGCTGGGGACTCTGTCCCAGTGGTTGAGGAATGAATGAAAATTGACATCAGATAAAGAAGTTACATACTCACCATAAAGTTCCATTTGTGTTGTACATTTTAATTCTTCCTCAACTTCTCTCCCTCCAACCCCCTACCAGTCTGACTTCTGCAAGGATTATGTGATGCTGTAGGGAACCAGTGTTTCTTTACTGAGCTCCAGATACTGTTATCTTCCTTTTTCTCCAATTGGTTAGCTTAAAGGACAGCATACAAGATCTGAAGTAAGGAGGGAGTATTTGGTGCATTATGGGTAAGAGAGGAGCCCAAGGGCTTTCTGTGATTCACACGAGCTAGAAAAAGCATCCGAGTCAGATCCAAGGATCTACCAAACCCAGTGGTTGAGGAAGAATGAAAATGTTCAACACAGATGAAACATTATTGTGAGTACATAACTTCTTTTTATTTCAAGGGAAAGTAGAGAATCTGATTATTATTTTGTGTGAGTGAGGGGATGAAGAAGGGGCTACTAGTCATGTTTACATTCCAAAGCTTGAATACATGTGGAAAACAACTAAGCTGGAGCAAATCAATTTAGATGTGTTAAAATGCTTAATTTACTAAAATTTAAATTATTGCGTAACATACATGCCTAACATACAAAGCTATGTCAAACCCAGAGCTGTTGGACATGCTCAACGTAAAGAAATCCCAATCCCTCCGAGCTACACGCTCTAGGGACCTAAACCTTGTCACCACAATAAACAGAACATGCTGGAGGGATAAACTCATGTCCCAGAGACTTCCCATACTCTGGAACAAACTACCTATCTATATCAAACAAAGCTCCTCATTAGCACTCTTCAAGAAAAATCTTGATGATTGGATGGGAGATATGAAATTCACCCTGGGGATCACTTCTGTGGCTCTGCTTGACAGGGGCACAGGAAAATAATTTTCTTGGGTGGCAAAAGCCAGGGTACCGTTTGGCTAGGCTTATATAGGCCCTAGGGCCAATAGCCTAGTACCTACCTATGAACCTGTTGTGAAAACACTTGCTAAACTATGCTAAAGATTAGTGTAGAGGTTGTCAGAAATAAGAATTTGTTACTCTGCTTTGCTGTTACCATGCACATTTCATTGTATTACATTGCTTTGTCATGCCCACTTCCATTGTGCAGTTACTTTCATTTATATTGTGCTTTAATATCCATTATTTACATTTAAAATGAGATGTCATTGCAGTTCTTTTGAGAGGTAACAGCAGCAATGAATTTGCATCATTCCTCTCTGTGTAAAAATTCAGATCCTATTCATTCTTTCTCATCTTGACTGATGAGTTATTAAGCAGTCTGTCAGATCTGTCCCAACATTGCTAGTTCCCCTTTAAGATTTTTCTGTCCCACCCCCAAGTTTCTGCTTGCCATACAAAGCCATATCTGATCCAGCTCTGTTACAAATGCTACATCTAAAGAAATCTCAACCCCTCCACACCACACGCTCCAGTGACCTCAGCCTCATTACCACAATCAACAGAACTTGCTAGAGGGACAGGTTCATAACCCAGAGACTGCCCTTTCTATGGAATAGATTTCCCATACATGTCAAACTGAGCACCTCACTGGCCGTCTTCAAGAGAAACCTTGATGAGTGTTTGGGAAATAGAAAATTCACCCTGGGGATCACTCCAGTGGCTCTACTCGACAAAGACACTGGGAACTAAGGTCGGGTGCCACGATGTCAGGGTAATCCTGTGGGTTAGGTTTGTAAAAGCTCCAGGGCCATTAGCCTAGTACACACCTATGAACCAGTGAGCAGTCACCATGTGAACCAACTTTATTGAGATCTTGTTTGCCACCTTCAAGCAAATATTTGGCTAAGCTAAGTTTTGGCTCTCCTGTATTGACTGTCTAATTCAATATTTTATTTAAACCTTTAAGGGGTCATAGTAGTCTAGAGCTCCCAATATTCTAGTTCTTCTTCTTAGTGTAAATATTTACCATTAGCTGTCCTTTTTCTGGATAGTTTCTTGTGTTGCATGGGTGGAAGGCTTTCCAACATCCATCACTTAAACATAATAATGTCTAGATACATTTATAATACATTAGTAGAAATTATACAGGGATATTTCCATATATAAATAGATACATATTGAGGATTAGTTACTTTTCTAGTTGCTAACTGCATTTCTGAGTGTGTATACTTTTGTGTGTGTTTGTAGATTTTATTGTGGCTAAATCTGACGAGCCCAAAAAAGGCTTCAGGAAATTCACCAGGTATGGCTACAACTTTCCTCCCTACAGCACCCACAATCTCTACATGGTTCTGCCTTGGGCTGGTACACCTCTCAGTGGATTGTTCTATTTGTAAGGGCTTTGGGACACATTCTTTGGCAGACTAAAAAACAAACTGATACTCAAAGGCTCCTGAGCAGTCTGCAGAGAAGCCCAGGAACCAGAAGGAAAAACAGAGAAAAGGATGGAGATGCAGAACTCTGGAAAAGGAAAGCAGATTATGTTGCCCCTTCTGTGGCCTCAAAAGAACTGAGGTTGTAAACTGTTCAACATTCTGTACTAAAACTTCACCCACTTTGGCTGAAGTCAGAGCTGATACTTGTTCTTGACAAGTCTCCAAACAGCAAGCTAGCAGACACTCTTTGGGAGAAGAACCTGCCACGTTTCATTTCCTGACCACATCTTTCAGATTCCTCGGGAATACCTCTGATTTGAATGGAAAAGATGATGAGGGCCATTTTGAATACACAGATTGAGAATAGGTGTCATCCCATCACCCTTGTTATCAAGGGCAGATTGGTTTGGCCCCTCTTCACCCATATTGATCCTTCCCAGGACCATGTTTTGAAACTGGCAGTTTCAGACCTGTGGCGACACCTGGAACCTGTGCATTTGGCACCAACTGGTACCATTACCATGTTTTGGAAGTGGCAGTTTCAGACCTGTGGCATCACCTGGAACCTGTGTATTTGGCACCAACTGGTACCATTACCTCAGCACCATTCCTTTTGCATTTCATTCATTAGACACAGATACCTTCAGTATCAACTGAATCTTGAGACCATCCTGTCGATGCTAGGTCTTCTGTACTGTCCATGATACCTTTTGGTGCCTTTTTCTGTGTTGTAGTCTTTGACTCTGGAAGCATCAGCACTGATCTCTTCCTTGAAGCCTTCCGGTATGTCATTGTCTGGGTTTCCTTTCTTGGTGCCATTTACATCCACCTTGGTGAGGATGGGTGTGTCTGGACAGTGGGCCCTATTGCTGGCAGAGATAGGGTTGGCTTGCGATGTTATTGAGAGGATGAGTTCCTCTCTCCTTTAAACACCTGCACAGCCTCCACTGGCATTGGCTGCAGTTTCAAATACCCTACAGTCTGTGTCTCAACTGAATCATATGATGTCTAAGGGTCAGAACTGTGATATCCTGCAGCAACTTACCCATGTTCATTCAGAGTCCAGTAAGGATTCTCATTCCTCCCTAATACCCCTCCAATGTTCCCAGAAAGAGTATGTGCAAAAGGAGATGCATAGACTCCTCTAGAGAGCATCTAACATATGACTTAGCCTTTGACTTGCAATATCAATAGGGTTTCACCCAATCCCTTCTGGAAGATGTCACATTTTGTAAAATCTTGAAATTGATAACAGTGGGGATCATGGCCCACAGACCCATTCTCTCAGGACAAATAGGTGGTATTTGAGGGCTGCCATTCTACATCCTCTGCTTCCTGGTTTATTCCTCCTTCCAACCATCTGATAGATTTGGTTGCCAGGAAGGCATGACAGGGACTTGTTTCCTCTGAAGCCATCCACAAGAAGCTTGACAGATTTCTTCAGCCATCAAAGGACTAGCAGCACAAGGGACCTGTGGTAGATTCTTTGATCATAGCAGGAGCCATTAAGTGAGAGCTGTTTGCAGTGTTGAACTATGCTACTCACATGAATCACATCCAAAGAAATTTAGTGGAACAAGCTTTAGACTCTTGGCAGAATTCACTCATGCTTAAATACAGGAAGCAGTTAGAAATCCCGCTCCTCTTTTGTGACTTTACAGATAATTTTAAAGCAACCTTCATGAATGCCTCTTACAATGGTACCTCCTTTTTCAGTCCGTCTATAAAGAAAAATTATTGAGGTGTGAGCATAAAGGAATGGTATATTCTGCCATAGGTGTCAACTTTGAGACCATCAAAGATCGTACATTAGAAGGGTTCTGTTCCACTGCAGGTGATTGTATTGCTGACACTGCAGTGCATCATTAGATGGTGCTGCAGTCCTGAGTGCTCCTTCCTTCGAATGAGACTTCAAACAGAGGTCTCGCCTGCTTGAGCTGATAGTAGCTCAGGTGGATATAAAACATCCCACAGCATCTGTCAAAAACAGTGGAGTCCATTATTTATATACAAAAATGACTCTTATTTACAAAATATTTACATATTTACAAGTATTTATATATTTCAAATATATAAATATACAAATCTGTTTACACATTTTCATAATTTCCTTTAAAATTATGATAAATTTTTATCACTATTAGACCCCCACTCCTTTTTCCATAAACACCATCTGATTTTACTTAATATTGGTGCTAAAACTCATTTACCATTAAACATAATTTCATTTATTCTTTCATTCCATATAGTCCGTATAAAATAACTTTTTATCTATTGTTTTAATATATTCTTTATTTCTTTTCTTATAATATCCATATTTAGTCATATCCATGTTTATTGTACCATTTCTTTTATATCTTTGAAAAAAATCTTCTTTACATAGTTTCACCATAACTTTTTTACTCTTTGACATTTCTTCTTCTTGACAATGTAAACATATTCTCTTGTCTTTTTATACGGCATGTTTCCTTTTATTGACAATTTATTACCAGTCTCCACAAAAAATTGCCATTCTGCTTTCGGATTATACCATTTACTTAATTTTATAGATTTAATGTTTTCATCTGTTAGAGTTTCCCATGGTCTTACAATAGTAATGTTTTATCATTACATTGTTACAACATCCTTTTCTTTTTGTCTATATCATCAGTTTTTATTTTCCACAAAAATATTTTTTTCTTGGTAACATTTTATTTCTTAATGTATGCACTCTTTTTCTCTTCTTTGTTCTTTTTTACCATATCATACTAATCTTTCATCTTTTCATTTGTCTACTTTTAACACTTTGAACAAATTTAATGAAGCAGCATATACCACATAGTTAATTAACCCTAAGCCTCCTTCTTTATTTGCATACAGAAGTCCTCTTTTTACTGGGTTTAATCTAGAATGCCATGTAAATGAAAACATTTCAGCAATAATTCCTTTTCAAATACTGTTGGCAATATAAATACTCTTGCTAAGTATGCTGTTTTTTCCCATCAGTACTGAATTTATCAAATAAGACTTTTTCTGAATTATAATTTATATGTGTTCCAGAAAAAGACATTGTTGCTTTATTTCTTCTGTTGTTTTTTCCCATTGAATTCTGCTTACATCTTTATTCCCAAACATTTATACCTAGTACAGAAATTTCATTAATTGTAAAATATATGCCCCTGATCTTAACTATATCACCTAACCCTTTACTTTTTTCTTTATTTAGAGCCATCAATATCATCTCTAGACACTCATTTGTGCAAATTATTATTTTTTATCCAAGTTTTTATTTTTGCAGTTTTTATAATGTCATCTGCATGTGTTAATAGAACTGGAATTTTTAGCCCTTCAGGTAGTATATACTCCATTGCCTTCATTTGGTAATTTATTTTACATTCATAAGTAATGTAGAGTATACAACTCATCAGACGTCTGTGTCTTGCACCATTCTTCATATACCTCTTAACTTAACCAGCCATTTACAAGTATTTTGCTTTATTATTACTATATGCACACACATAATTTCCTAACTTTCTCACTTGTATTCTTTCATTATTAACCATAAGATTTCATGTCTAGTTGTGTCAAATGCCTTATTAAGGTTTCCTATCATGATTTTTGCCTCTCATTTGTGTTCATAATATCATTCATAATTTCTCTATCATTAATAATTCTTGACAACCTTTTTCCTTTATTATTATATATGCCATGTTTGATATCTATTTTTTGATTTATTTCATATAATTTTTTCTTTGTCAAAGTACTTTATATCATTATGTTCTAAGTCTTCCAATGCATCGTGTTCTTTTTTGTATTTCTTTCTCTACTTTTTTCACATCATATTGCCACTGTAAAATAATATCTGATGTCTATCTTCATTCATTCTTAAATGGGAGTCATTTCTGATCCTCTGAGCTGGCTTGGCCATTAAACAGCTCGGCCTAGCCAAAAAAACTCTTGATCTAAGACTCAACCCACAACGCCCCTCTCTCCATTATCTCAGATCTCATTTGCCGCTCTGGTAAAAAGACGTGTTAGCCAATATTCTCCAGCCAAGTTTTTAAAAAAATCTTTATTCTTTAACAAATTCCTGTTAACTTTAAACAATTAGTTTAATTTCCTTCTCATTTACTTTCTTGAGTGTATTTCCTTCTCTACCCTTCATACCTTCACTCTGTTCTCATTGCCGTTGTTGGTAATCTTTCCCTCTTCCTCTACCTTTAAGGTAACCCTCTTTTATGTTACCGTCGTTGGTATTCCTGCCTTTTTCTGCCATTCTTAGTAGTTCTTTCTACCATCATTGGTAGAATTTCTATCTATCGTGTGTGTGTGTGTGTGTGTGTGTGTGTGTGTGTGTGTGTGTGTGTGTGTGTGTGTGTGTGTGTGTGTGCCCCCTCCCACGTGCGAGTGTCTCTGTCAGCCTTTTCATTGTCTATTTTTGTTCCTTGCAAAATGGTGGAAAAACAAAAGGGCACTTGGACTTCAAACAGTGCCAAGACTATTGTTGAAAGATACCTAATTCAGACGGGCATCTTTCATGTGTATACGGTTTGGCTGCACTTCAGACAACAGTTTAGACATTGACTGTGATATCTGCAATGCCTTCAGTTCCAGAGCCTTAGTAGAAAGATGAAAGAAGTTGATATTAAAAGGACTGTTAAAATCTTCTTTCAAGAAGCCCTGTCTAAACCAGATCCCTCTTCATCTAAATCTGACCAGTCTAAAAAGAGGTAATTCTGTGCTGAGCTCTCCTTTGGCATCAGAGACTACGAACAAATCTTCAGTTCTATCAGTCTCTTCGGAACCGAAGAGTAAGGTTCCAAAACTGACGGAATGAAAATCTTCAGCACTGGGATCCATGGCAGTGCCCATGTCAGCACCGGCCACCTTAATTTCCCAGTCGGTACCGACTTCACCATTTGCACTGTAGCAAACTCTACCCACCCCTTCGGTGCCGAAGTCAGAACAGTTTTTAGTTCCCAGGACAAGGCATTCCCCTTCCATAGACCCCTTTGTGGGTCAACTTCCCAGTCCATTTTTGTAAAGCCCAGAATCCTCCTTGGGGAGGTCTGTTTGATCTTCCAGGAGTTTTTCAGAGGTAGACTTTGAGAGATTGGTGGATCAGTTTTTTGCAACCAGGGGTCTTCCCATCACTTTTCAGACCTCTTTCCCATTTGGAGTTGGGGTCTGTTCTCCCAGGACTCCTCTGGATTTTCCTCCTCTGACCACCTCAGGAGGCTTGGAGCCCTTTACTTCAATCCTCCTGGTTCCAGCTCTCCTGGTGTTAATGGGAACTACTCTCTCTTAGGCTCCAGGAGGTGCTCTGATATCTTCGGTTCCCTTAGAACCAGCAGATTCTTAGGGCTGTAGCTTGGCTCTCTGTTCTGAGAGCTCTGGTTTGGTTCCTGACTCTTTCTCAGAATTTTCCTTGGCTTTCGGAGCCCTGGCAATTATGTGCTCTTTACTGGTTCCTGCTTTCGTTCGTGGTCCTTCGGAGTGGGGTATGACCTTGGCACCGAGGTTGTCTTTCTCGGTTCTGGGCTCTCATCCCTCTTCAGGAGGCCTGCCTTCCAAATCATGGAGAGGGTATTACCCTCTGTGGGCTCTCAGGTGGCCCCTCCTGTATGGGAGTGTGATATATCTATACCTTCTGGTCCAGTGCTGCTGCCGTCTCTCACATCAGGACAGTGAGCACCAAAGCTAAAAATTACCCCTGTCCATGGCCCCTCTTCTGAGTCTTCCTCAGAGATTCCCTCTGAGGAACCAGCCCAAAAGAAGAAGTGCAAGAGGAAGCACTTAGATTCCCCAGAAGAATCTGTCACAGAAGACAAGAGTTCAGTGAAGGAGAGGGTTCCCCCTGAAGATGTCTCCTTTGAGACATCCTTGAGATCCTAAAACAGAGGGGTGATTGGAAGCCCAAAGATCTGTCCTCTGAGAAATCTGTGTACTTGCAAGCCTTCGGTGCTCACCCATCTACTTCTTGGGTGACCCTCGCCCACTGAGGACCTTATTAAATTGATCGCGCAGCAGGAGTAGAAGTCCCCCTGACTCCATAGAGCTAAATCCCCATAGACCAAGACGAGGTACTATCAGCACATGAAGACCACTAATATTGGGCAAAGGGTTTAGCAGTAGATGCCATGGTGGTGGCGGCGGCGGCCTCCAAGAAGGAACTTGCTGACGAGAGTCCCACTGTTCATCCACCTAACAGAGAATCTAGGATGCTGGACTGATTTGGAAAGCCGGTCTATGCTTCATCGACCTTTAGTGATGAGGTCCTTGAATTTCATAGCACACTTTATGAACCTCCAGAGGGATCTGAACCTCCAGAGGGATCTGATCGAGGAGTTATCGGATACCCTAGTTGGAGCTGTGTCTGAGGAGGTACAGGATAAGGCTGCCTCTCAGCTGGCCACCCTGGAGTCTATATCGAATGCGTTCATGAGGCTCATCACTCACGCAGCCAAGGGGGTGACCAGAGCAGTGGGTTCAGGTGTTGCCATAAGGCGTCACTCCTGGATGCACTTCTGAGTTCGTGGAGGCTTTTAAGTCTTCTTTCAATATGCTCCCTTTGATGGATCTTCCTTGTTTGGCCCCAAAGTCAAAGACACACTAGCCTTGTGCAAAAAGGATGGAAGGACCCTTTCTGCTGTGGACATTGATTTTTCTACTCCTCAGCAATCCTATTCAGGAATCAGAGGAGTGGGAAGATGTGGTTCAAGATGTCCCAAGGGCCTTTTTAGGACACACGTGGAGGTAGCTCCCCTCACGGCACAGGGGGAAGCTCTAATGGAAGATGTCCACCCCATGGCAGTGGTGGCCCATGAAATCAGGGCTCCAGAGACTCCTTGAAACTCGAAAAAAAATCCAACTTATGAAAAACAAACCAGGATAACACGCTCGTACAAAGAAACACCTGCTTTAATGACTTTAAACGCACTTTTAAACTGAACGTTTTTCGTTTCACTAATAGTAAAACTTCTTCAGAAATATTTATACATCTTAACATATCAAATAATCAGTCCTTAAATAAACTTTGTTAAATTTGGCGCTGAAAACCTCCATACACACCACGCCTTCTTAAAGCAATACAACAATGAAACTTTCACTACACTGCGATCTACTCTAATTGTATGAACATTCTAAAATTTACTAAAATTTGCTCATAGATGGATTCAAGAGACATAAACATAAAACGCATAAAATCAACATCTAAAATCACTATAAGTCTTCAGCTAATTATTAGATAAACTGCTGAATAAATGACTTGATTTGATGTAATATAATATAATCAACTCCTTTACTTAACTTCATATAATATCAAGTACAGAGATATATATATATATATATATATATATATATATATACATATATATATATATATATATGTGTATATATATATATATATATATATATATATATATATATATATATATATATATATATATATATATATATATATACACATATATATATATATATATATATATATACATACATATATATATATATACATATATATATATATACACATATACATATATATATATATATACATATATATATATATATATATATATATATACTAATATATTCTGTATTAAAATTTAAAATTGAAATTAAAAGTAAAATTAAAATTAAAACATCAGTCTGTCAACAAGCAATAAGTTAACTAACTTGTTTCTTATGCTGATATATAAAATATATATATGTATAAAATAAACAAAATTAAATAATAAACAGCACAAGAAAAAACACAGAAAAAATACAAAACATTAGAATTATAAATTATACACAAAAAACAGCAACATGCCTATAGGCTGATATGCCCTATTGATTATTTTTGAATTTAAATGAAAAAATTAATTTATTTATTTTATTTATCTAAAAACTTCCTAAAGTGATATAGAATAAAAATTTCAAATACTTTGTTTCTACCTATCTAAATTTTTCAATTTTAGCAAACACATAATAGAACATTTATCATTAATACCAGGGAAAACATAAGCATTTAATCTAAACTGCCAAAACAACTCCGCCTTTTCGAGAAGTAAACTGGCGGGTCCCCCTCTTTCATCTGGCGGTATTTGTTGGATTACTCTAAACTTAAATCTATGATTAGGGAACATCATTATATGCTTAGATAAAGCATTTTCATCTTTTCTTTGATTAATGCATCTCATATGTTCCAAGACTCTATCACTTAATCGTCGGTCCGTTTTCCCCACATAAAATGATGGACATCCTTGTCATGTTGCTATGTAGACTGCTCCCTTTGAATAACAATTATATCTTTCTTTTAAATAGATGTTGTACCCATTAATATTGGCTCTACAGCCTGTGTCCATCAAATAACAAACAGAGCAGGCTCCACATTGCGACATGCCCGGGTTCCTTACAAAAACATCTTTTTGTTTCTGAAACAAAATTTTGAAACTATTTGACTTTCTCCAGACCATCTTAGGTTTAAAATTGAAAACAGATTTCAAACTGAAATCATCACGTAATAAAGACCAATTTTTTATTATGATCTTCCTAATGTCTTCAGCATCAACACTAAAATTCATAACTCCGACCGAAGGAGTTGATTATATTATATTATATTATATTAAATCAAATCAAGTCATTTATTTAGCAGTTTATCTAATAATTAGCTGAAGACTTATAGTGATTTTAGATGTTGATTTTATGTGTTTTATGTTTCTCTCTTGAATCCATCTATGAGCAAATTTTAGTAAATTTTAGAATGTTCATACAATTAGAGTAGATTGCAGTGTAATGAAAGTTTCATTGTTGTATTGCTTTAAGAAGGAGTGGTATGTATTGAGGTTTTTGGCGCCAAATTTAACTAAAAGTTTATTTAAGGACTGATTCTTTGATATGTTAAGATGTATAAATATTTCTGAAGAAGTTTTACTATTAGTGAAATGAAAAACGTTCAGTTTAAAAGTGCGTTTAAAGTCATTAAAGCGGGTGTTTCTTTGTACGAGCGTGTTATCCTGGTTTGTTCTCCAGAGACTCCTTCTCTGAACAGCCCTACCAGCACTGCTGAAGGGAGACCCAATTGCTTACCTCTGGAAGCAGTCGAGGGAAGACTTTCACTGCACCAGACAGCCTGGCGACTTTCCGATTCGTGGGTGCAGAGAATAATTGCCAGAGATTCTTTTATCCCCTTCATTCTTTTTCCAAGATCACAAAGAAGAATCCCAGATGTTCCACCCAGTCAGAGGGATCAAGCAGCCTTGGAGATTCAAAAGCTGCTACAAAATTAGTCATCCAGGAAGTCCTGCCAGACCATCTAGAATTCGGATTTTACTCAAGGTTCTTTTTAGTGCCAAAAAAGAAAGGGGACTGGAGACCAATACTGGATCTCAGCCTTCTGAACAAATTAATTCAAAAAACAAAATTCTGGATGGTCACAGTACAGTCTGTACTCCCTTTTCTAGAGGAAAATGATTGGATGTGCTCTGTAGACCTTCAAGATGCGTATTACCACATAAAATGGACAAACACGACAAACACTCAAGAAGGTTTCTCCACTTTTGGCTAGGAGCCAGTCATTTCCAGTTCAGAGTGCTGCCCTTTGGTCTCTCCACAGCCCCCAGGGTGCTCAACAAATGCATGGCAGCAGTCACAGCTCACCTGAGACTTCACAGATTCTGAAGGTTTCCTTATTTAGATGACTGGCTTCTCGCTGCCCCCTCCAGGCACCTACTGCTTCCAGCCACACATTTTAGCCTGCATTTTTTCAACTTTTTGGGTATAATGGTCAATAAAGACAAATCCCAGCTGACTCCAACGCAAGACCTGGAGTTTACAGGAGCTTGTGTGAATACAATAACTTATATAGCTTCTCTCCCTCTTCACAGGCTACAAAAAAATAATGTTTCAAATACAATTCATACTATCCAAAGACAAGGTTCCCACTCTTCTTGTCCTCTACGCTGTAGGCTATATGGCAGTGACCGTAACCTTAACACACTTGGCAAGACTTCACATGCGTCTAATTCAGTGGCTGCACAATGGTCCATACTAACATATCCCATTCTAATAACAAGTCACTGCAAGAAGGATCTATCCAAATAACAAGTCACTGCAAGAAGGATCTATCCATGGATGAAGTCAAGGAAACCCTTCCAGGCCTCCCCTTCACTCCCTCTCACTCCAAGGCCATAGTGACCACAGACGCCTCTCAGATTGTGTGGGGGACATTATCTGGAAAGAACAGTCTAAGGCACTTTGTCCCCACAAGAGGCCAATTTGCACATCAGTGTCCTGCATCGCTTTTAGCGTTGCAGGCCTTTCAATCTGTCCAGCTCAGGGGACAGTTGTGATTCAATCAAATAACATGTCAGTGGTTTGGTACATCAACAAACAGGGTGGAACCAGATCATACCCCCTGTGTCGGGAAGCTCTCTGAGTATGGCAATGGGTGATATCCGCCAGCCGCTTTCTAGTTGCAATGCATATCCTGGGGAGCTCCAACATGATATCAGACAAACTGAGCAAATGCATTCTTCTGCCTCATGAGTGGTCTCTCAATCCTAAAGTGGTGAAGGAAATTTTTCATGATTGAGGCCAGCCTTGCTGCAACCTCTCTGCCTCCCCAATGAACAACAAATGCAACAGCTACTTTGCCCTAATCCCCCCTAAGGGGTAGTCCCCAAGAGATGCTGTCATTCTCAGTTGGCCCTCGGGATTTCTCTATGCCTTTCCTCCCTTTCCCCTCATTCCCCTTTTCTTGAAGAAAGCTCAAAAGTTGAGAAGCAAAGTGATCCTGATTTGCACCCTTTTGGCCCCAACAAGTCTGGTTCCCCTTTCTTTGGCCTCACCTACTTCACCGTCCATGGATTTTGGACCCAGTTCCAGACCTCCTGCCTCACCTGCAGGGACTGGTGCATCCCAATCTTTGCAGTCTCAAGCAGACAGCTTGGTTTCTCCAATTCCATTAGTTGCCAGGCAGAGTAATTTGTCTGGCTTCTCACAAACCCTCCACCAGGAAACTTTACCTTAGCAAATGGAACACATTTTCAATTTGGGCCCATTCGCATGATTCTGACCCATTTGTGGCTCCTGTTGACAAAGTTCTAGAATTTGTAGCTATTCTCTTTGATCAAGGAACTTTTGCTTCCACAATTAAAGTTCAATTAGCAGCCAGAAGTTCTTCGTGTTTCACTGTTGCAGTCATAACTGTAGGGTGATCCTGCCGGCAGGCAGCCCGAGGTCGGCCAGAATTCCAAAGTCTGGGTCTGGCGTCAGCTGTACCAGCAAGTACCCTGACGTCAGAACGCAGAGGTATAAAGCTGACAGCCGACGCCATCTTCTCCAGTCTTTCTTGCCATGCGGTGGAAAGCAGCTCGCAAGTTGTTGGTTGGCGGATTCCCGGACAACGTGCTTTGCTTGTCGTCGGTCCGAAGACGACTTCTTCTCTTCTCAAGCTAAGTACCCCATTGGGGAAACTTTTTTCTTGCTCCTCCGATGTCAGAAAAAGTTAATTGTATATCGTGTGGAAAACAAATACCTCATAAAGATTTCCACTCTTACTGTCTTCCTTGCTTAGGCCCTGACCACGACGTTTCTTGCTGTCGGTTTTGTGCCAGGTTTAATTCTCGTACTATTAAGCGTAGGTACGATTGGGCCTTGAATTATTTTGGTAGACGGTTCAATTACAGAATGTCGTCGGATACTTTACCGACAACCGGAATTCACAAAAAGCGCAAGGACAAGGATAGGCCTCCGAGGTCCAAACAGGATTCTATGCAGCCGGAGCCAGCTTCGGGTTCGGCGGTCGTCAGTGAGGTGCTTTTGCAGCCCCTGTCGTCAGCCACTTCAGAACCGATGGCCGACACGGACTCCCATGGGGAGCCAACTAGGCCCAGTATTTTGTCTGCTGCAGGACCTTCGGACATCGCTCCTTCAGATGGGTCCGGAACCGCTGTGCAGGTACCGGCTTCTGAAGGGGTTTTCAGGCCTTCTCATATCACTATTACTACAAAGACAAAGGCAAAGTCAAAGACAAAGACACCTGTTAAGCCAAGGATTTCTTCTCAAGCTTCTTCGGATTCAGCTCCCAAGACCCAAAAGCAATTAAGGATGGCTGAAGATTTGCTTACTATGATTAGGGGTTCTCACCCCCCCTGAAAAAAGGCCTAGACAGGATATTCCTTATGATTCCTCTGATCAGGCTTCTGTGTCTTCAGTTTCTTCCTCTGAACAGGATTACTCTTTTCCTCCTTATGAGGATTCTGATGCAGAGGACTCTATTCCCTCTGCTTCTCCCCCTGAAGATTTTTCCTTTGGGGAAACCTTGCATGAGATGAGAGAGCATTTTCATTGGGAAGGTCAGGATTATTCTGCTACTAAGAAGAGACTTGGGGAGTTTCTCCTTCTCCCTCAACACAGGCCTTTGGCTATTCCTCCTGTTCTTGATATTGTGGATGATGCTTTCTCTGAAGCTAACCTGAATCCTGACTCTTATCCGCCTGCTCCTTCTAAGCCGGATAGATTTTATAGAGTCCCTGATTCCCATCAATTTTTGTTCAAGAACCCTTCTGCAGATCCTGAAACTATTTCTCAGGGTTCCAAGGCTGCTAAGGCCGCTTCAGCTAAAAATCCAATTCCCTCTGAAAAGGATTCTCGTGCCTTGGACAGATGGGGCAAAAAGGTGTATACTTCTGCTACTCTTTCTATTAGAGCTTTAAATTGCCAGTTTCATATGTTCAAGTATCAGCAATTTCTTTTGTCTGTTTTAAAACAAAAACTTTCTACCTTTCCTGCATGTGCAGAGGACCAGAAATTACAGGATGTATTGCATGCAACTGAACAAGTTAGCAAACATAGTTTACATTGTGGTTTTGATGCCTTGGAGGCTTCTTGTAGGGCCGCAGCCTCTGGTACTGTTATCAGGAGACATGCTTGGCTACCTGAGCAAGTTAAGGCTAAACTGTTAGATGCCCCTGTTCAGCATGATGTTCTGTTTGGATCTAAAGCTGAGGAGGTTATTAAAAAGATGGAGGATAAGGCGAAATCTATGCAGACTGTTAAAGATTTCTTACAAGTTCAGCCTCCTAGATTTACTAGAAATTGGCCCTCCAAAAATTGGTCCTTTCCCACGTCTGACAGGCCTCAAAGGGGAAGATATAGACGCTCCAGAGGTCGGGCTCAGGCCTCTTACAGGTCCAGACAGTGGACTGCTTCATCCCCTAGAAGGGGAGAAGACAGATCTCAATCACAAAGAAAGCAGACCCAATGACTCTCTCTGTTGGGCTACAGGTCCTATTTGCCTGGAAGCCCCTCTTGGAGGAAAACTTTCTCTTTTCTACCAAAATTGGACTCATATTACCCAAGACAAATGGGTTTTGGATGTGATTTTAAGAGGTTACAAATTCCACTTTCACACTCTGCCAAGGTCTATTGGTTGGCCGGATCTGCCAAAACATCAATGATCAGAGGCCTTAAATCAAGTGGACGCTCTATTGGCCATGAGAGCCATAGAACCTGTTCCTCTTTCACAGATGGGAAAAGGTTTTTACTCAAGACTATTTCTGGTCCCAAGAAAACAAAGCTCATGGAGACCTATTCTGGACCTTTCAGTATTAAACACTTTTCTGGAAATTCCAAAATTCAAGATGCTTACTCTACAACAACTTCTTCCATTGCTCTCCCAGGATGCTTGGATGGTGACATTGGACTTAAAGGAAGCCTACTTACACATTCCCATCAGGCAGGAACACAGAAAATACCTCAGATTCAAGGCAGGTTCGAGGCACTTTCAATTCTCTGTACTGCCCTTTGGTTTATCTACTGCGCCCAGAGTCTTTACCAAGTGTCTGGCTCCAGTAGTAGCTTATTGCAGACTCAGGGATTCAAATTTACCCCTATCTGGACGACTGCCTTATTCAGGCGGACAGCAAAGACCTTTTACTTCAACATCTGGATTTTGTTCAACGTCTTCTCCTACTACTCGGATTTTCAGTGAACACAAAAAAGTCACATTTGATCCCTTCTCAACAAATGATTTTTTTGGGAGCTCTTCTAAACACAAGCTTGCAAAGGGCCTTCCTCACTCCAGAAAAACAATTACAGCTGGCCTCAATTTTCAAAACCTTGGCAACTTTACCTCAGCTCACTGCAAGGAAATTCCTGCAGGCTTTGGGCTACATGGCTTCTTGCATCCTGTTGATTCCAAATGCAAGGCTTCATATGAGAAAACTTCAATGGTACCTAAAGAGTGTATGGTCTCGGCATTACCACAGTCTAGACACAATGATTCCACTGATTCCCTGCCTCCAAAAGGAGCTCCTTTGGTGGTCCAGGTCTTGTGCTTTGAACGAAGGGAATCCCTTCCGTCTGCCTCAACCTTCTCCGATCATAACCACGGACGCTTCGGATTATGCTTGGGGAGCTCATTTTCTAGACATTGGCCAGCAGGGCTCTTGGACAAAGAAGCAACTACTCTGGCACATCAACTTAAAGGAAATGTTGGCAGTCCAAAATGCTCTTCTAGCATTCCAGACTCTTTTGAAACCAGGACCTCTTCTGATTCGTACAGACAATACCACAGTCATGTGGTACATAAACAAGCAAGGGGGCTCTCACTCTTACCCCCTTTGCAGACTAGCCATGAATTTATGGAACACAGCTCTAAATCTGAATCTGCATCTTCAAGCTCAGTTCATTCCAGGAAATCAGAAGCTCTTAGCAGACAGCCTAAGCAGAAATCTTTTGGATCCTCACGAATGGATGTTGGACTCCAACTTATTCAGCAGAATAACTGCAGTTTGGGGTTGTCCTCAGATTGGTCTGTTTGCATCCCATCTCAATCATCAGTTACCTCTCTTCTGCACCAGGTCCTTCCACATAACAGCTTGGAAAGTGGATGCCCTGTCATTCAGCTGGAGGAATCTTTCGGGATATGCCTTCCCTCCTCTTCCTCTTCTGCCTCGGGTGTTACTGAAAATAAAACAGGACAAACCCAAGACTATCATTTTGATAGCTCCAAATTGGCCTCGGCAGTTTTGGTATCCAACTTTAAAACACCTTTTCTTGGAACCTCCTTGGATTCTTCCTCTAATCCCTTCTCTTCTGTCCCAGCATCAGGGTCAGATGCAACACTCTCAAATCAAGACTCTTTGCCTAGCAGCTTGGCTCTTCAAGGGCCTTTGATTCCTTCTCTTCCCAAGCACGTTTTGGATGTTCTTTTAGAAGCTAGGCGGCCTAGCACTAGAAAATCTTATGCTTTAAAATGGAAAAGATTTTGTATTTGGATGCAGGATCGAGGTTTTGATCCTCTTTTGCCTAATATTTCCTCCATTTTACTTTACCTCTCAGACCT
The DNA here is from genome assembly GCF_019279795.1 of Protopterus annectens. Lineage (NCBI taxonomy): Eukaryota > Metazoa > Chordata > Ceratodontiformes > Protopteridae > Protopterus > Protopterus annectens. The sequence goes on along the minus strand of NC_056726.1, from coordinate 115,634,713 downwards.
TCTGCTTAAAGGCCTTTCCTTTTCCTCCATCAAAATTCATGCTTCTGCTATCTCGGCTCATTTTAATACTGATCCTCCCATTTTTTCTCACCAGCTGGTGAGACAATTTTTGAGAGGAGCTAAGAATTTAAGACCTCCCAGAACTCCTCCTGTTCCTGCTTGGGATCTTAATTATGTTTTGGAGAAACTTACTTTGCCTCCTTTTGAGCCTGCTGCGGCTTCGGATATCAAGTTTTTATCCTGGAAGACAGCTATCTTATTGGCATTGACTTCTGCCAGAAGGGTTTCAGAGTTGCAAGCTCTCATGGCTGTGGAACCATACATTATCTTCCACCAAGACAGAGTTTCCTTGAGGACAAATCCTACATTTATGCCTAAGGTGATTTCTAAAGTGGCTCTAAATCAGACTATTCACCTTCCTACCTTCTTTCCAAATCCTCAAAATAAAGGGGAAAAGGATCTTACATTCATTGGACGTACACAGGCAACTACGATTTTACCTGGACAAGACTAAAGATTTCAGAAAATCTGATCAATTGCTTATCTCTTATGCCTCCAGTTCTCTAGGTAAGGCTATTTCTAAACAAACTATTTCCAAATGGATTGCTCATGGAATAAGGTTTTGTTACTCTCACCATGGGAAACAGATTCCAGGTACTGTTAGAAGTCATTCTACTAGATCAGCTGCCACTTCAGCAGCTTTTCTCAGAGGAGTTCCTACCAAGGACATTTTGGAAGCTGCCACTTGGAGTTCAGTGCATACTTTCTCTAAGCACTATAATCTCCCTTTGTATTCTAAGTCTAGGTCAGGCTTTGCCTCTGCTGTTTTGCAGGGTCTTCTAGCTGCCCCTTCTTCTGCATAACCTCCTCCGTCATCCACAGCTTTGGGATTCTACCCTACAGTTATGACTGCAACAGTGAAACACGAAGAACATAGTACAGTTGTGTACACCTACCATAAATGTAGATGTTCGAGTGTCTTCACTGTTGCAGTCGGTGTTTCCCTCCCACCAGTCCCCTCTTATTTTTGCTTGTTTTCTCTTCCACTTCTTTTGTGGTGTATTTGTGTTCCTTTTTAGACACCTTTTGGTTTGTTTTTTGGGGGCTTCTGACATCTGGGGCAAGAAAGGCTGGAGAAGATGGCGTCGGCTGTCAGCTTTATACCTCTGCGTTCTGACGTCAGGGTACTTGCTGGTACAGCTGACGCCGGACCCAGACTTTGGAATTCTGGCCGACCTCGGGCTGCCTGCCAGCAGGATCACCCTACAGTTATGACTGCAACAGTGAAGACACTCTAACATCTACATTTATGGTAGGTGTACACAATTGTACTTTCTAATTTTCACAATGGCTATGATGATCATGCTCTAATTTCCCATTATTTATGCAAAGTTTTCCTTAAAGGTGCATTGCGTCTAAAGCCCCCCATTCAAGGATCCTATAGCTCCACTGGATTTGACTCTGGTTTTACAATTCTTGGTGCTCCCATGCTTTGAGCCAGCAGTGACTTGCCATCTCAGGTATACTTGGTGCTGCCATGCTTATCTCAGGTTTCTGTCATGGAAAACTCTTTTTTTTCTTGTGACCTTTACGTCTGCCAGGAGAGTTTCTAAAATTCAAGCATTATGTGTGAAACACCCTTGTCTGACTTTTCATAAGGATAAGGTTTTGTTAAGAACCAGCCCTTCCTTTCTTCCTAAGGTGATCTCAAAATCTAATATTAATCAGACAGTTGACTTGCCCGTTTTCTTTCCCAGCTTCTCCAATAAAGGCGAATATTGCTTCCACTTACTAGATGTTCACAGACAATTACGTTTCCACCTCAACAGGACCAGAGTCTAGAAAGTCAGACTAGTTATTTGTTTCCTTTTCAGGTTTATCTCTGGGGAAACCTGTCTCAAGTTACCTTTTCAGAATGGCTCAGAGATTGCGTTACCTTCATTTACAGTCATAACCACAAGTTTCCTGCACCTGTAAGCGCATTCCACCAACTCTATAGCCACATCAGCTGTTTTCCACTCTAGGGTATCCATGAATGAAATATGTGCAGCCACAACATGAGCTTCTCCTCATACCTTTATCACTCATTACAAGTTGGATATGGTCTTCAGGGGACCTTTGGCTCTGTGGTTCTCAGGAATATCCTTTCATAATGCCACCCAGGATCTAAAGTAGTTGAGGACTCTGTCCCATTCATCAAGAATGAATGAAGATTAATAACGTCAGATAAAGAAGTTATGTTCTTACCATAACATTTCATCTGGGTTGTCGGTCTTCATTCATTTTTGACATCCCGCCCTCCTTCCCCTTCCTACAGGTTTCCTTGAGGATTGGACACTTGTTCTGGGAACCTTTTAAGTTTCATCTTAGACATGGCTTCTACCTTGTATCCCTATCATTCCATGATACTTTGACTGCAAACTCGATCTGAGGTAATGGAGAGAGGGGCATTGTGGGTTGAGTCTTAGCTCAAGAGTTTTTTGGCTGGAGCGAGCTGTATAATGGCTGAGCCAGATGTTCTTCATTCCACATTGCTGCAGTCCTAACTATTGGGTAGTCCGCTGTCCAGTCGGCCCGAATACCAAAGTATATGGCTGACGTCGGTCAGGGCGCATTAGACTGACGTCAGTACGTCAGGGTACTAATGCGCATGACCGACGTCATATCCTCAGTCTTTTTTGCCGCATGGTCCGATGCAGAAGCAATTTTGCGAGTGCAGGTTGGCGTTCTGAAAGTTTCTGAAGTCAGAGTTTCAGACCGAATCAAAGTTGGCTAAGTACCCGTTGGGAATATTTTGGTTTTTCTTGCCTCAGTATTTAACCGGATGTCAGAAAAAGTGAATAACTGTATTTCTTGTGGGAAACAGATACCTCATAGGGATTACCATACTTTGTGTATACCTTGTTTAGGGCCTGAGCACGGCGTTGTTGGATGCGCTCTTGTGCTAGATTTAACAAACGCACTATTAAGAGAAGGTTAGACTGTGCCAGGTTAGTTTTTGGGAAGCGTTGTAATTATAAAATGCCGTCGGAGGCTCCGGCCCGCTTCGCCAAAAGCGCAAGGACAAAGCAGCAAAGCCTAGAGTGGAAGAACCGACAGTCCCAGGCGTCGGATCTTTAGAAGGCTCAGTGGTGCGGAGATTTTGCCAGGTGTTTCTTTGGAGTCTCAGGAGAGACTTTACTGTTACAGGATGTATCCTCAAGAGGAAGTAGGCCAGGCTGAGGGGGCTTCTCAGGGGCTGTTCTTCCCTCTCTTCCTAAGGTGGTTAGAGCCTCCCTTCTGTTTCCAAGGCTTCTTTGAGAGGCAGGCCAAGTTTAACTTCAGTGGGGTTTCTCCTAGTGCTTCAGGGTCTTTGCCTAAGAAACATATGCTTAAAATGGCAGAGGATTTGATTACTATGATTAGAGGTTCTATGCCCCTCCTGATAAGAGGCCTAGGGTGGAACCTGAGTTTGAGAGTTTTGAGCAATGTTCGAGGCTTCTGAGTCTTCGGCTGAAGACTTGCAGGAGTATCCTCCTTATTCTGATTCTGATGTGGATGATTCTACTCCTTCAGCTTCTCCTCCTGAGGATTTTTCATTTTCAGAGACTCTGCATTCCATGAGGGAGCATTTTAAATGGGAAGGTCAAGATTTCTCTGATTCCAAGAAGAGGCTTAGGGAATTCTTGTTTTACCCCAGCATAGGCCTTTAGCTATACCTCCTGTTCTGAATGTGGTGGAAGATGTTTTGCAGAGGCTTCCATCAATCCTGATTCTTTGCCTCCTGCCCCAGTTAAACCGGATAGGTACTATAGGGTGCCTGAAGCTCATAAGTATCTTTTAAGAGTCCTAGGGCAGACCCGAAACTGTCTCTCAGGGGCCTAAAGGTGTGAAGGCCTCTGTTGTTAAAAATCCTGTTCCTCCTGATAAAGAGGCAAGGGCTTTGGATAGATGGGGAAAGAAAGTGTATACTTCTTCCACTTTAGCCATGAGGGCGTTGAATTGTCAGTTTCACATGTTAAAATATCAGAATTATCTCCTTTCACAATTGAAATCTAAGGTGGATGCTCTGGCAGAAGGTATTGAGTGTAAAGAGTTGCAGGATTTAGTTCATGTGTCTGAACAGGTGGGTAAACATTCCTTGCAATGTGGTTTTGATGCTGTGCAGGCCTCCTCGAGGGTGGCTGCCACTGGTTCTGTTCTTCGTAGGCATGCCTGGTTGAGAGATCAGAATTTAGCTGAGCATGTTAAAACAAGGATTTTGGATGCTCCTTTGCAGTCTGATGTGTTGTTTGGTTCGCCTGTGGAAGCAGTCTTAAAGAAAATGGAGGACAAGGCTAAGTCTATGCAAACTGTTAAGGATTTTTGCAGGTGCAGCCTCCAGTTTAGTAGAAATTGGCCTACTAAGGGATGGACTTATCCTGCTTATGATTCCCAGTCTAGGGGTAGGTCTAGGCGTGGTAGGGGCAGAGCTCAAGGTTCTTTTAGGCCTAGGACAGGGAGTTCCCCTGCTCAGACTTCTGGTGAGGGCAGGGGTCAGTCCTTTCGTAAGCAGACCCAATGACCTGCCTTTTCAGCTGCCAGTACATTCTCGCCTGGCAGCACCTTTGGGAGGAAGGCTGTCTCTTTTCAAAGAAAATTGGGATTTAATTACCCAAGACAGATGGGTTCTGGATATCATTCACCACGGTTACAGGTTTTATTTCCATACCATGCCTCCTTTCAAAGGCATGCCAGACATTCCTCCTCTACAAAGACAAGAGGCTCACAAGCAAATTTCTCTGTTGCTCCACATAGGGGCCATTCAGCCAGTTCCTGTGCCAGAAAGGGGCCTAGGATTTTATTCTCGCCTGTTCCTAGTACCAAGAAGGGGAACACGTGGAGGCCAATTTTGGATTTATCTATCCTCAACACTTATCTGGACATTCCCAAGTTCAAAATGTTGACGTTACAACAGCTTTTACCTCTGCTGGGCAAGGATCACTGGATGGTAACTTTAGATCTCAAGGAAGCTTACCTTCATGTGCCTATAAGACTAAGTTGCAGGAAGTATCTGCGTTTCGAGCTGGAAATTCTCATTATCAGTTCTCTGCATTGCCCTTTGGCTTATCCACTGCCCAGAGTATTCACAAAGGTTCTGGCTCCAGTGATAGCTTACTTCAGGCTAAAAGGAATTCAAATCTATCCTTACTTGGGCGACTGCCTGATTCTAGCTCAAGAAAAGGAAGACCTTCTACAGCATTTGGATTATGTCATAGCAGTGCTAAGATGCCTAGGGTATTCTGTGAACGAAATAAAGTCCAGTCTAGTACCCTCTCAAGACATGTGCTTTCTGGGTGTGAGACTGAATACAGCAGCCCAGATGGCCTTTTAACCCCGGACAAACAAAAGAATCTTTCCAGTTACTTCCATCAACTATCTCTTCAGTCCGGGCTGACTGCAAGGACAGTCCTTCAAGCCTTAGGGTTCATGGCATCTTGTATTCTGGTGCTTCCCAATGCCAAACTGCATATGAGGAAGCTGCAATGGTATCTCAAAATGTATGGACACAGCACTGCCAGGATTTGGACACTGTCATTCAAATAATACCTTGCATTCAAAAGGAATTTTTGTGGTGGGCTCAGGAATGTCACCTAAACAAGGGACTCTCTGTGACCCGGCCAGAGGCGAGTCAGATTCTAACGACAGATGCCTCAGACATTGCTTGGGAGCTCATCTAAATGGAAAGTGGATACAAGACAAGTGGCCTGCCAGACTACAGCATCTACATATCAACATGAAAGAGATGTTAGCAGTCCAGTTTGCATTAATGGCTTTCAAGGAGTTACTTCTTCCAGGGCAGGTGTTGATTCTAACAGACAACACAACTGTCATGTGGTACATCAACAAACAAGGGGAACACATTCTTACCCATTGTGCAGGCAAGCAATGATTTTATGGGAGACTGCGCTCAGCTTGCAACTAACTCTTCAGGCAAGGTTTCTGCCGGAGCACAGAACTCCTTAGCAGATGTGTTAAGCAGACAAATCATGGATCCCCACAGTGGAAACTGGATCTTCATGTATTTCAAAAATTGACAGTGTCATGGGGAACTCCAGACATAGATCTGTTCGCTTCTCCACTAAACCACCAGCTGCCAAAGTTTTGCACAAAGAGGTTTCATCACACAGCTTGGAAAGTGGATGCTCTTTCTTTCAGTTGGAAAAATCTTCATGTGTATGCTTTTCCACCTCTGCCTCTTCTCCCAAAGGTGCTTCTAAAGGTCAGACAAGACAAGCCAAGGATGATTTTAATAGCTCCAGATTGGCCTCGGCAGCACTGGTACCCATTACTGAGGAGTCTGGTAAGGAAGCCTCCATGGCCTTTACCCTTGATTCCACACCTGTTGTCTCAGAGGGACGGTCACCTGCTCAATGTCAAGCTTCAATCTCTTCATCTAACAGCCTGGCATATTCTGTTTTGAAAGACAGCAGGTCTCAACTTCCTCAACAAGTTTTAAATGTGATTATGGAAGCCAGAAGACCTAGTACAAGGAAAGTGTATGCAGAAAAATGGAAGAGATTTTTATTTTGGAGTGCAGCAAACAATTTGGAGATTTCTGAGCCTAATTTGAGTGTGGCTCTTCAATATCTTACTGAGTTATTGGACAAAGGTTTGTCTTTCTCTTCCATTAAGATTCATGGTGCAGCAATTTCAGCTCACTATGATTGTGACCCACCATTGTTTTCGCATCCTTTGTTCAAGCAATTTCTTAGAGGGGCAAAGAATATAAGACCCCCGTAGAGCTCCTACTCCTGCTTGGGATCTCAATTTTGTGTTGGAGAAACTTACTCTACAACCTTTTGAGCCTCTGACTACTGCTGAATTGAAATATTTGTCATGGAACACTGCTTTTTTGTTGGCTATTACTTCTGCAAGGAGGGTTTGTGAGTTGCGGGCCCTTAGGGCGGTAGAGCCTTTTTGATTTTCATAAGGATAGGGTATCTTTACGTACTAATCCTTCCTTTATGCCTAAGGTGGTTTCTAGTGTGGCTTTAAACCAAACTATTCATTTGCCTACTTTTTATGCAGATCCCCAAAATAAAAGGGAAAAGATTTTGCACACTTTAGATGTACACAGGCAATTGCGTTATTATTTGAGCAGGACTAAGGATTTTAGGCAGTCTCAGCAGTTGTTTGTTTCTTTTGCTTTGGGTTCTTGAGGGCAAGCCTGTGTCAAAACAAACTATTTCTAGGTGGATTGGGTTTTGCATTGCATTTTGTTATTCCCATCATGGCAAGGAGATTCCAGCTGGAATTAGGCCTCATTCCACTAGGGCTACTGCCACTTCTACAGCATTTCTAAGGGGTGGCCACTAAGGATATTTTGGAGGCAGCTACTTGGAGTTCAGTGCATACTTTCTCTAAGCATTATCACCTTCCTCTCTACTCTAAGTCTAGGGCTGGTTTTGCCACAGCTATTTTGCAAGGCATGTTGTCAGTTCCTGCTTCCTTATGATTTGCCAGCCTCCCTTACCTCTGCTTTGGGATTCTACCCAATAGTTAGGACTGCAGCAATGTGGAATGAAGAACATAGTACAGTTTTGTACCTACCATAAATGTAGATGTTCGAGGATCCACATTGCTGCAGTCCAATTTACCCTCCCTCCTTCCCTCTGTGTTTAAGGGTGGTTGTGTAGGTGAGGTTATATTCTGGTAATTTTGTATATATTGTACATATTTTTGGTGCAGGTATGTTTGGAATTTTTGGTTTTGGCCTTAGCTTTTCAGGGTCTTCTGACATCTGGGGCAAGAAAAGACTGAGGATATGACGTCGGTCATGCGCATTAGTACCCTGACGTACTGACGTCAGTCTAATGCGCCCTGACCGGCGTCAGCCATATACTTTGGTATTCGGGCCGACTGGACAGCGGACTACCCAATAGTTAGGACTGCAGCAATGTTGGATCCTCGAACATCTACATTTATGGTAGGTACAAAACTGTACTTTCCGAGGATCGGAACCAATCCCCAGTCATCAACAATGAATGAAGATCGACAACACAGATAGAACGTTATGGTAAGAACAGAACTTTTTATTTTTATATTTTTCCTTAAATATCCTCCATTCAGACCAATTTTTATAAAATGTTCTCATAGCAATATGATCTTTCTGTTAGTGTATTACTCATCTTTTCTTCTTCATTCCATGCTTTCTCATTTATCCTTTTTATTCATTTGCCTATTTTTGTTTATTCTTTGTTTTCTTTTATCTGTAGCCATATTGCAAGATGATCAGAAAATCCTCTTTCAACTACCTCCCCTTCTTCTGTAACTAAAGCTTATGAATACTATAAAATAATCTATTTCAGTGTGTACATACCCGTATTGTAAGTCCATGAATTTTTTGTTTCAAGAGTTTTAGCTTACCACATCTTATAACCTGTAACATTTTTCTTATATCATTTTCTTTCTTTTTACGCTTGTGTCTTAAATCACAGTTAGTGTCTCCTGGTGTTATAATATTAATATTTATTACTATTTATTACTACATAGTCTAAAATTTGATGAAATAAGCTTTTCCTTTCTTTACAGTTAGCATAAGTATATAATGTTATAGTTCTACATACTTGTTCTTTCCATTTTAAATCTACAGTCGTTAATCTTCCCATTTTTGCTAAAGTTACATCTACTATCTTTATTTCTACAGAATACAGCTATTCCAGAGCAACTTTCATTTCCCAATTTCCAGATCATCTTTCCTCCCCATAGTCTAATTTTTCTTCATTTATAAAAAGTCTTGCATCTTCTAATGTAATTACATCTATAGCACATGGATTACACCACTCCAAAATTCCTGTTCTTACTGTGTTTTTAATTATGTTCACACTTACTGAAAGCACTGTAAATTTTTTGTTTTCCCTTTTCTTAAGATTCATGGTTTCATAAGTCCATAGCTTAATTACTAGGCTAGCTTTCTTAATAAGCCATTCTAAGCATATCCAGTTTCCTTCCCAAAGGTGAGAATCAAACACTGGACCTTGTGTCTGTGAGTCAAACACCTTAACCATTATACCAAGCCCCAATTTTTAGCTGTATATGTTCTTTTTCATTCATTTCCTTTCAGTTTTTTCTTTGTACTTATCCCTTTAAATTTTCTTTGTCTTTTACCCTTTTGCAACCTCCCAGTTTGTCTTCATCACTTACTTTAGAACATTCTTCTATGTCATTATTTTTTGTCATCCAGTTTCCCTTCTAGTTCTACTACTATTGAAAATTCTTCTCTTTTTTCATTGTCTTCTTTCTTTTTCTTTTGCAATCCATCCATAAATATCCAATTTTGTCACGTGTGTAATATTTTAACAGATTTTTGCATCATGTCCCATTTCCCCACAAATATAACATAACATTTTCTTTTGCACAGTTACTCATCAAATATCCATCTTTTCCACAAAAAATGTCTTGGGCTGTACCCAGTATTTTACAACATCCCTGTTCCCCTCCACATTTATCATGCTTGGCATATGTATAATTTTTTTCTTTTTGTCTTAACACAATATTACAATCCCAGCCACCAGTCCATAAACTCCTTTTGTCATAAACTTTTGCAATGTCCAGTACTTCTTTACATAAAGCTTTCAAATGTCCTATCTGAAGTAGTTAACTTCATTTGATCAGCAACCTGTGGGTATCGCATCCGTCCTGGATCCGAGCCGACAGCTTTCCAAGCTAGAGATCCGAGCTCCAAGCTCCTCCCCCTTGCCCATAATACCCTGCTTACCTCCCTCCAGTCCTCAGATCTCGTTTGCCACGGCTTCTATAAGCACGAGTGATGAGCTCCTTGCGATTAGGTAAGATAAGGATAGGAATTTTCTCTACCTTTTTACCAATTTAAAAAGTGTGTGTGTGTGATAGTTGATCACTTAGTTTAGTTTAGTTTAATTTAACTTTAGTGTATTCTCCTTCCCCTTATCTCTGTGTTAGGGAGTGTGATTGTGTAGACATGGCCAAAAGGCCCTAAGGCCATCTTTTCCAAATGCTCTGAGTGTGGCCATAAGCTGTCCCCAGCCGATGGCCACACTCAGTGCGTTCTTTGCCTGGGGGTTGCACATTTAACATCAGGCTGCTAGATATGTGCTGCCTTTAACCACCGGGCTCTGAGAGACAGGAGGAACAAGTTAATCTTAGCGGGCCTGTTACCCGCGGATTCTACTTCTTCTTCCTCTCCCTCAGTGGCGCCAGTCGGGGCTGCGGCTGTTCAGCCAATGGTTCCTGCTCCCCTGGTTGGGACTCAACCTCCCACTGTGTCCCAGGGAGAGAGGGACACTAGAAAGAAAGAGAAGAGAGATAGAGAGAAGGGAGAAAGAGAGAGACAACGACAGGGAGAGGCATAGGAGCCACAAGCGGCGGGCCGACTCGGCCCTGCCGGCTAAGCAGCTCTGTTCCCCCTTGAAGGTTCCTGTGTTCTCCCCCTCTCGGCTCCGTTCCCCACGTTTCTCTCCGGAGCCGGAGGAGGAGCCCTGGCCACCTTCGAGGTCGTCGAGGTGGCCTTCCCGTCCAGCCTCAGTGGCCTATTCTAGGTCTACAAGAAGCCTTTCTGACGTGGATATGGCCCAGATGCAGATGGGAGTGCTCTTGCCTCCCCCTCCCTCTGGGGGGGAGCTCGGCCCCCTTCTTTGCTCCTATTGCTCCTTCTCTGATCCATTATCGGGTTTCGGAGCCATCTGATCAGAGTAGCCTTGGAGCCGGGGAGTCGGCACCGATAGTAATCGCTACTTCGACGCCGGCCTTACCTTTGAGTTTATCAGGTCCTTTTTTGGATCCGAGCTCTCCGGGCTGTGAGCTGAGCCTCTGATCCAGAGGGGTGAGTGTGTCTTCGGCTCTGATGCGGTCTGAGCACGCTTCCCTTTCGGGTCCGATCACTTCGGCTCTGGCGCCGATCCACACGTCTGATCCAAGGGGGCTGCTCTTGGATCCCAGGGAGAGTGGTTCACTGTCAGCTTTCGATGTGGTGGAGAGGGTCCTCTCGAGGGTTTCGAGGTCCCTGGCTTGTGCTAATGATCCACCCGCCATTCCCTCGCAGATGGGCCTGCCTTCCATCATCTGGCCCCAGGGACAGCCTGCGTCTACGCCCCAGCTAGTTCCTGTAGAGGAGCATGACCCCGTTGGTGAGCCCTCTTCGGACAGTTCTGCTGAGGAGGTCCCTCACAAACGAAAGTGTAAGAGGAGGCACTTGGACTCCCCTGAGTCCCTCACAGAAGACACTGACTTGGAGGAAGGGGAAGGTTCCTCTAGGTCACCCCCCGGGGAAGGTTCCTCTAGGTCACCCCCCGAGGACATCTCCTTTGGAGACATTATGGAGATGCTGCGCATTAGAGGGGGGTGGTCAGCCCAGAAACCTTCCTCGGATGAGTCAGTGTTTCTGGAGGCATTTGACGCAGGCCCGTCTACCTCTTGGGTGTCCCCTCCGGCCATCTCCCTGGTAGACCTAAGTACTACCAGGGCGTGGAAGGAGTCGGACACTGTAGAGCCAATCCCCAGGAGACCAGATAAGATCCTTAGTCCCCCGACAGACAAGGCAGCGTGGAGTAAAGGTTCCCCTGTAGATGCCATGGTGGTGGCGGCTGCCACCAAGAAGGAACTGGCACAGGATAGTTCCTCGGTCCATCCTCCCGACAAGGAGTCTCAGACAATGGATCGCATCAGAAAGCGGATGATGTTAAGTTGTCAATCTCGCCTTCATTCTTGCTTGATGGGTTCGGAGCCGATCCTCGGCTCCAACTCGGCACTTTGCTAAGCTCGAGAGTCACTTTTACCAGCTCGAGGCAGCCCCATATCCCATGATGCAAGGTGGTAAGTACCCAGATCTCGTTTGCCGCTTCGCTGATGAGGTCCTCCTTTTGCCAGCTCCTGGTAAGTGTTTTATATAAAACTATCTTAGCCCCTTTTTTCACTTTAAACTTTATATTTAACGTTTTTAGTTTATATTAAGCCCTTTTTTGACTAAAGTTTCCCTCACTCCTTAATTTTTTTAGTCAGGCCTTCTCCCCTCCCATCCCACCCCCCCCCCCCTTGTCAGGGTGTGTGTGTGAGAGGTTAGTTCTCAATATTTTTTTGGGATAACTTGTTCTTTGGGACTGTGTTGTGTGTGTTTTCTGCAACTATGTCCAAAGAAAGGGTCTCAGGCTTTAAGAAGTGTGACTCGTGCTGTCAGAAGATGTCTCTGACAGACGGTCACACTTCTTGCTTATACTGCCTGGGACCTCTCCACCTGCAGGACTCCTGTGCGATTTGTCATTCCTTTAGCCAGAGAGTCCTGCAGGAGAGGAGAAATAAATAGATTTTAAGGGGTCTTCTTAAACCGGAGGGCTCTCCGGCTAAGTCGGCTCCGAGCAAGACTTCTAAGTCTTCCAAGGCCCAGGCTTCTGTGTCTAAGCCTGCGGCCTCGGTTCCGACTTTTTCTGAGTCTAGATCGGCTGCGGCTGGAGCTGATCCTAGTTAGCTTAAACCTTCGGCACCGATGGCTATCAGTGCCGATACTGGTTCAGTCACATCGGTGTCGGCTCCGACTGGCTCTGACCACCATGTGGCTCAGGCTTCGGTGTCGGCGCCGACCGGCTCCGACACCCTTACCTTTATGTCTGTATCGGCTCCGGCCGGAGCCGATGCATCGAGACCTTCTGTCGGTGCCGAAAAGTCCTCTGCTCCGACTGCATCTATGGTTTCATCGGCTCCGATGGTTCCTTCGAGGAAGAGGTCCAGGTCCCCTTCCTTGGAACCGATACTTTCGGCTCCGGCCTCACCTCTCCTCTCGGAACGGAGCCATCGGAGCCGATCATCTAGGTCATCCAGGCTTTCTGACCATGATTTAGAGAGGGTGGTCAGTAGATTATTGAAATCACAGGCACTGGCCCAGATGCTACATAGTCCGTCTCAACAGACGACTATTAGTCCACACCCTCTTGTAGTTCCTCCTTCGACTCTACCTCAGAGTTTGGAGCTGGAGTCTTCGGGAATAGTTTCTGCTATGGCTGAGGGGCAGATACCCCCCCCTTCTGCTCCCTCAGCATCTACTCTTATCTCCTCTTCGAGACCTTCCTTAGAGGGATTCGGTGGTCGGGCTTCCCTGGTCTCCTCCGAGGGTGAGTGGCATCGGACCCTTGTCCGACCCCACTCTTCCCCTTGGAGCCTCGGCCTTGGTGAGCTCGGCTCCGACATCTGCCTCGGAGCCTTCCCTTTCGGTGGGCCCTGGAGTTCCGGTTTCTTCGGAACGGGTTCTCTCGGACCTCCCTGGGAGGGGGGCCTTCGAGGTGATGAAGAGTGTGCTGGCCACTGGACTCAGCCAGCAGTCTGTTCCCTTAGCTCCTCCCTCTACGGTGCCTGTCGATATCTCTGCCATCTCTCTTGCTCCCGGACCCAGAGATCCTCCGCCTCAGGTTTCCCCACTGGGAAGAACCCCCTCTTCCGAGGATTCTCCTGATCAGTCAGGGGATCCCCCGCGCAAGAGGATTTGTAAGAGGAAACACATTGACTCCCCTGAGTCTATCACTTCGGATACCGACTTAGATGAGTCGGAGGGATCCCCAAGATCCCCCTCTGAGGATGTCTCCTTTTCAGACATCCTAGAACTCCTAAAACAGAGGGGAAACTGGCCCTCCAATAATCCCTCTGAGGATGAGTCTGTATACCTAGAGGCGTTTGGATCTCGGCCCTCCACCTCCTGGGTGTCTCCGCCTTTCGACCCCCTCATGGAGGTTATTGCTCGAAAGGCTTGGGCTGCTCCTGACTCTGTAGAGCCAGTTCCTAGGAGGCCGTCAAAATTTATTACTGCCCCTTCGGATAAGCAATTCCTTACGAGAGGTGTCCCTGCTGATGCCATGGTGGTGGCGGCTGCCACTAAGAAGGAACTTGCAGATCCTTCCGTACCTGTCCATCCTCCTAATAAGGACTCTAGGACCATGGATAGGTATGGTAAGCGGATGTTCTCTTCAGCGACCTTTGCTATGCGTGCGGTGAACTACTTATGTCACTTCACCAGACTCCAAAGGGACATCCTTAAGGAGCTAGGTGAAGTAGTACAGGATCCCACAGCTGCAGGGGCTCAACAAAAAATTGCTTCGCAGCTAGGAACCCTTAATTCTATTGCTAACTCCTCCATGCGACTGATGTCATATGCAGCAGATGGAGCGAGTAGGGCCGCAGGTACAGGTGTGGCTCTTAGACGCCAAGCCTGGATGCGACTCTGTAATTTTGCAGATCCCTTTAAGGCGTCCTTCACAAACTCTCCCTTTGATGGGTCAGCTTTGTTTGGCCCTCAAGTGAAGGATACATTGACCAGGTGTGAGCAGGACGGCAAGACTCTTTCAGCCGTAGGGGACCGTTTTCCACTCCTTCTAGACCTTACCCTAAAGGACAGAAGGGTGGCAAGATGTGGTTCCGCAAATCCCAAGGAGTCACGCCGGATACACGTGGTCAGTTTACCCCTAGAGGCAGAGGGGGTAACAATAACAGACGCCGCTCTAGAGGCAGAGGGGTCCACAAAACCAGGGAAGCAGAGAGACTCTCTGACAAGCCCTTTCAGCATCCCTGAGATGTTGCCCGACTGTCCATCCTTGGAGGCAGTCGGGAAGATATCGCTGTACCCAGAAGCCTGGCGTTCCCTCACTCAAGACAGATGGGTACAGTCGATCATATCCAAGGGTTACAAAATTCCTTTCGAGGAAAGTCCTTTCTCTCACTCAAATTCCCTTCCAGATGTACCACCCAGTCTAAGGGAAATTGCAGAGTTAGAAGTTTTAAAACTTCTACAAAAAAGAGCCATTCAGCCAGTTACAACAGACCATTCAGAGCCCGGAATCTACTCAAGATTCTTTTTGGTCCCCAAAAAGACGGGAGACTGGAGACCAATATTGGATCTCAGCAGACTCAACAAGTCTGTGAGAAAGACAAGATTTCGAATGGTCACACTTCAGTCAATTCTGCCCTTCCTAGAGAAGGACAATTGGATGTGCTCAATAGATCTTCAGGATGCGTACTATCACATAAAAATTCACAGACGCTCCAGAAGGTTTCTCCGCTTTCGGCTGGGGTCCAGTCATTTCCAATTCAGAGCCCTGCCCTTTGGTCTCACTACAGCCCCCAGAGTGTTCACCAAATGTATGGCAGTGGTCACGGCTCACCTGAGACGTCGATTCCAGGTGTTTCCGTATCTCGACGACTGGCTCCTTTCAGCCACCACCAGGCATCAACTTCTTCAAGCCAGGGATTACACAATAAATCTTTGCACTCAATTGGGAATTTCGATCAACTACGAAAAATCCTCCTTATTGCCCTGCCAGTCTATTACTTTCATAGGCGCAAACTTAAACACTGTTCGGATGTCAGCAACCCTCACAGACCAAAGAATTTTAGATATACAAAGTCACGTAAGGATCATCCTAGCCAGCAAGAAAGTACAAGCCAGAATGGTTCTAAAGGTGTTGGGCCTCATGGCTGCGGCCATTACCCTTCTTCCCCTGGCCCGCTTCTATATGCGCCTGCTTCAGTGGATGTTGTTCACTCAGTGGTCTTACCAACAACTTCCGATGCATCACCAAATACTGGTGACACAAATTTGCAGGAATCATCTTTCATGGTGGATTACTTCTCTCCAGATTCACCAAGGCAGACCCTTTGTACTCCCAGCCCCGGTACCCACTGTCACTACGGACGCTTCCCTGATCGGGTGGGGGGGTCATTATCAGGGCAGGATGGTTCATGGGACGTGGCAACCGTTCGAATACCACCTGCACATAAATGTCCTAGAGATGAGAGCAGTGCTTTTAACGTTGCAAGCCCTCAACGACTTTCTTCCCTTGGGAACAGTTGCAGTTCACACAGACAACATGTCTGTAGTATGGTATATCAACAAACAGGGCGGAACCAAGTCCTACCCCTTGTGTCGAGAAGCTCTCAGAATTTAGCAATGGGCGATCTCCTCTCATCGGTTTCTGGTAGCAACGCATATCCCTGGGAAAACCAACATTTTAGCGGACAGATTGAGCAGAGCTATTATCATGCCTCACGAGTGGTCTCTCAAACAATCTATAGTGGAGGAGATTTTTCTAGAATGGGGCCGCCCATGTTGCGATCTTTTTGCTACTTCCCAAAACAGCAAATGCCCAGACTTCTTCTCTCTCTTCCCACTGCAAGGCCATCCCCCCAGAGACGCTCTAACCCAGGATTGGCCCCAGGGACTTCTTTATGCCTTTCCTCCTTTTCCGCTGATTCCACAAGTACTCCAGAAAGCCACCGTTTTGAGAGCCAAAATGATTCTCATTGCTCCCTATTGGCCTCCACAGATTTGGTTTCCGTTCCTCCATCGTCACCTTTTGGTGCAGCCTTGGCATCTGGACCCAGTGCCATACCTTCTGATTCACCAATCGGGTCAGCTGCACTGGTCTATCCCTTCTCTCAACCTCACAGCATGATTGCTCCACTTCCTTCCTTAGCCAGGCTTCCTATGATCTCTAATCCTGTTAGAGACATCATAGTAGCTTCCCTAAAATCCTCTACTAGGAGGATTTATACTAGCAAATGGAAACGCTTTTCTTGTTGGGCAAAAGCTAAAAATATTGATCCCTTTACTGCTCCAGTACAGGCAGTTTTGGATTTCTTAGCGGAAATCTTTCACGCGGGCTCCTCTTCTTCCACGGTCAAAGTTCAGTTGGCTGCTATCTCGAACTTTCATGTCGGGTTCGCAGATCACAACATTATGTCCCACAGGCTCTGTAGAGCCTTCTTAAAAGGAATTTTTCTCCTGAAACCTCCAATCAGGAGTCCTCCTCCTCAATGGGACCTAAATTTAGTGCTGACATCCTTGATTCTTCCTCCCTTCGAGCCAGCTGTTTCATGTTCCCTGAAATTTCTTTCATGGAAAACTTTATTCCTGGTGGCTATTACATCGGCTAGGAGGGTGTCTGAACTCCATGCTCTCTCTGTTTGCCCCCCCCTATTTAGTCTTCCACAAAGACAGAGTATCATTGAGAACTAATCCGACCTTTTTGCCTAAGGTCGCCTCTAAGAGTAATTTGAATCAGTCTATTGACCTTCCTGTATTTTTCCCAAACTACTCAAACAGATCGGAACAAAAGTTACATTATCTTGATGTTCACCACCAACTCAGATATTATTTGGACAGAACAAAACAATTCAGGAAATCCGATCAGCTCTTTGTTTCTTATGCTGATAACAAAAAAGGCCTTCCTGTCTCAATAGTGACCTTATCTAGATGGCTTTCTTCTGTCATCTCTGAAATTTATCAGCTCAGGGGAAAACAGCTGTGCTCGAAACCTAAAGCGCATTCAACCAGAAGCTTAGCCACTTCCACAGCTTTTCAAGCTAGACTTCCATTAGGCACTATTTGTGCAGCAGCCACGTGGGCCACTCCTCATACCTTTGTTTCTCATTACAAATTGGATTTGGCCTCCAGGGACAGAGCCAGTTTTGGCTCTACAGTTCTCAAGAGTCTGTTCCATTGAGCCACCCAGGATAGAGGTGCTAGGGATGCGGTCCCATCAAGCAAGAATGAAGGCGAGATTGACAACTTAACATTGAGAAGTTATGTACCTACCATAACGTTCCATGTTAGTTGTCTTCTCTTGCCTTCTTTCTTGCGACCCTCCCTCCTTCCCCCTGGCCTGGACAGACCTTTCTCTCTACATGGAAGAATGCTTCTTAAGACCATACAGTACTGGTCCTCCAAAACCATCCTTCAGGCTTTTTCTCTACTTCTTTCTTCCTTTTGGGAAGTTTTATATGCTTGGTGTTATTGCCTATAGACAACAAACGAGATCTGGGTACTTACCGCCTTGCATCATGGGATATGGGGCTGCCTCGAGCTGGTAAAAGTGACTCTCGAGCTTAGCAAAGTGCCGAGTCGGAGCTGAGGATCGGCTCCGAACCCATCAAGCAAGAAAGAAGGCGAGAGAAGACAACTAACATGGAACGTTATGGTAGGTACATAACTTCTCATTTTCTTCAGCCACCTTTTCCATAAGGGCGCTGAATTACTTGACACACGTGACTAGGCTTCAGCGGGATCTAGTAGAAGAGTACTCTGGGTCTCCCCCGGAGTCCATGTCGGCCGAGGACAAACTAACTTTCTCGGCTCGCATGGCCACTCTAAAATCGATATCCAACACATCTATGCGGCTTCTCTCCCATGCCACGGAGGGGGCAGCTAGAGCCAGTGGATCCGGCATTGCCTTATGGCGTCACTCCTGGCTCCGACTTTGCGGAACCCTTCAAGGCGTCCTTCGCGAATGCTCCCTTTGACGGTTCTACGCTGTTTGGCAAGACCGTCCGCGATACGCTGCTCCAGAGCGAGAAAGACGGGAAGACGCTGTCTGCTGTCAGAATCCGCTTCTTGGCTCCTCAAAGGTAGTTTTCCAGGAACCAGAGAGGACAAAAGATGTGGTTCCGGAAATCTCAGCAGTCCCGTTGCGCTCCGGGCCCTTCGTCCTTCAGAGGCAAGGGAAGACCATGTGGATGCCAGCCCAGAGGCAGAGGGGGCCGAAGAATTTCGGGTCGAGGGAACCTTTTTCCGACCGACCCGCGCAGCAACCCTGAGGGGTTTGCCCAACTGCTCCTCTCTGGAGGCAGGCGGGGGGGGGTGTTTTTCGGAACACCTAGCACATTGGGAGTCATCACGACAGATTGCTGGGTGCTCCAAATAATATCCAGAGGTTACTCTATCCCCTTCATAAATCTTCTCCCTCAGTTGAGGCGCCTCCCCAATGTTCCACCCAGTCAGAGGGAGGCGGTGACTTTAGAAAAAGAGCCATCCAGCATGTCCCCCCACGCCAATTCGGGTCGGGCAATTACTCCAGGTTCTTTTTGGTGCCAAAAAAAGACGGGGGACTTGAGACCAATTCTCGACCTGTCTGCATTGCACCTGTTCATTGCCAAAGAGAAATTCCGGATGGCCACTCTTCAATCTATTCTCCCCCTTCTGCAGGAGAATGACTGGATGTGCTCCATAGACCTCAAGGATGTGTACTACCACAGTCTCATGGACAGGTGATCCAGGAGGTTTCTCCGCTTTTGGTTGGGGGCCAGTCATTATCAGTTCAGGATCCTCCCTTTTGGCCTCGCCACAGCCCCCAGGGTGTTCACCAAGGTTATGGCAGTTGTAGCGGCCCACCTGAGGCTTCAGGGAATACAGGTCTTCCCTTACCTGGACGACTGGCTCCTCGCCGCCCCCTCCAGGCATTTACTATGCTCAGCCAGGGATTGCTTCCTGCTCTTGGCCCACCAGTTGGGGATCACTATAAATTACAAAAAAATCGTCCCTTCAACCTGTTCAGGTCCAGGACTTCATAGGGGCCAGAATAGACACACTTCAGTCCAAGGCCTTCTTGACATCAGACAGACTCTGCAACTTACTCCACGTCTTAGCACTTCTACAATCTCCGGCCCCACCAGCGGAATTAGTCCTGAGAGCCCTAGGGTCCATGGCAGCAGCTATCAACCTTTCACCCCTAGCCTGCTTGAACATGAGGGTTCTTCAATGGACCTTACAGGTCCAGTGGTCCATCCTTCGACATCCGTTGGACTCCCCGATTCCCCTCAGCAGAGTCTGCAGGGACTCCCTACTTTGGTGGCTCCATTGCCGAGAGCTTCGGGAAGAGCAGCCATTTTTGATGCCTCAACCCCAAGCCACAGTGACCATGGACGCTTCTCGCGTGGGGTGGGGGTGGGGGCATTGCATGGGCAGAACCATCCAAGGCATGTGGACTCTGAGACCGTTCTGCATATCAATGTTCTGGAGATGAGGGCAGTGCTTCTAGCATTGCAAGCTCTCCATGCCCTTCTTCCTCTGGGGACTATTGCAATTCAGACAGACAACATGTCAGTGGTCTGGTACATCAAAAAACAGGGGGGGGGGGACCAGGTCTCATCCTCTTTGCCGAGAGGCCATGAGAGTTTGGGAGTGGGCAATATCCACTAGCCGTTTTCTGCTAGAAACGCACATTCTGGGTCGGTCCAACATTTTAGCGGACAAGCTGAGTCTAAATATCCTCTCGCCTTATGAGTGGTCTCTGAACCCCTTAGTAGTGAAACAGATCTTCCTCAAATGGGGTCAACCTTGCTGCGATCTCTTCACATCGCTTTCGAATGCAAAGTGCAGTGAGTTTTTCGCTCTAATTCCCCCGCCGGGGGAGAGCCCCAGAGACGCTTTAGTTCATGCTTGGCCATCCGGTCTTCTTTATCCTTATCCTCCTCTCCCATTAATGACAAAATTCTTACAGAAAGCTCGTCGGTTGGGGAGCAAGGTTATCTTCATAGCCCTATTCTGGCCTCGTCAAACCTGGTTCCCATACCTATGGTCTCATCTCATAGCTCCTCTTTGGATCTTGGATCCCATTCCGGATCTGATCTCTTATCCTTAGGGATTGAAAACTCCGAATCTGGACGACCTAAAGCTGTCGGCTTGTTTGATCCAGTTCCATTAGTGGCTAGGGCTCCCGGTATCTTGTCCGCAGTTAAATCCATCCAGGTGGCGGCGCATAAGTGTTCTACCAGGAAGGTCTACAATAGTAAATGGAAACGTGTTTCCATCTGAGCCTGGCGTAGGAATTTGGACGCTTTTACGACCCCCATTCCAGCAGTACTTGAATTTCTATCTCACATTTTTCATCAAGGGGCCAGTTCTTCTACTGTGAAGGTTCAAATGGAGGCCATTTCCCACTTCCACACTGGGGACAATCTTGGTCCCCTAGCTTCCACTAAGATCTGTAAGATTTTCTTAAAGGGCACCTTTCTTTTAAGACCTCCTGTCAAGAACGCGGTTCCTCCATGGGACCTAACCTTAGTTCTTCAGGCTCTAACTGGTCCACCCTTTGAACCTGCAGCTTCTGTCGACTTAAAGTTCTTGTCTTGGAAAACGGCCTTCTTAATTGCTATTACCTCAGATAGAAGGGTATCTGAGCTTCAGGCCCTTTGTGCTAAACCCCGTATCTTGTTTTCCATAAGGACAGAGTATCTCTCAGGACTAATCCTTCCTTCTTACCTAATGTGGCTTCCGAGGCTAACATCAACCAATCCATTAATCTGCCTGTTTTCTTCCCTAACTATCAGAACAAGGGGGAGTACAGACTACATTCATTAGATGTGCATAGACAATTGCGCTTTTACTTGCACAGAACAGCTGCCTCTCGCAAGTCGGAGCAGCTCTCTGTTTCCTTTGCCAAGCCATTCTTGGGTAAACCAGCAATGAAGGTGACTCTAGCTAGATGGATATCTCACTGCATTTTGCTCACATGCAAAATTTCTGGTCGGCCGGAGCCCTTGTGGGAGGGGGGGGTTCATGCTCATTTTACCCATTCTATGGCTACCTCTGCTGCGTTTTGGTCAAGAGTTCCCTTGCATGACATCTGTTCTGCGGCTACTTGGGGCTTCTTCTCATACCTTTATTTTGCATTATAAATTAGATCTGATATCCAGAGGGAGGGCGGCCTTTGGCTCTGCAGTGCTCGGAATATTCTTCCTTGAGGACCTCCCAAGTTTTTTGGTAGCTGGGGACTCTGTCCCACAGGTTGCTGATCAAATGAAGTTAACTACTTCAGATAAAGAAGTTATGTACACACCATAATGTTCCATTTGAGTAGGTAACTTCATTTGTCAGCAACCAACCCTCCCCTTCTTCCCCCTAACCTGGCTTTCGTTACCTGAATGATATAATGATTCAGTCCTGGTATGCATCAGGTTAGGATGTTCAGGTATTGTTTGTCTTGGTGTTGTCTGGTAATTAGGCAAACTCGATCTGAGGACTGGAGGGAGGTAGCAGGGTATTATGGGTAAGGGGGAGGAGCTTGGAGCTCAGATCTCTAGCTTGGAAAGCTGCCGGCTCGGATCCAGGACGGATCCGATACCCACAGGTTGCTGACAAATGAAGTTACCTACTCAGGTGGAACGTTATGGTGAGTACATAACTTCTTTTTCAAATCTCTCTTTCTACCTCTGTTCAAAATTGTACATAAGTATTATTTTTTGTTTTCCTGTTAAATCTTATTATCACATAAAGATTCCATGTATTAAGTCTTTTTTTCCATGTTCTCCAAGGAAATTTTCTATTGAGAAAATAGTCTCAAATATGTTACAAAATGTCTCTGTTAATAAGAGTAAATGCTCTTACCTCATATGCTTTTACACCCAGAAGAGCTATTAAATTGTCCCACATTTCATACCTGTCCATTTCTTTGAAATCTTTACTTTGAATCCTTACCATGCACTTCCATGTTTCATTTTTTTCTGCCTTCATTTCTGCTACTCCTTTTTTTCCCTTCTTTTATTTTCTCTGCATATGTTTTTTTTTTCAACGCGCCATTATTGTCCAGGATTGTCTCTGCATCCCCCATTTTGTATTTTCTGCATTTGGTCCCCCCAGGAAACATCTCCTTCGTTTTCTGGCTGATTCTGCACCATTTCTTTAAGTAAGTCATCCGACAACCCTCCCGAGTAGCATGTTGTAATTATCATCATTTGCTGACTCATCTCCATCAAATAGGTATCTTTAAAACATTTCCACAGAATCCTGCATACATTCCCCTGTCTCTATATATTTGCTTTCTCCTTCATTTCTTTCACTACCACATCGTGTCCTTCTCTCTCCCTCTATCTCCGGGCTGCCTCTGTGCCTGGAACAGGAAGTGCTCCTCCAAAGTGGGTTCCATTCACAACAATGATGAGTAGACGTTCCCCAATGCCCTGGCCAGATTTCCCCAAGTAGTAGAAAAGAGGCCACTTACCTAGTGGGACTAACCCAGTCAGGGATGGATGGATAGATAGACAGACATAAATAAATCTTCCATTCCCCTTTACCTGATCTACCATAAAGACACAGTGTCCCTCTGAACTTAACCCTTCATTCCCAAGATTGCTTGGGAAAGCAATTTGAGCAAGCCATTTCATTTGCTTCTCTTCTCTCCAAACCATCCCAACAATGGAGAATATATTCTTTATACCATAGCTATATGTACACAACTGAGACATCTCCACAAAACAAAATCTTTCAGAAAAGATGGTTAACTATTCATATCTTTCACTTTTAACAAACTAGGAAGAAATGTTTCTAAAGTATCTTTGTCTAGGTGGTTATTGTGTTTTTCTTGCATATACTTCATGGAACAAATCATTAGCATTCAAATCAAAGGCTAATTCTACCAGATGTCTTACTATTTCCACAGCCTTTTTCAGAAATTACACTATGAATGAAATTTGTGCTGCAACAACTTGGTTTTTACCAAAGCTATAAACTGGACATAATCTCTAGGTCCAGGGCTTCTTTCACAGCCACAGTCCTTAGAGATAGCCTGTCATGATACCAACCAGATTCTCATGTAGCTTGGAATTCTAACGTATCTGTTGGATTGTAAAGGCCAGATAAATAGGATAAGGAAGCTATGTACTTCCATAATGCTGGATCCTTTCATTCTGTCTGTCTGATTCATCATCCCACCCTCCACCCCTTTAATCCAAACTGTCCTTCTTCTCGAGTTCCTGAGACTGTCCTGAATCACTTCTCTCATATCTCCTATACTCCTTCAAATTAGTAGTCCTCTGCCATTAGGCATCAAATTCAATCTGAGGGGAGTTGATATGTGGGGATTTGGGGAGGAAAAAATCTTAAGTTTGAGGCTGGAGCAGTAACAAGGCTGGTTGTATCCAACAAGTGGCTTGATAATCTGGCAGTCATATCAGACAGACCATGATGAAAGGATCCAGCGTTATGGTAATTACATAACTTCCATTTATCAGTTGTGACTGAGAAATGGATATAGAAACATGTCTGTCTTTTTATTTATTTTATTTTTTTTTTTTTAAGGCTCATTGCTTGCCTTTCTTAATGAGATATTTGTCATATGTGTCTTCATACAAGGCTGTACATTGAATTTGAGGGCATGTTTTTTATGAAAAGAAATAACTGTAAGTGCTTGAAAAATAAAGCAAGCTTATTACATTGTCTGCTTACAGGAAAGAGAGCGAGAACTGGATGTAAGGAATATATATGCCATTCGTATGTCAAAGCTACCTCTTGTAAAAGACGTAGAAGGTGTGTCAAGAAAGAAAGGTAACATTTAGCAGTTTAGTTGTATTACTGAGTTTTTATTGTAGTATGTGTGATTTTCTTTCTTCTACCCTGGAAAACCTTTCTTAAAGCAGATGATGTACTTCGTGTTTCACTGTTGCAGTCATTACATTTGGGTTATCCTGCTGGCAGGTTGCCCTCAGTCAGCCTGAATACCAAAGTCTTGGGTCCTGCATCGGTTGCTGTCACCTCTTCCCTGATGTCAGGTCGTCAGGGGTATAAAAGATCCAGCCGACACTATTTTCTTCCGTCTTTCTTGCCGCGCAGTGCTCGAAGCAGAAGCAGTTCGCAACTGCCGGTCGGCCAACTCCTGAGATTTTCGTGTTCGAGTTTCAGATCTGAAGTCTTCATTAAAAGCTAAGTACCCCATTTGGGAAACTTTGTTCTTGCTCCAGACCGATGTCAGAAAAAGTTAATAACTGTATTTCTTGCGGGAAGCAAATACCTTTATAAGAACTTTCACTCTTACTGTATTCCTTGCCTAGGCCCTGACCACGACGTTTCTAGTTGTCGGTTTTGTGCTAGATTTAACCAACGCACTATTAAACGTTGATATGATTTTGCATTAAGCTATTTTGGGCAAAGATTTAATTAAACAATGCTGTCAGATAGCTATCCGACTACCGGAGTTCACAAAAAACGCAAAGAAAAAGACATGCAATCGAGGTCCAAAACCGACCACGCTTCTCTTAAGCAAGTCGCCGGTTCTCAGTGAGGTGCTTTCACAGCCCCTGACGCCTGCTACTTTAGAGTCTCAGGCTGCTACCGACTCCCACGTGAAGTCGGCCAGGCCACTGGAAACTCAAGGTATTGGACCCTCGGAGATTGTTCCCTCGCAGGCATCGGCTTTTGAGGGTTTATTCAGACCTAAACAATTATATATTAAACCGATTTCAAAGGCAAAGACTAAAACACCTATAAAGGCAAAGAAACAAGTTCACCAGTCACATGGACAGGCCTCCATGCCCAAAAAACAGATGCTCAAAATGGCCGAAGACTTAATTACCTTGATCAGGGGTTCCCATCCCCCTCCTGATAAGAGGCCTAGGCAAGAGACAGACTGAATCTTCAGATCAGGTTTCCATTTCTTCTGACTCCTCTTCTGATCAGGAATATTCTCTTCCCCCCTATGAGGATTCTGATGCTGAAGAATCAATTCCTTCACCTTCTCCTCCTGAGGACTACTCTTTTGGGGAAACCTTGCATACCATGAGGGCACACTTCCACTGGGAGAGCCAAGATTGAGGCTCAGAGACTTCCTTTTACTACCTCAGCACAGGCCTCTAGCTATTCCACCTGTGTTAGATATTGTAGATGATGTGTTTTCAGAGTCTAGTCTGACCCCCGACTCCTTACCTCCAGCTTCTGTTAAGCTGGACAGATACTACAGGGTCCCTGACTCAATTTATTTTCAAAAACCCTACTGCAGACCCAGAAACTATTTCGAAGAGTCCCAAAGGGGTCAAGGCTTCCACTGCAAAAAACCCTACCCCCTCTGACAGGGATTCTAGGGCACTGGATAGATGGGGAAAAAAGATTTACACATCTGCTACTTTAGCTATAAGGGCCTTAAATTGCCAGTTTCATATGTTCAAATATCAGCAATATATCATGACACTGCTTAAACAGAAAATGATGGTAAATTCCGAATGTGCAGAAAACAAAGAAATGCAGGATTTATTGCATGCAGCTGAACGAGATGGAAAGCATATTTTGCAATGTGGTTTTGATTCCTTGGAGACCTCCTGCAGGGCCGCTGTTATAGGTTCTGTCATTAGGAGGCATGCTTGGTTAAAGGAACAAAACCTGCCTGATCATGTTAAAGCAAAATTATTAGATGCTCCATTACAACATGATACCTTGTTTGGTGTTAAGGCAGAAGAGGTGTTGAAGAAAATGGAGGACAAAGCTAAATCTATGCAAACGGTCAAGGATTTCTTACAGGTACAGCTACCTAGATCTAGCAGACACTGGCCTACAAAGAATTGGTCCTTTCCAGTCTCAGACAGACCTCAAAGGGGCAGATCCAGACACCCTAGAGGCAGATCACAGCCGCAAGGTTCCTACAGGTCTAAGCAATGGGGTGCTTCTACCTCCAAAGGTGGAGAAGGCAAGTCACAACCATACAGAAAACAGTCCTAATGACTTCCCCCTGCCTGCACCAAGCACTTATCTTCTGGCAGCACCCTTAGGGGGAAAAACTAGCACTTTTTTCTCAAAATTGGCACATTATAACCCAGGACAAATGGGTTCTAGACATAGTGTCACAAGGCTACAAGTTTCACTTCCATACCCTGCCAAGGGCAAACGGTTGGCCAGACCTGCCAAAAAATCAATGGGCAGAGGCTCAAAAACAAGTCGTAGCGCTCATGGACATGAGGGCTATACAGCAAGTGCCACAGCAAGAGTAGGGACAAGGATTTTACTCAGGACTGTTCTTGGTACCCAGAAAGGACAAAGCATGGAGACCAATACTGGACCTATCTATTCTAAACACTTTCCTGGATATACCAAAATTCAAGATGTTGACCTTGCAACTGCTTCTGCCCATGCTGGGCAGCAAGGCTTGGCTCGTGACTTTAGACCTAAAAGATGCATACCTGCATGTCCCAAGTAGACAATCATGCAGAAGATACCTCAGATTCAAGGCTGGCTCAAAGCATTACCAATTCTCTGCACTGCCCTTTGGCTTATCTGCTGCGCCCAGGGTCTTCACAAAGTGCCTGGCACCAGTAATTGCTTACTGCAGACAAAGAGGAATACAAATATATCCTTACTTGGATGACTGCCTCATCTACTTTAGCATCTGACGTTTGTGAAAAGACTTTTAACACGCCTAGGGTACGCAGTCAACAAAAATAAATCAAAACTCGTACCCTCTCAAGAGATAATATTCCTGGGTGCAAGCTTAAATACAACTGCCCAGATGGCTTATCTCACTCCAGACAAACAAAGACAACTGGCTACCTATTTCAAGGGAATGGCAACAAAGGCCCAGTTATCTGCAAGAAAAATTCTGCAGGCTTTGGGCTTTATGGCATCCTGCATCTTACTATTTCCATATGCAAGACTGCATATGAGGAAAATTCATTGGTGCCTAAAAAGTGTCTGGACACAACATTGCCACCGCCTGGAAACAATGATTACTCTCATTCCCTGCCTGCAACAGGAGTTTTGATGGGCAAAGGCTTGTCACCAAAACAAGAGACAGCCATTCTCACTACCCCCAGCCAGGCAGAGCCTAACAACGGATGCTTCAGATTATGCCTGGGGGGGCACACATGGCAGGAAGAGGCATTCAGGGCACCTGGTCCACAAACCAAAAGCATCTACATATCAATCAAAAAGAGATGCTAGCTGTTCAAAATGCCCTGACAGCCTTCAAGGACCTACTTCATCCGGGACAACTACTGATAGACAGACAACACTACGGTCATGTGGTACATAAACAAGCAGGGGGGCACTCATTCTTACCCCCTTTGCAGACAAGCCATGGCTTTATGGGACACAGCATTGACTTGCCAAGTCCATCTACAAGCACAGTTCCTGCCAGGAAAGGAAAATACTCTGGCAGACGAACTAAGCAGAAACCTCATGGATCCCCACGAGTGGTGCCTGGATCCACAAGTGTTCAGCATGATAACAAAGAAATGGGGACACTCGGACATAGATCTGTTTGCCTCCCCTCACAACAATCAACTAAAAAGATTCTGCACAAGGACCTATCACAGACAAGCTTTGAAAGGGGACGCCTTATCTTTCAACTGGACAAAAACCTATCAGTATATGCCTTTCATCCACTGCCTCTCCTCCCCAAGGTACTCCTGAAGGTCAGACAGGAGAAATCAAAAATGATTCTGATTGCCCCTGACTGGCCATGCCAGTACTGGTATCCGAGCTTAAGGAACTTCTCCCAATGCCCATCCTGGACCTTACCTCAAATACCTCATCTACTGTCCCAGCAAAACAATCAGATTCTGCACAGCCAACTCAGGACCCTAAACCTGGCAGCATGGCGGATAATGTAGCCATACAAACCACAGCTCTCAGTAAAGCTGTGATGGATGTCATTTTAGAAGCCAGAAGGCCTAGTACTAGAAAATCCTATGCTGGGAAATGGAAGGGATTTTGCGCTTGGAACCAAGCTCAAGGAACTGATACAGCTGTCCCAAATATTCCTCAGATTTTGCAATACTTAACTGAGATGCTGGACAAAGGCTTATCTTTTTCATCAGTTAAAATCCATGCCTCTGCCATTTCGGCTCATTACAATACAGAGCCACCACCCTTTTCTCATCCTTTATTAAGGCAGTACCTCAGAGGAGCCAAAAACTTAAGGCCTCCAAGGAGAACGCCAATACCTGCATGGGACCTCAACTATGTCTTGGAAAAACTCACCTTACCTCCTTTTGAGCCAGCTGCTACTGCAGATGTAAAGTTCTTATCTTGGAAAACAGCTCTGCTCCTAGCAATAACTTCTGCAAGACCTGTTTCAGAGCTACAGGCTCTCATGGCTGTGGAACCCTTTATTATTTTTTATCCAGACAGGGTCTCTCTGAGAACAAACCCTTCATTTATGTCTAAGGTGGTATCCAGTGTAGCCCTTAACCAAACTATTCATTTACCAACTTTTTATCCAAATCCACAGAACAAGGGGGAGAAAATTCTGCATTCTTTGGACGTACACAGGCAACTTAGATTCTACTTGGACAAAACTAAAGTTTTCAGAAAGGCAGAACAATTACTAGTGGCATATGCCGCAGTATCACAAGGAAAGGCTATCTCCAAGCAGACTATTTCAAAGTGGATAGGTCACTGCATTCGTTTCTGCTACTCACAGCATGGCAAACCAGTGTCTAAGGGCATTAGGCCACATTCAACCAGAGCTGCAGCCACTTCTGCAGCTTTTCTCAGGGGAGTACCAACCAAAGACATTTTAGAGGCTGCTACTTGGAGTTCAGTACATACCTGTACAAAACATTACAGACTGCCTCTTTACTCTAAATCCAGGGCAGGCTTTTCCACTGCAGTTTTGCAGGGCCTCATAGCCGCTCCTAATACTGTTTAGCTCCAGCCCCCCCCCAACCATAGCTTTGGGACTCAACCCAAATGTAATGACTGCAACAGTGAAACACGAAGAACATAGTACAGTTGTGTACACTTACCATAAATGTAGATGTTCGAGTGTATTCACTGTTACAGTCCAGGTTACCCACCCGCCACCCCCCTTATTTTTGCTGGAACATATCTTTACTTCTCTAATCTATACAACCTAGATGTTCATCGTGTTACCCTGCTGCAGTCATCACACTTGGGTTATCCTGCCATCAGGCGGTCCCGCAGTCGGCCCGAATTCCAAAGTCTTGGTCCGGCTTCGGTTGCTGTCGCTTCTTCCCTAACGTCAGTGCGCCAGGGATATATAAGAGGCATCCAACGCCATTTTCTTCAGTCTTTTTTGCCGCGTGGTGCCCGAAGCAGAAGCAGTTCGCAAATGCCGGTCGGTCGACACCTGAGATTTTTGATTTGAATTTCAGTCCGAAGTCTTCAATAAAGCGAAGTACCCCGTTGGGGAACATTTTCTTGCCTCAGTCCGATGTCAGAAAAAGTTAACAGTTGCATTTCTTGTGGGAAGCAAATACCTCATAAGGACTTCCATTCCTATTGTATTCCTTGCCTAGGCCCAGACCACGACGTCACAGGTTGTCGGTTTTGCGCTAGGTTTAATAAACGCACTATCAAACGAAGTTTTGACTTCGCACGGCATTACTATGGTAGGAAATTTAATTATATCATGCCGTTGGAGCAGCCGACGACCACAATTCATAAAAAACGCAAGGATAAGGACAGGCAGCCTAGGAATAAGCCAGACCTCGAGGCCTCAGCTGGGCCTGTCGCCGGTTCTCTGGTTTTCAGTGAGGCGCCTACGCAGCCCCTGACGACCGCAGACCTGGAACCCCCGACAGCTGCCGACTCCCAAGCGGAGTCTCCTAGGCTGACGCAGCCATCTACCGACACCGGAGCAGAATTAAACACCGGTGCAGAGGAAACACCTTCGGTTGCAGAAGGTGTCTTCAGACCGACTACACTCACCATTAAATCTTTTGCTAAGCTTAAATCTCCTTTAAAACCTAAGAAATCTGTTCATCACTCTACAGGTCAAGGCCCCATGCCTAAGAAACAGATGCTTAAGATGGCTGAAGATTTAATTATCCTTATCAGGGGTTCCCATCCCCCTCCTGATAAGACCAAGACCAAGAGGAGGATTATGCATCCTCTGACCAGGTTTCTCTCTCCTCAAATTCTTCTGAGGAACAGGATTACACTTTTCCACCTTACGAGGATTCTGATGCTGAAGACTCTATTCCCTCAGCATCTCCCCCTGAAGACTACTCCTTTGGGGAAACATTACATACCATGAGGGAACATTTCCACTGGGAAGGACAGGATTACTCAAATTTTAAGAAAAGGCTCTGAGAGTTCCTTTTATTACCCCAGCACAGACCTCTTGCTATCCCTCCTGTTTTACATATTGTGGATAATGTCTACTTGGAGTCTAGTTTAAATCCAGACTCTCTACCTCCTGCTCCAGCCAAACCAGACAGATACTACAGAGTACCTGACTCACACAAATTTCTTTATAAAGGCCCTATAGCTGACCCAGAAACCATATCCCAGGGTCCTAAGGGAGCAAAAGCTTCTATGGCTAAAAATCCTGTGCCCTCTGAAAGAGATTCCAGAGCCCTAGATAGATGGGGAAAGAAAATATACACCTCTGCAACTCTGGCTATGAGAGCATTAAATTGCCAGTTTCACATGTTGAAATATCAACAATTCCTGATGTCTCAGTTAAAACAAAAAATGAGCACACATTCAGAACAGCCTGAATTCAAGGAAATGCAGGATCTGTTGCACGCAGCTGAACAGGTGGGCAAGCATACTTTCACTGCGGATTTGATTAATTGGAAGCTTCCTGTAGAGCAGCTGTTACTGGCTCTGTCATCCGTAGACATGCTTGGTTAAAAGAGCAAACCCTCCCTGACCATGTTAAAGCAAAATTATTAGATGCACCTTTACAACAAGATGTATTATTTGGTGTCAAAGCAGAAGAGGTTTTAAAGAAAATGGAGGATAAGGCTAAATCTATGCAAACGGTCAAGGATTTCTTGCAGGTACAACCCCCTCGCTTCAGCAGAAATTGGCCAACAAAAAATTGGTCCTTTCCAGCTTCAGACAGATCACAGAGGGGCAAATACAGATGCCCAAGGGGCAGAGGTCAGTCATATGGCCCTTACAACCCTCGCCAATGGGGTTCTGCTACCCAGAAAGGAGAAGACAGGCCCCAAGCTAGCAGAAGACAGACACAATGACTCTATCCTCAAACTACCAAGCAAATCTCTCCTGGCAACATCCTTGGGAGGAAAACTAGCATTTTTGCAGACAACTGGCACATCATCACAAAAGACAAATGGGTTCTAAACATTGTCTCTCAAGGATACAGATTCCATTTTCATACCTTACCAAGGATCAAAGGAATGCCAAACCTGCCACCAAATCAATGGGCAGAGGCACAAAAACAAATTACAACTCTCATGAACATGAGAGCCATTCAGCAGGTACCTACACAGGAGCAAGGACAAGGATTTTACTCAAGACTCTTCCTAGTTCCAAGAAAGGACAAAGCATGGAGACTCATTCTGGATCTTTCAACTGAACACCTATCTGCAAGTGCCAAAATTCAAGATGCTAACACTACAGCAGCTTCTTCCCATGTTGGGCAAGAATGCTTGGCTAGTCACCTTGGACCTCAAGGAGGCATACCTGCATGTCCCTATCAGATAAAATTGCAGAAGATACCTCCACTTCATTGCAGGTTCAACACATTGTCAATTCTCTGCACTGCCCTTTGGCTTATCTACTGTGCCCAGGGTCTTCACAAAATGCCTGGCACCAGTCATTGCATACTGCAGACAAAGAGGAATTCAAATATACCCAGACCTGGACGACTGTCTTATTCAAGCAGAAAGCAAGGACATCCTTTTACAGCATCTGGCATTTGTCAAACACCTTCTAAGTTGCCTAGGGTACACAGTAAACGAAAAGAAATCAAAACTAGTGCCCTCACAAAACATAATATTCCTGGGTGCCAGCTTGAATACAACGGCCTAGATGGCTTATCTCACGCCAGACAAACAACAACAGCTGTTTCAATATTTCAAAATAATGGCAACAAAGACCCAATTCCCTGCAAGAAAAATTCTGCAGGCCTTGGGATTCATGGCATCTTGCATACTACTAATACCATTTGCAAAACTGCATATGAGGAAATTACAATGGTACCTGAAAAGTGTATGGACTCAGCACAGCCACAGCTTGGAAACAATGATTCCACTCATTCCCTGCCTTCAAAAGGAGTTTCTATGGTGGGCACAGGCATGTCACCTCAACAAGGGTCAGCCTTTCACCTTACCCACAGCCCGGCAAACTATGACAACAGATGCATCGGACTATGCCTGGGGGGAGTACACATGGCAGGACAGTGCATTCAGGGCAAATGGACTACAGATCAGAGAGACCTGCATATCAATCAAAAAGAAATGCAAGCAGTGAAGAATGCCCTAACAGCTTTCAAGGACCTTCTACACCCGGAACAACTACTAATAAGGACAGACAACACCACAGTTATGTGGTACTTAAACAAGCAAGGGGGCACACATTCTTACCCTCTATGCAGGCAAGCAATGACCTTGTGGAACATTGCACTGTCTTACCAAGTTCAATTACAAGCACAATTCCTACCAGGAAAGAAAAACACAGACGACCTAAGCAGAAACATCATGGATCCACACGAATGGAAATTAGATCCACAAGTATTTGCAATGATAGCTCAAAAATGGGGACGCCCAGACATAGATCTGTTTGCAAGCCCCCACAACCACCAACTGCTAAAATTTTGAACAAGGGCCTTCCATCCACTAGCTTGGAAAGTGGACGCCCTCTCATTCAGTTGGAAAACATTAACAGTGTATGCCTTCCCCCCACTGCCTCTTCTAGCAAAGGTACTGCTGAAAGTCAGACGAGAGAGGCTACAAATGATTCTCGTTGCACCAGACTGGCCACGCCAACATTGGTATCCAATTTTAAGGAACAAGGCCCAGGGCCCACCATGGATTTTGCCACAAATTCCTCACCTGCTCACCCAGCGAGACAATCTGATTCTACGCAGCCAGCTCAATATTTTAAACCTGGCTGCATGGCAAATTACCTAAACAACCAGCCAACACCTTTATCTAAAGCTATTATGGATGTCATTCTGGAGGCCAGGAGGCCCAGCACCAGGAAAACCTACTCAGACAAATGGAAAAGATTTTGCACCTGGAACCAGGCTAAAGGCCTAAATCCCCTGGAGCCAAACATTCCACAGATTCTACAATATTTAACTGAGATGTTACACAAAGGATTTTCCTTTTCATCTATTAAGATCCACGCCTCAGCAATTTCAGCTCATTACAACACAGATCCTCCTTTATTTTCACATCCACTCCTAAGACAGTACCTCAGAGGGGCTAAGAACTTAGGACCGCCAAGGAGAGCTCCAACACCTACTTGGGATCTCAACTTTGTCCTGGAAAAGCTTGCACTGCCGCCCTTTGAACCAGCTTTTTCAACTGATTTAAATTTTCTTTTTTGGAAAACAGCCCTACTACTAGCAATAACCTCAGCTAGAAGAGTCTCAGAGCTACAGGCACTAATGGCAGTGGAACCTTTCCTCATTTTTCATCAAGACAGAGTTTCTCTATGAACTAATCCTTCCTTTATGCCAAAGGTGGTATCCAGTGTGGCCCTAAACCAAACCATTCACTTGTCCACCTTCTTCCCAAATCCCCAGAACAAAGGAGAAAGACTTCTGCACTCTTTGGACATTCACAGGCAATTACGTTACTACTTGGATAAAACTAAGGCTTTCAGAAAAACTGACCAGCTCTTTGTAGCCTATGCTACAGGATCACAAGGAAAAGCTATCTCAAAACAGACTATTTCTAAATGGATAGGACATTGCATACGTTTCTGCTACACACATCATGGGAAACCAGTACCTGCTAACATTAGGTCCCACTCCACCAGGGCTACAGCTACATCAGCAGCCTTTCTCAGGGGAGTGCCAACCAAAGATATTCTGGAAGCTGCTACTTGGAGTTCAGTGCACACCTTCACTAAACACTATCACTTACCTCTTTAAGACTATAGCTGATTTTGCCACTGCAGTTTTGCAGGGCCTACTAGCTTCTTCTAACCCTGTTTGACTCCACCTCCCCTCCTTAGCTTTGGGATTCAACCCAAGTGTGATGACTGCAGCAGGGTAACACGATGAACATAGTACAGTTTTGTGCCTACCATAAATTGCTTGTGCCGAAGGGTTTTGTTTAATTTTTATATAGCCATATGTATATATATATATATATATATATATATATATATCTATATATATATATATATATATATATATATATATCTATATATATATATATAAATATACATACATTTTTGCCTACCTTTTGGGGGCACCTGACATCTGGGGCAAGAAAAACTGAAGAAAATGGCGTTGTGGATGCCTCTTGTATACCCCTGGCGCACTGACGTCACGGAAGAAGTGACAGCAACCGACGCCGGACCAATACTTTGGAATTTGGGCCGACTGCGGGACCGCCTGATGGCAGGATAACCCAAGTGTGATGACTGCAGCAGGGTGAACACTCTAACATCTACATTTATGGTAGGTACAAAACTGTACTGTGGTGTATTTGCTTATAGAAGAAGGAAATCTTATTTTGGTGGATGTATGTTTTATTTACATATTTTTAGCCTACCCTTCTGGGGGCACCTGACATCTGGGGCAAGAAAAACTGAAGAAAATGGCGTCAGCTGCATCTTTTATACCCCTGACGACTTGACGTCAGGGAGGAGGCGACAGCAACCGACGCAGGACCCAAGACTTTGGAATTCAGGCCGACTGAGGGCAACCTGCCAGCAGGATAACCCAAATGTAATGACTGCAGCAGTGATTACACTTGAACATCTACATTTATGGTAAGTGTACACAACTGTACTTTCTTCGTGTTTCACTGTTGCAGTCATCACACTTGGGTTATCTGCCTGCAGATAGCCCTCAGTCGGTCCGAATACCAGAGTCTTGGGATTTCTGCGTCAGATGCTGACCATGATGTCAGGTCATCGGGGGTATAAAACATGCAGCCAATGCCAGTACATCAGCTGCTATTGTTGAGTGGAGACCGAAGCAGAAGCAGTTTGCAAGTGCCGGTCGGCAGCACCCTGAAATTTTCGTTATTCGAGTTTCAAGCCTGAAGTCTTCTGAAGCCAAGTACCCTGTTGGGGATCCTCTTTTCTTGCTCTAACCGATGTCAGAAAAAGTTAACAATTGTCTTGCCCGTGGAAAGCAAATACCTCTCGGAGATTTTCATTCTTACTGCGTCACCTGTTTAGGCCCAGACCATGCCGTTCCTTGCTGTCAGTTTTATGCCCTGTTCAATGCCCGAACTATTAGTCGTCGGGCTATTTTTGTCGCTAAATTGTTTTGCTCTCGTTCGCCGTATTCTGAAATGGCTTTGATAAGCCATCCGACTACCGATCTTTTGAAAAATCATAAGGATAAAGGCATAGGTCCAGAACTGATGGCAATAGGTCCAAAACTGCCGGCGATACTTCCATTAAGCTAATCTCCAGTCTGCCGGTACACAGTGAGGTGCTTTTGCAGCCCCTGATACCCACTTCTACAGATTTGCAGGGCTGTACTGAGACCCATTCGGAGTCCAGTATGCCGAGAGATGCTTCTTCGACTATGGAACCTGCGGATGTCTCTACCTTGGATGGGTCTGGAGCCTCTGTGCAGGCACTGGCTTCTGAGGGTGTATTCAGACCTTCCGATGTTCGTATTAAACCGACTACTTCGTTTCTGACTAAAACTACCGAATTCCTCAGGCCCAGAGTTCGCACTACACCTAAGAAACGGACAACTAAAGCGCATTCTCAAGCTCCCATGCCACAGAAACAAATGCTTAGAATGGCTGAAGACCTTGTTACTTTAATCAGGGGAAGCTGGCCTTCCCCTTCTAAAAGACAGAATTGATTTTCCTTCTGATTGTACAGATCATGAGTCCTATGACTCTGACCCCTCTGATTACCAGGACATACCCTTGGCATTACCTATGAGGATTCAGATGCAGAGGATTCCATTCCCTCTGCCTCCCCCCAGAGGACTTTTCTTTCTGTGAAACCCTGCATACCCTCAGAGAGCATTTCCTCTGGGAGTGCCAGGATTACCCACAGTCCAGAAAAGAGACTCAGGGAATTTTTAATCTTTCCTTCGCACAGGCCCCTAACTATTCCTCCTGTTCTGGAAATTGTAGATGATGTCTTCATGGAATCCAATCTTACCCCAGATACTTTGCCACCAGCTCCTAGAAAGCCTAACAGGTGCAACAGATTACCTGACTCTCACAAATTACTTTTCAAAAGTCCCACTGCGGATCCAGAAACCATTTCCCAGGGACCTAAAGGTGTTAAGGCTACTACAGCCAAAAACCCAACCCCTCCGGACAGGGATTCTAGAGCTTTAGACAGATGGGGGAAGAAGGTGTATACCTCTGCAACTCTTGCCATCAGGGCTTTAAATTGCCAGTTTCACATCTTGAAGTACCAGCAGGATATTATGGAACTAATTAAACAAAAAATGATGTTGATCCCTGATTGTGCAGAAAATAAAGATTT
Organism: Protopterus annectens; assembly: GCF_019279795.1. Taxonomy (NCBI): domain Eukaryota; kingdom Metazoa; phylum Chordata; order Ceratodontiformes; family Protopteridae; genus Protopterus; species Protopterus annectens. The sequence goes on along the minus strand of NC_056726.1, from coordinate 115,597,842 downwards.
ACAAGAGTTAATGCATTCTGCAAACCAAGTTGGAAAACATACTTTGCAGTGTGGTTTTGATGCCTTAGAAGCATCTTGCAGGGCTGCTGTCACTGGGTCTGTTCTGAGAAGGCATGCTTGGCTGAAGGAACAAATCTTGCCAGACCATGTCAAAGCAAAACTACTAGATGCTCCATTACACCAAGAATGTTTGTTTGGCACAAAAGCAGAAGAAGTTCTTAAAAAGATGGAGGAAAAAGCTAAATCTATGCAAACTGTTACAGATTCCGTACAGGTACAGCCACCTAGATTCAGTAGGTATTGGCCTTCTAAGAACTGGTCCTTTTCAGTCACTCCTAGACCTTCTCAGTCCAAACCCAGGGGCAACAGACCACCAAGACTACAGTCTCAGGGTATGCACAGATCTAAACAATGAAGTGCTCCCACCTCAAAAACAGGGAGTGGTAAGTCACCCTCTTATGGAAAAAGTTCACAATGACTTGTCCTTCATCCTTCCCAGCTGTGCCCAAGTACTTGCACACCTAGGAGGAAAAGTCGCCCCGCATGCAAAAAACTGGGAGTACATTACCCAGGACAGATGGGTCTTAAACATTGTATCCCAGGGATACAGATTCTACTTCCACTCACTGCCAACCCCAAGCGGATTGCCAGACCTTCCCCCAAACCAGTGGGTAGAGGCCCAAAAGCAAGTACTTTCTCTACTCAGTATCAGGGATATTCAGCTTGTTTCAATAGAGCAAAGGGGACAGGGTTTCTACTCCAGACTGTTTCTGGTGCCCAGAAAAGAAAACTCTTGGCTCCCTGTCCTGGATCTGTCAATTCTCAACACCTTCCTAGTGGTACCAAACTTCAAAATGCTTACAGTCCAACAGCTGCTTCCTATGCTAGTCAAGGACTCCTGGTTAGTCACCCTAGACTTAAAAGAAGCTTATCTGCACATCCTTATAAGGGAATCTTGCAGGAAATATCTACGTTTCAGGGCAGGCTCTGTGCACTATCAGTTCTCTGCACTTCCTTTTGGCTTATCTACTGCACCCAGGGTATTCACAAAGTGCCTGGCTCCAGCCGTTGCATACTGCAGCCAGAGAAAAATTCAAATTTATCCATACTTGGATGGCTGCCTGATTCAGCGGACAGTCAGAAACTGCTACTATAGCACCTGACATTTGTAGAGAGACTCCTAACATCTCTGGGGTATACCATCAACGAAAAGAAATCACATCTGGTACCCAGCCAAAAAAATGTATTCCTGGGAGCAAGCCTGAACACAACTTCCCAGATGACATTCCTCGCTCTAGAAAAGCAGGTTTATTTGACAAATTACTTCAAACTACCGGCCACCCAAATCCAGCTATCTGCAAGGAAAATACTGCAAGCCCTATGTTTCAAGGCCTCATGCATTCTCCTAATTCCATATGCAAGAATGCGTATGAGGAAACTTCAATGGTACTTAAAAATTCTCTGGTATCAACATTTTCAGGACCTGGAAACAGTGAATGTTAAGTTGTCAATCTCACCTTCATTCTTGCTTGATGGGTTCGGAGCCGATCCTCGGCTCCGACTCGGCACTTGCTAAGCTCGAGAGTCACTTTTACCAGCTCGAGGCAGCCCCATATCCCATGATGCAAGGCGGTAAGTACTCAGATCTCGTTTGCCACTTCGCTGATGAGGTCCTCCTTTTACCAGCTCCTGGTAAGTGATTTGCTACTTTGCTATTTTAGCCCCTTTTAACAAAAAAACCCTTAATTGTTAGTTTTATATCAGTTTTAAACCTTTTCTGACAGAAAATTCTCTGTCTCCTCTTATTTTTTTAGTCAGACTTTCACCCATCCCACCCCCCCCCCCTGTTAGGGTGTGTGTGTGTGTTTACTAGTTATACCTTTTGGTATATTTAATTTAATTTCTTTGACTGGTGTGTGTGTCTGTGTGTTTTACACCATGTCTAAAGAAAGGGTCTCAGGCTTTAAGAAGTGTGACTCGTGCTGTCAGAAAATGTCTCTGACAGACGGTCACACTTCTTGCCTGTACTGTCTGGGGCCTCTTCACCTGCAGGACTCCTGTGCTATATGTCATTCTTTCAGCCAGAGATTCCTGCAGGAGAGAAGAAATAAGCTGATTTTGAGGGGCCTTCTTAAGCCGGAGGGCTCTCCGGCTAAGTCGGCTCCATCCAAGACTTCTAAGTCTTCCAAGGCCCAGGCTTCTGTGTCCAAGCCTGCGTCGCCCGACTCATTCTGAGTCGAGATCGGCTCCGGCTGGAGCCGATTCTGGGTTAACTAAACCTTCGGCACCGATGGCTATCTGTGCCGATTCTGGTTCGACCACTTCGGTGTCGGCTCCGATCGGTTCCGACCACCATGTGGCTCAGGCATCGGTGTTGGCTCCGATCGGCTCCGACACCGTTACTTTTGTGGCTGTATCGGCTCCGGCTGGAGCCGATGCATCGAAGCTGCCTGTCTGCTCCGATAAGTTGTCGGCTCCGACAGGTTCAATAGTTTCATCGGTTCCGATGGCTCCTTCAAGGAAGAGGTCTAGGTCTCCTTCCTTGGAGCCAATACTTCGCCCGCTTCACCTCTCCTCTCGAACGGAGCCATCGGAGCCGATCTTCAAGGTCATCCAGGCTTTCTGACCATGATTTAGAGAGAGTGGTCAGTAGATTACTTAAGTCACAGGCACTGGCCCAAATGTTACATAGTCCGTCTCAACAGACGGCTATTGGTCCACACCCCATTGCAGTTCCTCCTTCAACTCTACCCCAGAGCTTGGAGTTGGAGTCTTCGGGAATGGTTACTGCTACGGCTGAGGGACAGATACCCCTTCTGTTCCTTCAGCCTCTACTCTTATCTCCTCTTGAGACCTTCCTTAGAGGGATTCGTGGCCGGGCTTCCATGGTCTCCTCTGAGGGGTGAGTGGCATCGGACCCTTGTCCGAACCCGCTCTTCCCTTGGAGCCTCGGCCTTGGTGAGCTCTGCTCCGACATCTGCCTCGAGACTTCCCTTCGGTGGTCCCTGGAGTTCCTAGCTCTTGAACGGGTTCTCTCGGACCTTCCTGGGAGGAGCATTCGAGGTGATGAAGAGTGTGCTGGCCACGGGTATCAGCCAGCAGTCTGTTCCCTTAGCTCCTCCCTCTATAGTGCCTGTTGACATCTCTGCCACTTCTCTTGCTACAGGACCCAGAGATCCTCCGCCTCAGGTTTCCCCATTGGGAATATCCCCCTCTTCCGAGGATTCTCCTGATGTTTCGGGAGATCCTCCTAGGAAGAGGACCTGTAAGAGGAAACATGTAGACTCCCGAGTCTATCACTTCAGATACTGACTTAGATGAGTCAGAGGGATCCCCAAGATCCCCCTCTGAGGATGTCTCCTTCTCAGACATCCTAGAACTCCTTAGACAGAGGGGAAACTGGCCCACCAATAATCCCTCTGAGGATGAGTCAGTATACCTAGAGGCGTTTGGATCTCGGCCCTCCACCTCCTGGGTGTCTCCGCCTTTCGACCCCCTTATGCAGGTTATTGCCCGAAAGGCGTGGGCTGCTCCTGACACTGTAGAGCCAGTCCCTAGGAGGCCTTCAAAATTTATTACTGCCCCGTGTGATAAGCAGTTCCTCACTAAGGGTGTCCCCGCTGATGCCATGGTGGTGGCTGCTGCCACCAAGAAGGAACTTGCAGATCCTTCCGTACCTGTCCATCCTCCTAATAAGGACTCTAGGACCATGGATAGGTACGGTAAGCGGATGTTTTCCTCAGCGACCTTTGCTATGCGTTCGCTGAATTACCTACGTCACTTCACCAGACTCCAAAGGGATATCCTTAAGGAGCTAGGTGATGTCGTACAGGATCCTACAGCTGCAGGGGCTCAGGAAAAAATTGCTTCGCAGCTAGGAACCCTTAATTCCATTGCAAACTCCTCCATGCGGCTAATATCATATGCTGCTGATGGAGCGAGTAGGGCCGCAGGTACAGGTGTGGCTCTTAGATGCCAAGCCTGGATGCGGCTATGTGACTTTGCAGATCCCTTTAAGGCGTCCTTCACAAATTCTCCCTTTGATGGGTCAGCTTTGTTTGGCTCTCAAGTGAAGGAAACATTGACCAGGTGTGAGCAGGACGGCAAGACTCTTTCTGCCGTAGGAGTCCGTTTTTCCACCCCTTCTAGACCTTACCCCAAAGGACAGAAAGGTGGCAAAATGTGGTTCCATAAATCCCAAGGAGTCACGCCGATTCACGTGGTCAGTTTACCCCTAGAGGCAGAGGGGGTAACAACAACAGATGCCGCTCTAGAGGCAGAGGGGGTCCAAAAAACCAGGGAAACAGAGAGCCTCTCTCTGACAAGCCCTTTCAGCATCCCTGAGATGTTGCCCGGCTGTCCCTCCTTGGAGGCAGTCGGGGGAAGATTATCACTGTACCCAGAAGCCTGGCACTCCCTCACTCAAGACAGATGGGTACAGTCGATCATATCCAAGGGTTACATAATTCCTTTCGAGGAAAGTCCTTTCTACCCTCAAATTCCCTTCCAGATGTACCACCGGTCTAAGGGAAATTGCAGAGTTAGAAGTCTCAAAACTACTGCAAAAAGAGCCATTCAGCCAGTTACAACAGACCATTCAGAGCCGGAATCTACTCAAGGTTCTTTTGGTCCCCAAAAGACGGGAGACTGGAGACCAATATTGGATCTCAGCAGACTCAACAAGTCTGTGAGGAAGACAAGATTCGAATGGTCACTCTTCAGTCAATTCTGCCCTTCTTACAGAAGGACAACTGGATGTGCTCAATAGATCTTCAGGATGCGTACTATCACATCAAAATTCACAGACGCTCCAGGAGATTTCTCCGCTTTCGGCTGGGGTCCAGTCATTTCCAGTTCAGAGCCCTGCCCTTTGGTCTCACTACAGCCCCCAGAGTGTTCACCAAATGCATGACAGTGGTCACGGCTCACCTGAGACGTCAAGGATTCCAGGTGTTTCCGTATCTCGACGACTGGCTCCTTTCAGCCACCACCAGGCATCAGCTTATTCAAGCCAGGGATTACACAATAAAGCTTTGTACTCTTTTGGGCATCTCTATCAACTTCGAAAAGTCATCCTTATCGCCCTGCCAGTCTATTACTTTCATAGGCGCAAACTTAAACACTGTTCGGATGTCAGCTACCCTTACAGATCAAAGAGTTTCAGACATTCAAAGTCATGTCAAGATCATTCTAGCCAACAAGAAAGTACAGGCCAGAATGGTTCTAAAGGTATTAGGCCTCATGGCTGCGGCCATTACTCTTCTTCCCCTGGCTCGCTTCTACATGCGCCTTCTTCAGTGGATGCTGTTCACACAGTGGTCGTACCAACAACTTCCAATGCGTCACCAGATTCTGGTGACACAGACTTGCAAAGATCGTCTTGCGTGGTGGATCTCATCTCCCCAGGTTCACCAAGGCAGACACTTTGTACCCCCATCCCCGGTAGCCACTGTCACCACGGATGCCTCCCTGATCAGGTGGGGGGGTCATTATCAGGGCAGGATGGTTCATGGGACGTGGCAGCCGTTCGAGTACCACCTGCACATAAATGTCCTGGAGATGAGAGCAGTGCTTTTAACGTTGCAAGCCCTCAACGACTTTCTTCCCGTAGGGACAATTGCAGTCCACACAGACAACATGTCTGTAGTTTGGTATATCAACAAACAGGGCGGAACCAAGTCCTACCCCTTGTGTCGAGAAGCTCAGACTATGGCAATGGGCAATCTCCTCTCATCGGTTTCTGGTAGCAACGCATATCCCTGGGAAAACCAACATTGTAGCAGACAGATTGAGCAGAGCTATTCTCATGCCTCACGAGTGGTCTCTCAAGCAATCTATAGCGGAAGAGATTTTTCTGGAATGGGGTCGCCCATGTTGCGATCTTTTTGCTACTCCCCAAAACAGCAAATGCCCAGACTTCTTCTCTCTCTTCCCTCTTCCAGGCCATCCCCCCAGAGACGCTCTGACCCAGGATTGGCCCCAGGGACTTCTTTATGCCTTTCCTCCATTTCCTCTGATCCCTCAAGTTATCCAGAAAGCAACCGTTTGGAGAGCCAAATTGATTCTCATTGCTCCTTACTGGCCTCGACAAGTTTGGTTCCCGTTCCTCCATCGTCACCTTTTGGTGCAGCCGTGGCATCTGGACCCAGTGCCAGATCTTCTGATTCACCAATCCGGTCAGCTGCACCGCCTATCCCTTCTCTCAACCTCACAGCATGGTTGCTCCACTTCCTTCCTTAGCCAGGCTTCCTTTGATCTCTAACCCTGTTAGAGACATCATAGTAGCTTCTTTAAAATCCTCTACCAGGAGGATTTATGCAAGCAAATGGAAACGTTTCTCTTATTGGGCTAATGCCAAGAATATTGATCCTTTCACTGCCCCTGTTCAGGCAGTCCTGGACTTCTTAGCAGAGATTTTTCATGCAGGCTCCTCTTCTTCCACAGTCAGAGTTCAATTGGCTGCTATCTCGAACTTTCATGTCGGGATTGCAGATCACAATATTATGTCCCATAGGCTTTGTAGGGCCTTCTTGAGAGGAATTTTCCTGCTAAAGCCTCCAATCAGGAATCCTCCTCCTCAATGGGATCTAAATTTAGTGCTGACATCCTTGATTCTTCCCCCCTTCGAGCCAGCTGTTTCTTGCTCCCTAAAATTTCTTTCTTGGAAAACTTTATTCCTAGTAGCTATTACATCGGCCAGGAGGGTGTCTGAACTTCATGCTCTATCCGTCGACCCCTATTTGGTTTTCACAAAGACAGAGTATCATTGAGAACTAATCCGACCTTTTTGCCCAAGGTCGCCTCAAAGACCAATTTGAATCAATCCATTGATCTCCCAGTATTTTTCCCAAACTATTCAGACAGAGCCGAACAAAAACTACATTATCTTGATGTCCACCGCCAACTCGGATATTATTTGGACAGAACTAAAAAATTCAGGAAATCTGATCAAATTTTGTTTCCTATGCGGATAACAAGAAAGGCCTTCCTGTCTCTAAAGTGACCTTGTCTAGATGGCTTTCTTCGGTCATCTCTGAAATTTATCTGCTCAGGGGAAAACAGCTGTGCTCAAAACCTAAGGCACATTCAACTAGGAGCTTAGCTACTTCTACAGCCTTTCAAGCTAGACTTCCTATAGACACTATTTGTGCAGCGGCCACTTGGGCCACTCCTCATACTTTTGTTTCCCATTACAAATTGGACTTGGCCTCCAGGGATAGAGCCAGTTTTGGCTCTACAGTCCTCAAGAGTCTGTTCCATTGAGCCACCCAGGGTAGAGGTGCTAGGGACGCGGTCCCATCAAGCAAGAATGAAGGCGAGATTGACAACTTAACATTAAGAAGTTATGTACCTACCATAACGTTCCATGTTAGTTGTCTTCTCGCCTTCTTTCTTGCGACCCTCCCTCCTTCCCCCGAGCCTGGACAGACCTTGTTTCTCTAAGGAGTTATTATGCTGAAGACCATTCATTCCTGGTCTTTCTTACATCCCGTAGGCTTTCCTTCTTTCTTTCTTCCTTTGGGAAGTGTTTTATGCTTGGTGCTATTGCCCTTTGTCATCAAACGAGATCTGGGTACTTACCGCCTTGCATCATGGGATATGGGGCTGCCTCGAGCTGGTAAAAGTGACTCTCGAGCTTAGCAAGTGCCGAGTCAGAGCCGAGGATCGGCTCCGAACCCATCAAGCAAGAATGAAGGCGAGAGAAGACAACTAACATGGAACGTTATGGTAGGTACATAACTTCTTATTCCTATCATTCCTTGACCAAGGACAGAGTTCCTTTGGTGGGCAGTGGCCTGTTACCACAATGGGGGACTCCCTTTCTGTCAACCCCCTGCCGCTCAAACCCTGACAGCAGACGCATCAGACTATGCATAGGGGGCACACATAGCAGGTAAATGCATTCAAGGCAAATGGCGCCCAGGACAAATGCACCTGCATATCAATCAAAAAGAAATGTTAGCTGTACAGAATGCACTGACAGCCTTCAAATACCTTATCCTTCCAGGACAACTCTTGATAAAGACAGACAACACCACAGTTATGTGGTACATAAACAAGCAGAACTCATTCCTACCCACTCTACGGGTTAGCCATGGCTCTGTGGAACACAGCCTTGAGCAATCAAGTGCACCTGCAAGCTCAACTCCGGCCAGGCAAAGAAAATTCACTGGCAGATGATTTAAGCAGAAATCTAATGGACCCACACAAGTGGAAACTGGACCTCAACTCATTCCAGCTTCTAATCCACAGGTGGGGAACACCAGAGGTGGACCTCTTCGCTTCCCCCCAAAACCATCAATTGAGCAAATTTTGCACCAGAACTCCCCACAGCCAAGCATGGAAAGTGGATGCCCTTTCCTTTACATGGGAAAACCTCTCAATCTATGCCTTTCCCCCTCTGCCCCTCCTCTCGAACGTACTACTCAAGTTCAAACAGGACAAGCCAAGGACAATCCTGATTGCACCAGATTGGCCACGCCATCACTGGTACCCACTTTTACACAGTCTGACAGCAATGCCACTATGGCACCTGCATCAGACCCCCTCTCTGCTGTACCAGCAGGACGGCCAGATTTTTCATCCTCCACTGCAAACCCTGAACCTAGCAGCCTGGCTTATTCCCTGAGTACATCACCAGCAACCCTCAGCATACAGATGCTGGATGTCATCCTTGAGGCCAGGGGACCTAGGGGAAATCCTATTCAGAAAAGTGGAAAAGATACTGTTCGTGGTACTAGTCTCAGGGAAAGGACACAACCGTGCCCACCTTACCTCAGATCCTAGATTATCTAGCAGAGCTGCTCCACAAAGGCCTATCCTTCTCTTCAGTTAAGATTCATGCCTCTGCCATCTCAGCTCATTACAATACTGAGCCACACCCCTCTTTTCTCACTCTCTGGTCAAACAGTTCCTGAGAGGAGCTAACAATTTAAGACCCCCGAGGAGTGCATCCACTCCTGCCTGGGACCTTAACTTTGTACTAGAGAATCTCACACTTCCCCCTTTTGAGCCTGCTGCTACAGCAGAGTTAAAATTCCTCTCTTGTAAAACAGCTTTACTTCCAGCCATCACTTCGGTAAGAAGAGTGTCTGAGTTGCAGGCCCTTATGGCTGTGGAACCCTTCATTATTTTCCATACGGACAGGGTTTCCCTCAGGACTAACCCATCATTTATGCCAAAGGTGGTATCCAGTGTGGCTTTAAACCAATCCATCCATTTACCCACTTTTTTTTCCTAATCCTCAGAATAAAGGGGAAAGGATCCTGCACTGCTTGAACATGCACAGACAGCTTAGGTTCTACCTTGACAGGACTTTCAGAAAATCTGACCAGCTGCTAGTCAGCTTTGCTACAGGGGCAGAGGACAAGGCCATTTCAAAGCATCCATTTCTGCTACAAACACCATGGAGAACCTACCCCACAGGGGATCAGAACCCATTCCACTAGGGCTACCTCAAACTCTACAGCATTTCTCAGGGGAGTCCCTACCAGGGACATCCTGGAAGCTGCAACCTGGAGTTCTGTACACACCTTCACCGAGCATTACCACTTATCTATCTTTTCTAAATCCAGAGCTGGATTTGCTACAGCAGTCTTACAAGGCCTGCTAGCCAGCCCTTGTACTTCTTGACTGTCTCCACCCTTTCTCAGCTTTGGGAATCAACCCAAGTGTGATGACTGCAACAGTGAAACGCGAAGAACATAGTACAGTTGTGTACACTTGCCATAAATGTAGATGTTAGAGTATATTCACAGTTGCAGTCCAGGTAACCCTCCCTCCAGCCCCCTGACGTATCTATACTTTCTACCTATCCTCTTTTTTGGCCATATCTTATGGCAGTGGTATTTACTTTTTACTGGAGGTGTTCCACATCATGTAATTGCTTCCTATTTTGAGGGCTGCTGACATCTGGGGCAAGAAAAACTGATGTAATGACGTTGGCTGCATGTTTTATACCCTTGACGACCTGACGTCTTGGAAGAGGCGACAGCATCTGATGCAAAAATCCCAATACTCTGGTATTCGGGCCGACTGAAGGCTACCTGCAGACAGATAACCCAAGTGTGATGACTGCAACAGTGAATACACTCTAACATCTACATTTATGGTAAGTGTACACAACTGTACTACACAGGTGTACCACCACATAAAACATACCAAACTAGAAACAGAAGTGTGATATGGGGAAACACAGAAAGCTGGAAAGAAACCTTTATAAACAGAATCAAAATGAGAGGATGTACAGACATATCCTGTGCTAAGAAAAGTTAAACAAACATACAAAAGAGTAAGCAGAATTCAAGCACAATTCCACAGGTAATCAAAATAAATTAGAAAAAAAATTGAAGCCTAAATCCCCCCAACATAACCCCAAGGCATCCATAACCCAGCAAAGCAAATACTTAGTAAGAAAAGCACAATCCACATTTATAAACTGCTTTATGCAACTTCATTATTAGGTTCATAGGCTATGCAGTCATTCTGCAGACAAGTCTAGTCAATAAACCAAGGAAGACTAAACAAAATAGACAGAAGGGTGTTACTGTGCTTGACACATAAGGTATGTTTATTCTAGAGATGGGAAATACATTGGTATATGAATTTATCATAACAAATCTTGTATATCTGTTGATGAAGGTTTAGTTCTTTTAAACGGGCACTTTAGGAGCCATTTGTTTTGCAGAGGAGGAGGTTAAAGAGGATAAGATCTTTCATAGCTAGAAAGTCTAGAAACACATCTCCACATGAAGTCTGTAAGACACCTAGTACAGGGAAAGGGCTGCCACTCTGGATAACTGAGGGTCTTGAGGCCATTGATCTTTTTAATTAGAAATGTAGTTCCATCAAGTTGAGTGATATGCTTAAAAAAAATGCATGCCAAAAGGGGAATTATATTCAGTAGTGGATGTAATGAGATATGAGTAATGGGGAATTATGACTTCTTTAGACTTGGTGAAGATGTCTTTAGAAATTAGATGAGCTGGGTGCAAGGCTTTTGATACTGCTGCGGAGATGTGATGGTCAAAAGATAAGAAGGGCTATATCCCTTACAACAATGTTTGATTGGAGGGTGTGTCTCACCTGCATGGTATGGGCTTTGCTTTACATTACCGAAATTTCACTTCTCCGAAATTTAAAACCACGAGATGACTACACCGAAAATCTACTTTAATGAACGATCAGATTACTGGAATTTTACTAAGGAAAGGAACCAGTTGTCCAGCACTACAAAATAAACTGAAGCATGCCAAACCCACCCATACTCCCACCTCTCAGGGACTTGTGGATAATATTTAAAATTAAAAACTTAAAATCATGATTAGCTCCTTTCTCTGCTTGATGCTTATAAAGTGCATTTGTGGGTATCTTTCTTTTCATTTCAGTCTACTAAAAGCTTCTGATTTGTTTTGCCAGTGTAGTAACCATTACTTTGGTCACAAGTTGCTAAACATACTACATTTTAGATTCACAGTTGTCATATACATTTACTCTAAATTCTTTTCCATGTAACGAATGAATGTTTTACTTGTATTAACATATTTGCAAAACACACATTGTGCACTTCTAGAGGTGATTTTAAGGTTTTTAATTTTAAGTATTATCCATGAGTCCCTGAGAGGTGGGAGTATAGTACATTTATTTATTTTACAGTTTGTTTACAGGGATAGTCCATTGGGCCAAGAAGAGACCATTTTCAATGGAGTCCCGGGGAGAAAAGCTCCGTAAGAACATTATACAATTTAGACAAATCATAAAAATGAGTAGTATAGTTTACAATTTTCAAGAGAAAAGGTAAAAAACAACATGTCGTTAAGTATTTACAAAATATCTTAGTACAGGCTACAGAAGTAAGTGTATATCAGTGGATTTTACATTTGAGAGCACACATTCCTCCTGGCTTGAATCACTCTATATCTTTAAAACCCTATTTAAGAAAATTGCAGAAACAGGTTTAATTAATTGCTGAGTCATGTGATTTTAAACTATAAAAAGGACTGGTTTTGCTATGCCTGAAGAAGCAATACTGACCAAAGTTTTTACTTTGGTTTTAAAGTGTCTCATTAAAGCTGAGTTATTGTATCCTGCTCGGTTCCAATTTTTCTATTTTACTCTACCCCAGTAAACACACACAAAATAAATAAAAAAGTAAAAAGACTATAGATGGTTAAAGCTCTGTATACATGCATACATATATGAATATGTGTGAGATGTATACACACATATTATGGGGTTTGTGTGTGTGTGTGTGTGTGTGTGTGTGTGTGTAAATATATATATATATATATATATATATATATATATATATATATATGTGTGTGTGTGTGTGTGTGTATATATCTGTAAATATTTATATATATATATATATATATATATATATATATATATATATATATATATAGATAGATGTGTGCACACACTCCTGTTTCCTTAATCATAAGGATCGCCGCTACAAAAAAAATCATAAAACAATTAGATAAACTTGTATGGCTCTTTTTTTACATCCTGACCCTTTTTAGCATTGGGGTGTTTTTTGGACACGCAGATGTGCAGGCTCAAGCCATGACTGGTAGTGGAATACAGTAGCCTTTTTTTTTTTTTGCTGTATGAGGATTAAATGGAATGCAGACAACACAGTTGTCATGGCAACAAATGGGGAAATTGGAAGAAGCTAAAAATTGAGATTGAAGGAAAAATAGTGGAAAGCCTAACGACTTCAAGAATCTGGGAGGGGTGGTTGCGGAAAATGGAAGTCTTAGGAATATACTGATTTTTTTTGTTCATTGTTAATTCTCCAGTACTTAACAAATGGGTGCATTTGGTTCCCCATCCTTTTGAAATTCCTTAGAAAATCTTAACAATAATCTCCTGTGGATAACCCCTTTCCAAAAACATTTCCATAAGCTTTTGTGCCTCTTTCTTAAATTATATCCTAGCTATTTGGACAAATTTTCATCAAATCAAGTTCTTACAGTATCAGGGGTGACTACTTTTATAGTGAAGGTAAGCAATAGAAGAAGTCAGTTTCTGAAAAAAAATTGTGGAAATAAAATAACTTTTGCCAATGGAAATGGTAATAGTTAATTACATATTTGTTGTATTAATAAGTAAACCTCAAAAAATGGGTACTATCAGAAATGTAATGTAAACATCTAAGAATTCTTACCTTCTGATGCCTCCCAAGTAATAAATGTTGTTGTGTCTTTTGGCTTTTCCTGGTTAGGGGTTGCCACAGCGGAACTCCGGTCCGCTAATGATTGGCAGTAGATTTTTACGTGCAGGGTTGCCAGCCCTGACGCACAACCTTCAACGAAGGTATGTCCATTCACGCATGTCTCCACACAGAAGATGCTCTAGCTGAGAATCGAGCAGGACAACGTCGTACTGTGAGGCGACAACGCTACCGCAGCACTACCACCGCAGTATCATTAAAATAATGTCCATAAAAATTCCAAGAGGCACTATAAACAGAATCTAATATATTTTTTCTGCCAACTTAACATAACCAAATTGGTGAATATGAGGGCACAAGTTGCCCCCATAGCTATGCCTTTAGTCTATTTCATAAAGTATATATGAAATAATGGTGAAGTATTGTCTCCAGAAGTTTTAGTAAAAGTTGAATCTCCTTGTTGTTCAGGTGTTTGTATTACTTAAAGCCAAGGAAAACAATTCCAATCCTAAGTCATGGGGTATATATGTAAATAAATCTACCATATTCACCATTAAAAGCAAACAAAAAAAGTTTGTCATTATAATGTTCATATATTAATTTCCTCAAAAAATCCCATGAATCAATCAGAACTGGCTTATGTTCTAAAAGTACAGTGGATATAAAAAGTTCAGACACCCCTTTTAAAATGCCAGGTTTTTGAGATATAAAAAATGAGACCACAATAAATCATTTCAAAACTTTTCCCACCTTTAATGTGACCTATAACATGTGCAATTCAACTGAAAAACAAGCAAACCTGTTAGGGAAAAAAAATGTAAAAAATAAAAAATGTACAATAAGCTGGTTGCATAAGTGTGCACACCCATAAACTAATACTTTGTTGAATTAGCAATTCAGGACAACTTCTCCCTATAGGGTACTTGCATTCCATCAGAGCAGAGTATTGTGACAAACACACTCAGCAGATCCAGGACAGGCCCCTATGAATGGATGATGTGAAATTGTTCAATCTCGCCGTTTGTTCTTACACACAGTCGGCCGCATCACTAGCTCCGCATCTTCGAGAAGGCTCGAGGCACAGTAATATCCCATGATCCTCAGGTGCTAACCCTCAGATCTAGTTTGCCGCTAGCAGCAGATCGCATTGAGAGGCTCGGGCCAGTATATTTTTTTTCTACTTTCTTGATATATAGTTCTCTTTTTCTACAGATTTATAGTCCTATTTTAGTGTTTAAATAAGTAATATAGTATAGGGTGTTATTTGTGAGTATTTAGACTAGTTCAGTTAGTTTAAATTCGGGTTTTTTCTGTCAGGATTGACAGTATTTTAAAAATGTTTTGCCTTACTTTCTCTTTTTTATTCTATATATATATATATATATATATATATATAATGTCATAATGTGCTGTGTGTTTTGCATTTTTTATATATATATATATATATATATATATATATATATATTAGGTTAGATTTAAATTGTTTATTATTATTCCAAACTTTAAAATTATTACACTTGGTATTATATAGTGATTTTTCTTAAGTGTGCTGTGTTTTTTGGATTTTTTTACTTCAAAATGTCAGAGAAAGCCAGTTTTAAAGGGTGTCAGTGCGGACAAAAGATGTCCATTACTGACAACCACTCATCCTGCGTCTGCTGTCTTGGCCCTGTCCACTTGCAGGAAGACTGTTCCATTTGTCATTCCTTTAGTGGGAGGGTCATGCTGGAAAGACGCAGGAAGTTGGTTGACAGAGGGTTGCTTAAACCCGATTTTCAGGAGGCCCTGGACAAGGCTGAACAGGTATCCAAGTCTTCGAAGGGGTCGAAGTCTTCAAGAGTGTCGGAGCCCAAGTCATCGGCTCCGAGCACCTCTTTTCAGATTCGGACGCCAGCTCCTATGACCTCTGTGCCAGGTGTCGAGAGTTTATCACTGACCGAGTCTCAGGTCTTGGAGCCGGTGTCAGAGGTACCACCGTCTGCTATCCTTCGCTCCCTTCGACCCGTTCTTCGAGGCTCCTTTCCGACTCCGATGTGGACCGAGTGGTACAGAAGCTTATGGAGAACTCGGCTTTGTCCAAATTAATCGAGGTTTCGTCCCAGCTGGTTTCGAAACTCGAGACTATTCCTGTTCCCTCAACACTTCCTCCTCCGAGACCCGTCGAGTCATCGGAGCTAGGAATCGAAGAACCGATGATTGTAGAGCCCTCGGTGCTGAAGCCTCTAGTAGTGCTATCTGCTCCGTTGACCTCGCCTCCTTCGGAACCAGCCGGAGAGTCTCGGAGCCGAAGATCTTTCCTAGGCTCCGGGGGGGATAGTCAAACCGAGGTATCGGTTCCGACTCTTCCCCTCGGTGCCTCGGCTCAGATCAGTTCGGATCCATCCTCTGTGTCGGAGCCCGTGGTTCCGATTCCGGAAGAACGACCTCCTTCTTCGGGTTGGATCTTCGGGTCGGGGCACCGGTGCCTTTGACATCATGAGGAAGGTCTTGTCTGATCAGACACATACTTCATCAGTATCTTTATCTCCTTCCCCAAAAGGTACGCATTCTGCTTCTGTGCCTTCGGCTCCTACCAAGCGTCGAGACCCAATGCCTCAGAAGTCCCCACAGGGTGACTCTGGTTCCTAAGATGCATCCCCAGAAGCTCCCGCTGAGGATGTTCCGAAGAAACGATTGTGCAAGAGGAGGCACATAGATTCCCCCCAGGAATCTCTCACATCTGATAGCGATTTAGATGAAACAGAAGGGTCCCCACGGCCCCCCTCTGAGGATGTCTCGTTTGCAGACATTTTGGAAATCCTGAAACAAAGGGGGGACTGGCAAACTCTTACCCCTTCTGTGGATGAATCGGTCTTGCTGAAGGCATTTGGGACTCAACCTTCTACCTCCTGGGTGACTCCGCCATTTGACGATCTCAAGGATCTAATAGCCCGGAGGGCTTGGGAAACGCCCGATACAGTGGAACCAGTCCCTCGTAAGCCAAATAAATACATGACGGCCCCCCAGGACAAATCTTATCTTACAAAAGGGGTTCCCGTGGATACTATGGTGGTGGCGGCGGCCACTAAGAAAGAGATGTCTGAATCATCTTCCTCTGTCCATCCTCCTAATAAGGATTCTAGGACAATGGACAGATATGGGAAGCGCATATTTAGTTCGGTGACTTTTTCCATCCGATCGCTCAACTACCTTACGCATTTCACGCGTTTACAGAGAGATCTCATTAAGGAACTGGGAGATACTCTCCAGGGACACACAGATGCTGCTGTCGCCGAGAAAGTGACAGCGCAACTTAACACCCTAAACTCCATAGTCAACTCGTCCATGAGGCTGATTTCATATGCAGCCGAAGGGTCGAGTAGAGCGGCAGCTTCAGCTATCGCCCTGAGAAGGCAATCCTGGTTGCGCTTATGCTCCTTTGCGGAAGCCTTTAAGTCTTCCTTTGCCAACGCCCCCTTTGATGGTGCCTCCTTGTTTGGGCCCAAAGTAAAGGAGACTCTCACGAGGTGTGAACAAGAAGGGAAGACCCTGTCTGCCGTAGGGGTCCGTTTTTCCATCCCATCTGGACCCTACCCTAAAGGGCAACGAGGAGGAAAAATGTGGTTCCGAAAGACTCTGGATCTTTTCAGCACACCCAAAGTGATGGCCCCTCCAGAGGCAGAGGAGGGGGAAGAAATGGAAGACGCCGCCCAGCTGGCATAGGGGGTCCGCAAAATCAGGGCGACAGAGAGACTTTCTCTGGAAAGCCCTTCCAGCACTCCTGAGTGCAGGCCCAACTGTCCTACTCTGGAGGCAGTCGGGGGTCGCTTGGCTTTATACCCAGAGGCCTGGCTAAATCTTACATCAGATTCCTGGGTAAAAAGCATAGTTACCAGAGGCTGCAACATTCCCTTCATCAAAATGCCACCCAACTCCAAAAAGCTCCCAGACGTTCCACCCAGTCTGCGAGACCAGGCAACTGTAGAGATAGGAAGGTTGCTCGAAAATAGAGTCATCCAACCAGTCCCGGCGGACCAAATAGGATCCGGAACTTACTCAAGGTTCTTTTTAGTTCCAAAGAAAACAGGGGACTGGAGGCCAATTTTAGACCTCAGCAAATTAAATACCTTTGTGAAAAAGGAAAAGTTCCGGATGGTCATGCTACAGTCAATCCTTCCCTTTCTGCAGAAGGGCGACTGGATGTGCTCTATAGATCTCAAAGACGCGTACCACCATATCAAGATGGCCAGGGCGTCCAGAGATCACCTGCACTTCCAGCTGGGAGCCAGTCATTTCCAGTTTCGCGCTCTGCCCTTTGGTCTCACCTCAGCCCCCAGGGTGTTCACCAAATGCATGGCAGTAGTAGCGTCTCACTTGAGACGAAGGGGATTCCGGGTGTTTCCTTATCTAGATGACTGGCTCCTATCCGCCACCACCGAGTATCGTCTTCTACAAGCCAGGGATTACACCATCAGTCTCTGCTCTTTGCTAGGCATAACGGTGAATTTTGGAAAATCTGTCTTATCGCCGTCACAGCGTATCTTATTTATAGGAGCACAGCTAGACACCTCCCTGGCTCAAGTTACTCTCCCCCCACCAAGAGTATCAGACCTCAGGCATCAAATTTCGGTCCTTCTACACAGCAGGAGAGTCCCTGCATGACAAATATTAAGAGTACTAGGCTTGATGGCAGCCTCCCTTATTGTAGTTCCTTTAGGCAGGATGCATATGAGGATTTTTCAATGGATGCTATTCGCCCAGTGGTCGTATCGACAACTTTCACTGTCTCACGAAATCTTGATCCCGAATTTTTGCAAGAAAGATCTCTTGTGGTGGATACACAGTCAAGAGCTAACACTAGGACGACCGTTTGTATTACCCAGTCCGGTAGCAACTCTAACCACGGACGCTTCCCAGATAGGGTGGGGGGGGGTTCTTTCAGGGACAAAAAGTCCAAGGTCAATGGTCCAACTTGGAGTACAATCTGCACATCAATGTTCTAGAGCTGAGGACAGTGTTTCTAGCGTTGCAACACTTTCACAAGTCCTTATCGGGGAACAGTGACAGTTCAGACAGACAACATGTCAGTGGTCTGGTACATAAACAAGCAATGGGGAACCAAATCTTACCCGTTATGCAGAGAGGCCCTCAGAATTTGGCAATGGGCAAAGTCCACTGAACGCTTTCTGATAGCAACGCACATCCCGGGGACTTCCAACGTAATCGCGGACAGGTTGAGCAGAGCCATCCTGTTCCCTCACGAGTGGTCCCTCAAACCACAAGTGACGGAAGAGATCTTCCGCAGATGGAGCCAGCCTTGCTGCGACCTGTTTGCATCCCCATTGAATGCCAAATGCAGAAGCTACTTTGCCCTGTTACCTCCTCCAGGGGGTGTCCCCAGGGACGCACTGGTATACGATTGGCCCCCGGGTCTCTTTTACGCTTTTCCTCCTGTTCCACTAATTCCCAGGTTTTTGCAGAAAGCCAAACGTCTGGACAGGACCATAATACTGATAGCCCCATTCTGGCCTCGACAAATCTGGTTTCCCTTCCTTCAATCTCATCAAGTGGAGGAACCATGGATGCTGGACCCGGAGCCAGACCTGTTGACACATTCGTCGGGAGTTCCTCACACCTTCCTCAAGTCCCTCAACCTGACAGCTTGGCTGCTCCGCTTCCCATCTTAGCCAGGTCGGAGTTACTATCCCCTGCAGTACAACAAATTATTGTATCTTCTCACAAACCATATACAAAGAAATTGTACAACAGCAAATGGAACTGTTTTGCGCACTGGGCCTCCAAACAAGGTATAGATCCATTCGGGGCTCCAGTACACAAGATACTAGATTTTCTTACCACACTTTTTCAAGAAGGAGCATCAACATCCATTATAAGGGTTCAACTGGCGGCTATATCCAATTTTCATATTGGCCGTGAAGATGGTTCTCTTATGTCCCACAGGCTTTGTAAAGCCTTCATGAAAGGTACCTTTCACCTCCGTCCCCCCTTTCGTAATCCAATAGCCCCTTGGAATCTTAATCTCATGCTGTCACAACTCAGGTTGCCCCCATTTGAACCAGCAGCCACAACTCCGTTAAAATTTCTTTCGTGGAAAACACTTTTTCTGGTTGCCATCACTTCCGCCAGGAGAGTTTGAGTTACAGGCTCTATCTATCCGACCCCCGTACATGATTTTTCATCCAGATAGAGTAACCTTGCGCACCAATCCGTCCTTCCTTCCGAAGGTTTGTTCGATTCAAAACATCAATCAGTCTATCGAACTACCTACCTTCTTTAAAAAACATTCCAATAAGTTAGAATACACATTGCACAAATTGGACGTTCACAGGCAACTGAGATTTTACTTACATAGGACAAAAGAGTACACAAAGTCAGACCAACTATTTGTCTCATATGCTGACCAAAGGAAAGGACAGGCAGTAACGAAAGTTACCTTATCCAAATGGCTCTCAGATTGCATAAATTTTGTATATGCTGAATCGAAACAGCAACTCCCTTTCAAACCCAGAGCTCATTCTACAAGGGCGATCGCTGCCTCTTCAGCCCATACCGCTTGTTTGCCTTTAGATACCATTTGTGTAGCAGCAACTTGGGCAAAACCACATACTTTTATCGCCTACTATAAACTAGACAAAAGCTCCAGGGACAGGGCGACGTTTGGTTCCACTGTACTCAGGAATGTTCTCCCTTGAGCCACCCAGGAAAAAGGAGCTAGGGACGCTACCTGTGTGTAAGAACAAACGGCGAGATTGAACAATTTCACATTAAGAAATTATGTTCTTACCATAACGTTCCATGTGAATTGTTCATCTCGCCTTTGTTCTTACATCCCCCCCCCCCTCCATCCCCCGTCCTGAGGTCTGGGAGAACGGTTTCAACTGAATTCCTTTTCAGCCTTTTCTAGATATTGTTAGCATATTATTGTACATTAGTAATGGCATCTTTTCTCCTCTATTTGAGAGTAGGGTTCCAGACACTGTGTAGTATCTGTTTATAAGTGTTCTATGACACAGTTCCAAAGGGATTCTTCTGGTATAGCAAACTAGATCTGAGGGTTAGCACCTGAGGATCATGGGATATTACTGTGCCTCGAGCTTTCTCGAAGATGCGGAGCTAGTGATGCGGCTGACTCGGAGCCGAGGATCGGCTCCGAACCCCGTGTGTAAGAACAAAGGCGAGATGCACAATTCACATGGAACGTTATGGTAAGAACATAACTTCTTATTATGGACATAGGAGTCTTCCTGTTGATAAACCAGATGGGGAGAACTCCCTAAATAGATTTGTTTGCCTCCTCAATTCACAACAGATATTTGAAGATATTCTGCCCCAGGACTCATTGCAGAAAGACCTCGAAGATAGATGCCTTTTTGTTCCCATGGAAGAGGATGTTCCTATATGCCTTTCCCCAATAATAAGAGTTCTTTTAAAGATCCAAGACTGTCCAAAAATATTATTGGTAATCCCTTTTGAACCAGACAACAGTGAATCTCCCTTCTTTTCAAGTTGGCCAAGGGCTTTTACCACAAATGCCCCCATAGGATGGACCTGCTTACATAGGACAGTGATCTCTGATTGATTTCAGCCTGCAAATGTTTACATCTGAAGGGCTGGATGATGCATGTTTTGCTACTAGAAAGTTGTATTTGGCTAAGTGGAAAGGGTTTTCTTGTTGGATACCATAAAGGTAAATAATACCATTTAAGGGCTCATTTAATTTTTTATGTGCGAGTTGAATTACTTAAATCTGGCCTTCTCTCTGTCCTGTAAATAATTTGGCCATTTCTACCTGTCCACGCTTAGATCCCCCCATTTATCTCAGATAAAACAATTTTTGAAAGGGGTAGTTCACATTCTCCTACCTAGAAAACAGAGGTAGCTCCTCCTTAAGACCTTGGGTGTGAAGTTGTCCTATCGTGCCTTCATTCTGTAATTGATGGGTTTGGAACCGATCCTCGGTTCCGACTCGGCCGTTTACAAACGCTTGAGGTCTCCAACTAGCTCATGGCTTACTCCATATCCCATGATGCTCTAGTGCTTTCCCCAGATATTCATAGGTTCATAGGTTCATACTAGGCTATCTGCCCAAGGGCATTTATAAGCCTAGCCCATAGTTATGTGGCTTTTGCCACCCCTTTAGTTTGAATAAAACTATGCCTATTATTTTGCTGTGCCTCTGTCAAGCAGCGACACTGAAGTAATCCCTGGGGTATATCTGCTATCTCCCATCCATTGGTCAAGATTCCTCTTGAACAAGGCCAGTGAGGTGCTCTGCCTCACATGTACCGGGATTTTGTTCCACAGCATAGGGAGTCTCTGGGTGATGAATTTGTCCCTCCAGCACGTTCTATTTATAACCGTGTCAAGGTTTAAGTCTCCCGCCCTTGTGATTCTGAGGGATCTAGATTTTTTGAGGTGAAGCATATTCATCAAATCTGGGTTTGACATGGCCTTATATGTCAGGCACAGGTCACCTCTGAGCAAGCGGTATGAGACTGAATAGAGCTGGAGTTCTTTCAGTCGGGCAGCATAAGACATATTTTTGAGACCCTTTATCCTTTTGGTGAGGAACTTTTGGGGCCTTTCCAGCTGCTGCAGGTGTCGGGTCAGATACATTCCGAATGGGGCATTGTACTCAATCATAGGTCTAATGAGTGATGAGTACAGGGGGACGATGACCTCCCTTGATCTAGATGTGAATCCCTTCATGATCAGGTGGGCAATGTAGAAGGTTTTCCTAACTACTTTAGCAACATGAGTGTCAAACGAAAGGCTACTGTCAACCTGGGTCCCCAGATCCCTGATGACTTCTTCTGTGCTCAGTGGATTGCCACCTGTATGGTAGCTAGGGGTAACCTTGTTTTTCCCGAAGGGTATGACTATGCATTTCTTGGCGTTTAACTTTAGGCCATGGCTCTGGCACCAGTTATCCGTTTCTGTGAGGCCCTTCTGAAGGATATCTGTGTCAGATGTGTTTTCGACTATGGCGTCCAGTTTGCAGTCATCTGCAAACTTTGTCAGCCTTAACCCTCCTGTGTTTGCTTGTACTTCAGAAAAGTAGATGCCGAACAAGAGTGGACCCAGGACACTGAGCCCTGTGGGACACCACTTGTGACAGGCTTTGAGTCTGACATGGCTCCAGCAACTCTGACCCTGTGGGTTCTGTCACTTAGCCAGTTTGCAACCCATCTTGTGATGTATGGGTTTACATTCAAGCTGATGAGTTTTTCGATGATACCTGAGTGGGGTATTGTGTCGAAGGCCTTTGCCAGGTCGAGGTAGGCTGTATGGACTGCCTTTCCCTCATCAATGGCCTTGGTGACTGTCTCGAAAAAGTCAACCAAGTTTAAAAGGCATGATCTGCCTTTGACAAAGCCAAACTGGGTTGGATCCAAAGTCTGCAAGTTCCCTATGTCTTTATTTATGAGTTCCATTATGATCCTCTCCATGGCTTTGCAGATAAGGCTTGTCAAGCTAATGGGACGGTAATTACCAGGGTCGGTGGAGGCACCGCCCTTGTGAAGTGGGACCACAGTCGCCGTGCGCCACTCCTTGGGTACGTATCCTGAGGTGAGGCTAAGATTAAACAGCTGTCCTAACTGCGGGTTTAATTCCTCATTGAGTTCGTGGAGCACACAGCCTGGGACACCATCCGGTCCCATGGATGCTGTGTTTTTTGCCTTGGAGAGGGCAGTTCTCACCTGGGCATTGGAGATGTTTGGGGGCTACAATCCTCTGGTATAGATATCTCTCCTTTTGGGGGAGGGGGGAAGTTTGCACTGAACCTGTCAGCCAGTATGTTGGCAATGTGTGAAGGTTCAGTAATCTTCACATCATTTTGAACTAATTCTGAGCATATCTGGGAGCTTCCTCCTAGGTTTCTAACATAGCTAAAGAAGGCCTTATGATTGTCTTTTGAGTCCTTGGCGATTTTTCTCTCAAAATTTGCCTTGGATGATTTTATGAGAGCTCTTAGTTTTTACTTATAATGATCAAAGGTGTCTTACCTTTCAAGGATTTTGCTCTATCTTGTAGTAGCTTCCTCCTTTTGTTGTAGAGCTTGTTTATGGCTGGGGTCCACCAGACTGGACGCTTGCCTTTGGTACAAAGAGTCTTAGTTTTGTTTGGGATTGCCTGATCCATGCAGTCCTGTAGGTGCTGGTAGAAGGCATTTGTAAGTGATTCAGCGGTTTGAGTAATGTTTACCACTGGCTCAGGGGCCTTAAAGGAGACCACGCTAGTTTTTAGAAGTGTGAAATCGGCTTTTGAGAAGTTTTTCACTGTGGTCTTTTTATTTCAGGTGGGGGCGGGATGAGGACCTCCAGCGAGATTAGTTTATGATCTGATTTCACCAGTGAGGGGTATACTTCCGGTGTTGAACATTGTGATCCCATGTTCGTGATGATGAGATCAAGTATGTTTTCTCCTCTTGTGGGGATGGTGACTAGTTGTTCCATGGCATTTGAGTTTATGAACTCCAGGAACCTTTGGGCTAGAGTGTTTGGGCTTGAGTAGTGTTCCCAGTCTATATTAGGGTAGTTGAAATCACCTAGTATGATGGTGTTTGGAGATACATTTATCCCCTCCAATGTTTTCAGGAAGGCCATGTGAGGTTCCTGAGTTTGAGAGGGTGGCCTGTAACATGCTACAAATTGCAGAGCAGCCTTGCCTATGGTTAATTGCACCTGGATGGTCTCCGATGCATCGTGCGTTGCCACCAACCTTGAAGTGTGGGTGTCCTTTATGAATATTGACACCCCCCCTCCTTTCTTGGTGTTGTCCGGATTTTGGGGCCGGAACGCATGATATGAGGTGAAACCTGATAGTGCTGGGGTGCTCTCAGGAGCCTTGAACCAGGTTTCTGTCACAGCACAGACATCGATGTTCTCCATACTGAGAAGGGCCTCGAGTACGTGCATCTTGAGATTGAGACTTCTGGCATTGAGCAGCATTACCCTTAGTTTTTCCTTTTTGTGTTCTAGGGTGGTAGGTTTAGAATTTGAGCCTTGCCTAAAAAAGGCACTATGGGGGTGGCAAGAGCCTTTGCCAATATCCGGAAGCCTAGGGATGACAGGTGCAAGCCGTCCCTTGCAAAGCAGCGTGGCTTGTCCAGCATGTCATCCCAGGCAGACAGACATTGGATCCCCTTTGAATGACACCAGAATTTAAGCCAATTATTAAAGCTGATCATCTTATCACTGTATTGTGGCATCATTCTAGGTGAAGGTAGGATACTGCTCAAGGTCAGGGTCATACCTGCCTGGGCTACATAATCAGAGAGCTCCTCAATGTCTCTTTTCATGTAGTCCAAGGAGGTACGTCTCAGGTCGTTGACACCAGCGTGGACAATGACTGAGTCGTACTTGTACCTGCTGTTGAGAGACCTGAGTGCTTGCGTTATGTGGCGGATTCTAGAGCCCGACAGGCAGCTTACTGTGACCTTCTCCTTACTCAGTCTGGTGAGCGGGACGTCAGTGTGTCTGACTATGGAGTCACCTATGACAAGTATGTTTGGTGTTGTATTTGGCCTTAAGGGCAGTGACTGCTTTGCACACTGATTTTGTTGTTTATGTGTTGTTTGTGTGGTGTATTGAGTTTGCAGTTGCTTGGGTGTCTGCTTTGGAGGCCTCTGTTGTTTAGGTAAATTTTTACTCAGAGCCTCCGAGTATGTCTTAGTGTGTTTATGTGTTTGATTCAGTGGTGTGGTTGAGTTATGTGAGACTGGTATTGTGGTGTGTGTAGTTGCCATCTCCTCCTGCCTGGTCTTGCCAGTCCTGAGTTGAGAGAGCTCAGCCTCCAGTCTGGCTAAATAGCTGCATCTCTCACAAGTGTTAGTGTTACGTGGGAGGAGGAGGAGAGGGTTGTCCGTGTACATGAGGCAATTGTAACATTGTCTCAGAATTCCCAGATTCACCAACTGGGCAAGAGAGGACGCCAGTATCTGACCCTTCGACATGCTAGAAAGAATTATGAGTTGGTATGAGACAGAAAAGTAGTGGGCTTAGCAGGGAAGTGGGCACTCCTGGGGGGTTTTGCTAGTGAGAGATTTGTATAATATAGGAGTGCTTGACCTGCAAAGAGAATGCTTATAAGACAAGGGATATGCTTATAAGACGAGTGCTGAGCTTTTTGAGAAGAAAAAGCTATTTGGAACAAGTGCTGCACTTTTTAGTGAAGGTGTAAACTGTTTTGGTTCCTAACAGAGCAGTTCTAAGGGAAAAATTGAAGAACAGACTTTCTGTAGCCAGAAAGAGTTTAACCTTGTTTAACCGGCGCTGCCCGATGCTGCTCTAGTGGCAACTCCGCTCTAAATCGCGCTAAAGCACGTTAAAGCGTGCTTGATAGCAGGGGCTGGAAAGAAGCAGGAATAGACCCAAAATGGACAATAAAACTACAGTTTTAAGTCAGTAACCACCTCTACGGGGGGCAGGGAAGCTGCTCAATGTTATTCACTGCCACTGATCACAGAGACCCTCCTTCAGCCCAAGCAAAAATGGCCTCACAGAAACTTTCAAACAGTTCAGGAACAGCAAGCCTGTAACTGAACTTTTTTAACTCTCAGAAAAGTGGGAAAAAAAGCAAGATTTTTTTTTGTTTTTTTTTTTGTTTTTTACAGAGATAGCAGAGGTTCACAAGTAATATCAAGTTATAACAGTGCAGTAAATGACCCCACACAAGAGTGCTAGGTCAAGGACAGAAAATATGCAAGTTTTAAGAAAAAAACGATTTAAAATTAAGTGCAAACAGGAAATTCAGCAAACAGCTTTTGGTTGTGCTCTAAATACAGCTACTAATACAGAAATCAAGTTTTGCTACTGAAACAGATTGGGTGATTCATCTAGCTCTGGCTAAGTGAAAAACATTTTTTTGTATTTTTCTTCATTATAGATAATTACTGTTACAACTTTTTCTATTCAATAGTTAATTCTTCGCTCCGCTTATTTAGAGAGCTTTCTACTCAGTATGTTTTGTGTGTGTTAGATTTTCCTGGCTGCTCTTTTATTTAGGCCTAAATAGTTTTTCTGTCCCATTTGATCTACTTTTAGCATAGTTACAAGTGTAGTTTTCTTCTAACCTTTTGGCTTAGAAGACTGTATAATACTTTAAAATACTATAAATAGTTTTAAGAATTTTTTCCTGTCAGTTTTCAGTTAAAGTTGATTAGTGTGTGTGTGTGTGTGTGTGTGTGTGTGTGTGTGTGTGTGTGTGTGTGTGTGTCCACATAGTTGGTTTAATTAGACATTTATATTTATATTCCATATTAGAAGTGTGTTGTTCTGTAATTATCTTATAAATCTTTCCTGTCTAAGCTAGTTCATGTTTAGTTAGAGAGCTGCTGAGCCCATTTTTAGTTAGAGGGCTGTCCTTTCATTCTTTGTGTGACTGCTGGTTTTTTGGTATTGACCATGTCTAAGCAAGCTAAAGATGTAAAGCCCTCTGAGTTTAAAATTTAAGTGCACTCAAAAAATGTCTATCACTGTTGGCCATACTGAATGTGTTTACTGTCTGGGGACAGTTCACGTACAAGAGTCATGCTCAGTATGCCACTCCTTTAGTTCCAGAGTTCTTCAAGAAAGGAAGAATAAGTTAATTTTAAAAGGGCTATTAAAATCTTCCTTTTCGGAGGCCTTAGAACAGAGTCAAAGTCCTCCAAAAAAGTCCATTTCTCTATCCCAGAAATCAGATAAAACTTTCCTCTACTTCTTCAGAGCAGTCGGAGCCATCAAAAAAGGTGTCGAAGATGTCTCTGTCAGTATCAAAATCTGTTTGGTCCGAGAGACCTTCCTCCTTGGTTCCATCTGTATCGGAGCCATTGGGGTTCCAAGTGAGGAGCCGGTCCCCTGATCTGGATCTGGTATCTCCAACATTAAAGTTGCCCTTTTTACAGACTAAAGGATCTCCAGCTCCCTCCTCTCAATTTTGTAGAAGCCTTTCTGACTATGATGTGGATTGTGTGATGCAGAGACTCTTGAGGACACCCTTTGTCAGAACTGACCCAGAGGGACTCGGAACCGACCAGACATGCCCTTTAACATCGATTCCTCCTCCAACCTGAGTTGCGGTTTCAGAGTCTGAATGCATGGAGCTGATAGTGGTGGAACAATCGGAGCCGAGACTTGTTACAGGATCTTTGGCTCCGACTGCTTCGCTTACCTCGGTGCCGTCTGAGGAGTCTAGGAGCCAGTATTCTCCAGTCGGGTCCGGAGAAGACAGTCGGGCCGAGTTTTGATTGGATTCAAACTGGTCTCTTGGGGCCTCAGCGCGTGTGAGTTTGGGTCCTACCTCTGCCTCAGAGCCGACCCCTGTGGTGCTGGGGGGGACCTTCTGATTCTTCCGAACCAGGGGCTTCCTTGGATCATGAATGGGGGGCTTTCGAGGCTATGAGGAGAGTACTGTCCCTAATCGCAACCCCAGCCATTTCTTCCCCAATGGCACTGGTGTCCTTCTCAGCACAACCGATTCCACACAGACATAGAGACCCAAAGCCTCAGGATGCTGCAGTGGGCGAACCCTTCTCTTCCGAAACCTCTTCTGAATGCCCTTCTGAAGAGGTCCCTCACAAGAGATTATGCAAGAGGAAGCATTTGGACTCCCCAGAGGAGTCGGTCACATCTGACACAGACCTCAGTAACTGAGAAAGGTCCCCACGGTTGCCCTGTGAGGATGTCTTCTTTGCGGACATCCTATTGATCCTGGAGCAGAGAGGTGGCTGGAAGCTCAATACCAAAAGATTGCCAAATTCCGGTAATAATAGCCACACCAGTAAAAAATGCACTCTCCAAAGCTAAGAATACAGCATCCATGGGACGAGACGACATCCCAGGCTGTGTACTACATGAACTACAAAATGAACTGGCACCTCACCTAAGTGTCATGTTTAATCATAGCCTCACCTCAGACTTCATGCCCACTGAGTGGTACACAGCTACAGTTATTCTACTTCACAAGGTGGATTCCACCTTGGATCCTGGGAACTATTGCACCATCAATCTGACGAGTCTGATCTGCAAGGCCATGGAACATGTTATCATGAAACTTATAAACAAAGACACTGGCAATCTTCAAACACTGGACCCCATGCAGTTTGGGTTCATGAAGGGCTAATCTTCTCTCCTGAACCTGATTGATTTCTTCGAATCAGTCTGCAGAGCTGTGGACAAGGGTAAAGTGGTCCACACAACCTATCTGGACCTCGCCAAGGCCTTCAACACCATCCTCCACTTTGGAATCATAAGCTGGGCATTGATCCCTACGTCACTCAATGGGTTGCCAACTGGCTTACTGACAGAACCCACACTGTAAAAGTAGCCAACTCCAAATCCAGCTCCAGACAAGTGGAGTACCTCAGGGTTCAATCCTGGGACTGCTCTTGTTTGGCATCTATTTCTCTGAAGTAGAGGTCAACACTAAGGGACTCTGGCTAACAAAGTTTGCAGATGACTGCAAACTGGGAGACATTGAATCCCCAGCTGATGTGGATATTCTACAAAAGGGCCTTACAGAAACAGATGCTTGGTGCCAGAGCCATGGGTTCAAGCTCAAGGCCAAGAAATGTACAGTTATCCACTTTGGGAAAAAACATGTACCCTTGAATTACCACATAGGTGGCAGTACACTAAACACCGAAAGTGTGATAAGAGACTAAGGAACACAGGTGGACAGTAGTCTCTCCTTCGATAACCACATCGCCACAACAGTCAGGAAATCCTTCCATGTGGCATACCTCATCACTAAGGGCTTTTCATCCAGAAAAAAGGAGGTCATTGTCCCACAGTGCTCATCCCTCATTAGACCCATTATAGAATACAACACCCCATTTGGTATGTACCTCTCAAGACATCTGCAACAACTGGAAAGGTCACAGAAATACTTCACGAAAAGAATTACAGGCGTAAAGCAGATGCCCTATGCTGACCGTCTAAAAAAAACTCCACCTATACTTTGTGGCATATCGTCTACTCCGAGGCGATCTCTGCTCAACATACAAGGTCATGTCAAACCCAGAGCTGTTGGACATGCTACACTTAAAGAAATCCCAATCCCGCAGAGCCATTACTGACAAGTCTCTTGCCACCCCTATAGTGCCTTTTTTAGGCAAGGTTCAGTAACGGGTACAAGCAAGCAAAATCTGAGGGTAATGCTACTCAGTGCTAGAAGTCTTAACCTCAAAATGCACTCACTCGAGGCACTCCTTAAAATGGAGAACATTGACATCTGTGCAGTGACAGAGACCTGGTTCAGAGCTCCAGAGTGCACCCCTGCATTGCCAGGCTATAATTCATACCACACCTTGTGGCCACCAAACCCGGACCGAAACACTAAAGGTGGAGGCGTGTCCATATTCATTAAGGATATCCACACCTCCAAGCTAGTTGCTCAGCATAGTGCATCCGAGATTATCCAAGTTCAACTAACTCTGGGCAAAACCGCAGTCCAGATTGTAGCTTGCTATAGACCCCCCACCATGCCCCAGGATTCCCACTCCTCTTTTCTTGATACACTGGAAAATATTAAAGTACAACCCAACACTCTAATAATGGGTGATTTCAACTACCCTACCATTAACTGGGAAAACTACTCGTGTACCAACTCTTTTGCTCAATGTTTTCTGAAAATCATCAATTCCAACGCCTTGGATCAACTTATCCACACCCCCATCGGGGGCAGCAATATCCTAGACCTGGTCATCACCAACATGGGCGACCGGTGTTCCACAGTAGAGGTCAGCTCCTCATTGGTCAGATCCGACCACAAGCTAATCACCCTAGACATCCACATCCCGGTCCCACCCCCGATTAGGAAAACAACCGTAAAAAATTTCTCCAAAGCCAACTTCACGCTTCTTAAGACAGAAGTGGCAAACTTCACAACACCCATGCAGATGGACAATTGAGGCACGACTGCTGAATCCTACACAAATGCACTTTATAAGCACTTACAGGAGTGTATGGATCGTGCTATCCCTAACAGAACCAAGATGCTATCCTCCAAAAAAAGGAAGCCAATCTGGTACTCTCTGCCATAAACAAACTCTACAACAGAAGAAAGAAACTGTTGCAAAAAATAGTAAAATCCCATGATTGGAGGAACTCCCTGGTCAGCCTCCGTAAGAAGCTGAGATCCCTCATAAAATTCTCCAAAGCTAGTTATGAAAACACAATCACCACTGATTCTAAAGACAACCACAAAGCATTCTACAGCTATGTCAAGAATCTCAATAGCAACACACAGATCTGCTCTGAGTTGCAGCACGATGACACTAAATATACAGAACCAACTGATATTGCCAACATCCTGGCTGATAGGTACAGTGCTAACTTTACCCCCCCCCCTCTCACCCCGTAAAGGGCCCATCTTTATACTGGAAGAATACAAAGTTCCTGTAATCACGGCTGCACAGATAAAAACCTCACTCTCCAAAGTCAGGAACACAGCATCTATGGGACCTGACAACATCCCAGGCTGCCTTCTACAGGAACTACAGAGTGAACTGGCACCCCACCTAAGTACCATGTTCAATCATAGCCTCACCTCAGGCTTTGTGCCCATTGAATGGCGCACAGCGACAGTTATCCCACTCCACAAAGGGGGGGGGGGCACAACAGACCCTGGGAACTAACGCCGCCCCATTAGCCTGACGAGCCTGGTCTGCAAGGCCATGGAACGTATCATCATGGAACTCATAAACAAAGACATTGGAGATCTCCAAACTCTGGACCCCACACAGTTTGGGTTTGTAAAAGGCAGATCATGTCTCCCAAACCTGATAGACTTCTTTGAAGTAGTCACCAAAGCCATAGATGAGGGTAAGGTGGGTTCACACAGCCTATCTAGATCTTCTAAGGCGTTCAACACCACCCCCCCTCTCTGGAATTGTAGATAAACTCACTAAACTATGTATAAATCCCTATGTCACAAGATGGGTTGCCAACTGGCTTACTGACAGAACCCACACTGTGAAAGTAGCAGACTCCAAATCAGACTTCAGACCAGTGACAAGTGGAGTACCACAGGGTTGAGTCCTGGGTCCTCTCCTGTTTGGTATCTACTTCTCTGAAGTACAGGCTAACACAGAAGGTCTTTGGCTAACTAAATTCGCAGATGACTGCAAATTAGGAGCCATAATCGAAACTCCTAATGATGTGGACATCCTACAAAAGGGCCTCACTGAGACAGATGCCTGGTGTCAAAGCCACGGTTTCAAGCTCAATGCCAAAAAGTGCATTGTCATCCCCTTTGATAAAAACTCTGTACCCATGAACTACCACATAGGCGGTAGGTTACTTAACACCGAAAGTGTGATAAGAGACCTTGGGACACTGGTGGACAGTAATC
Source organism: Protopterus annectens (assembly GCF_019279795.1). Taxonomy (NCBI): domain Eukaryota; kingdom Metazoa; phylum Chordata; order Ceratodontiformes; family Protopteridae; genus Protopterus; species Protopterus annectens. Next base: position 115,566,332 of record NC_056726.1, on the reverse strand, counting down.
TCGCCTTTGATAATCACATTGTCACAGTGGTCAGGAAATCCTTCTATGTGGCACACCTCATCACAAAAGGTTTCTCATCCAGAAAAAAAGAGGTCATTGTTCCCCTCTACTCATCACTCATTAGACCCATTATAGAGTACAACGCCCCTTTTGGTATGTACCTCACAAGACATCTACAACAACTGGAAAGGCCACAAAAATACCTCACAAAGAGGATTACTGGCCTCAAACAGATGCCTTATGCAGACCGACTCAAAAAACTCCAGCTTTACTCCGTCACATATCGCCTACTCAGAGGCGATCTCTGCCTAACATACAAAGCTATGTCAAACCAAAAGCTGTTGGGCATGCTCCACTTAAAGAAATCCCAATCCCTCCGAGCTACACCCTCTAGGGACCTAAACCTTGTCACCACAATAAACAGAACATGCTGAAGGGATATATTCCTGTCCCAGAGACTTCCCATGCTCTGGAACAGACTACCTATCTATGTCAAACAGAGCTTCTCATTAGCACTCTTCAAAAAAAATCTTGATGATTGGATGGGTAATAGGAAATTCACCCCAGGGATCACCTCTGTGGGTCTGCTTGACAGGGGCACAGGAAAATAATTTTCTTGGGTGGCAAAAGCCAGGGTACCTGTTTGGCTGGGCTTGTATAGGCCCTAGGGCCAATAGCCTAGTACTTACCTATGTACCTATGAACACCAACTTGATGTGCATAGACAATTAATTTTCTATTTATACAGAACAAAAGAGCTTAGAAAGACTGACCAACTGTTTGTATAATTTTCAGACTGCAAAAAAGGTGCTTCAGTAGCGAAAACTACTCTGTTCAGATGGTTGTCAGACTGCATCTCGTTCACTTATCAGTCAGTAAACAAACAGCTGCCAGACAAAATAAGAGCTCATTCTACTAGGGCTGTTTCAACCTCTTCTGCATTTCTTGCTAAATTACCAATAGTTAACATTTGTGTGGTAGCAACGTGTGCAAGGCCTCATACCTTTATCATTCATTACAAAGTGGATTTGGCCTCCAGGGACGGGGCCTCTTTTGGGTGCACTGTTCTGAAGAATGTTCTGCCTTGATCCACCCAAGAAAAATGGGGCTAGGGGCACTGTCCCATCAGTACAGAATGAAGGCAAGATAGGACAACTTAACATAAAGAAGTTATATACTTACCATAACGTTCCTTGTGAGTTGTCCATCTCGCCTTCATTCTTACGTCCTCCCCTCCTACCCCCAGCCTTTTGCTTTGGAGGACCGAGAGCTTACTGATTTGGTATCTGTTGTTCTCTGACCCTCCTCTTGACTTATAAAATACTAGGGAGTTTTTTTATACGAGTATTAGTATACCAGCAAACAAGATCTGGGGAAGACACGAGAGCATCTTGGGATAGGGAGTAAGCCACAAGCTAGTTAGAGACCTTGGGCTTTTGTAAACGTCCAAGTTAAAACCAAGGATGGGTTCCGAACCCATCAGTACAGAATGAAGGCGAGATTGACAACTCACATGGAACGTTATGGTAAGTACATAATTTTGTTTTTTTGCATTAGAAAGAAAAAAACTACTTTTTTTTTCCCTTAACCAGTTCATCAGGCCAATTTAAAGTTCTTGACTTGAAAATAGTATTACTTACTCCTTTGACTTCGGCTAGGAGAGTGAGTTGCAAGCTCCTATGCTAATTCAACTGCATCTCCCCTTTCATAAGTTAGGGTATCTTTAAGGGATTCATGTTAATTAATTTAAGGTGGTTTCAAAAAAAGCAAATAAACTAAAACCAGTTTGCAGAAAAAAGTCTCAGTGAACATTAAAAAATTTTAATTTTGAAATGGGGGCAAGCCCTCTTTGCCCCAGTGTGAGGGAATACCCTCCATACCCCCTAGAATTATATTTCCCAACTCCCGAAATTCGCACAACAGTGGAAAAAGGCAGTCTCTACTTTCGTCGAAGGCAATTTTGGTGAACTGGCTTAGTTTCTTTGTCTTTGCTGAAGTCACCTTCGATGGCTTGATATGCGCCCTCTTTAAGAACCAGCCCTTCCTTCATGCCAAAGGTTTTATCATTCACCTTAAATCAATGTATTCATGTCTCTCTCTGTGTTCTTTTTCTGAACAAATAAATATCAGAGAGAATAGAATATACTGCATAATCTGGATGTCCACAGACAGCTCAAATACTGTATTGATTGGACAAAAGACTTTAGAATTTTGTATCAAAACAGTGTCTGAGCAGACCGTTTCCAAGTGGATAATCCCAATGCAGTCCAGTTTTGTTATTCTCACAATGGACAGATACTTCATTTTAAGATCAGAGCTCACTCTACCAGAGCTCTTTGGAAAGGGATGGATTCTAGAAGTAGACTAGAGGAGGTGGCAACTTGGGTCATCTGTACACACTTTCTTTAGACAGTGTAAGACTGAGTCCTTCTCCAGACCATGAACAAATCTTTCTAGGACTATTCTGTAGGGGCTTCTGATCATGCAGAGGTTTTGCTAGGACTGTTGTGTAGGGGCTTCTGGACTGTTCCTCCTTCTCCCCAAGTATCTAAGCTTTGGTAACCATTCCATATAGCTTAAGTTTAGCAACAGTGATCTAATGATAAACATAGTACAGTTGTGCAAGTAAACTTACTGTAACCGTAGATGTTCAAATTGATCACTGTTAGGGTATCACTTATCCCTGCCCCCCCCCCCTTCTTCTAGCATGTAGCTAACAGCATTTATCCTCTAACTACATTTCATGACAAAAAGTTCTGAACTTTGGCACCTGTATATCAGGCTTTAATACTGGCATGCCCTCATGCCTCCTCGGATGTATGGCATGTGGAATGCACCCAAAAGTGGTCATATAACTGATATTGACATGATACATCCCATATAGTTTAGGCTACTGCAACAGTGAGCTATTCAGACATCTACTGTTGTGGTAGGTTTACTTAAGCAACTGTACTTTTTTGAGGCACAGAAGTATTATAACCTTAATGATGTTCATCGTGTTACCCTGCTGCAGTCATCACACTATGGTTATCCTGCCATCAGGCGGTCCCGCAGTCGGCCTGAGTTCCAAAGTCTTGGTCCGGCGTTGGTTGCTGTAGCTTCTTCTCTGACGTCAGAGCACCAGGGGTATATGAGGCATCCGACGCCATTTTCTTCAGTCTTTCTTGCCGCGCGGTGCCTGAAGCAGAAGTTAGTTCTCAAGTGCCGGTCGGCCGACACCGACAATAAAGCTAAGTAACCCCGTTGGGGAACCTTTTCTTGCCTCAGTCCGATGTCAGAAAAAGTTAACAATTGCATTTCTTGTGGGAAGCAAATACCTCATAAGGACTTCCATTCCTATTGTATTCCTTGCCTAGGCCCAGACCACGACATCACAGGTTGTCGGTTTTGTGCTAGGTTTAATAAACGAACTATCAAACGCCGTTTTGACTTCGCACGACATTACTTTGGTAGGAAATTTAATTATATCATGCCATCGGAGCAGCCGACGACTGGCATGCATAAAAAAAAATGCAAGGATAAGGACAGGCAGCCTAGGAACAAGCCAGACTCCGAGGCCTCTGCTGGGCCTGTCGCCGGTTCTCCGGTTTTCAGTGAGGCGCCTATGCAGCCCCTGACGACTGCAGAACTGGAACCCCAGACAGCTGCAGATTCTCAAGCGGAGTCTACTAGGCCGACGCAGCCATCTTCATTAGGCCCTTCCAACACCGGAGCAGAAGTAGACCCCGGTGCAGTGGAAACACCTTCGGTTGCAGAAGGTGTCTTCAGACCGACTACACTCGCCATTAAATCTTATGCTAAGCTTAAAACTCCTTTAAAACCAAAGAAGACTGTACATCAGTCTACAGTTCAAGGCCCCATGCATAAGAAACAGATGCTTAAGATGGCTGAAGATTTGATTACCCTAATCAGGGGTTCCCATCCCCCTCCTGATAAAAGACCAAGACAAGAGGAGGATTATGCTTCCTCTGACCAGGTTTCAATTTCCTCAGATTCTTCTGAGGAACAGGATTACACTTTTCCACCTTATGAAGACTCTGATGCTGAAGACTCTGTTCCCTCAACATCTCCCCCTGAAGACTACTCCTTTGGGGAAACTTTACATACCATAAGGGAACATTTCCACTGGGAAGGCCAGGACTACTCTGATTCTTAGAAAAGGCTCCGAGAGTTCCTTTTACTACCCCAGCACAGACCTCTTGCTATTCCTACAGTTTTGGATATTTTGGTTGATGTTTACTTGGAGTCTAGTCTAAATCCAGACTCTCTACCTCCTGCTCCAGCCAAACCAGACAGATACTACAGAGTACCTGACTCACACAAATTCCTTTATAAAAGCCCTGTGGCTGACCCAGAAACAATTTCCCAGGGTCCTAAGGGAGCTAAAGCTTCTATGGCTAAAAATCCTGTGCCCTCTGAAAGGGATTCCAGAGCCCTAGATAGATGGGCAAAGAAAATATACACCTCAGCAACTCTGGCTATGAGAGCATTAAATTGGCAGTTTCACATGCCGAAATATCAGCAATTCCTAATGTCTCAATTAAAACAGAAAATGAGCACACATACTGAACAGTCTGAATTCAAGGAAATGCAGGATCTGTTGCATGCAGCTGAACAGGTGGGCAAACATACTTTACAATGTGGATTTGATTCATTGGAAGCTTCCTGTAGAGCAGTTGTTACTGGCTCTGTCATACGTAGACATGCTTGGTTAAAAGAACAAACCCTTCCTGATCATGTTAAAGCAAAATTATTAGATGCACCTTTACAACAAGATGTATTATTTGGTGTCAAAGCAGAAGAGGTTTTAAAGAAAATAGAGGATAAGGCAAAGTCTATGCAGACGGTCAAGGATTTTTTGCAGGTACAACCCCCTCGTTTCAGCAAAAATTGGCCAACGAAAAACTGGTCCTTTCCAGCTTCTGACAGATCACAGAGAGGCAAATACAGACGCCCAAGGGGCAGAGGTCAGTCACAAGGCCCTTACAAACCTCGCCAATGGGGTACTGCTACGCAGAAAGGAGGAGAAGACAGGCCTCAGGCTAGCAGAAGACAAACACAATTACTTAATCCTGAAACTACCAAGCAAATCTCTCCTGGCAGCTCCCTTGGGAGGAAAATTAGCATTTTTTGCAGACAACTGGCACATCATCACAAAAGACAAATGGGTTCTAGACATTGTCTCTCAAGGATACAGATTCCACTTTCATACCTTACCAAGGATAAAAGAAATGCCAAACCTGCCACCAAATCAATGGGCAGAGGCCCAAAAACAAATTACAGCTCTCATGGACATGAGAGCCATTCAACAGGTACCTACACAGGAGCAAGGACAAGGATTTTACTCAACACTCTTTTTCTAGTCCCAAGAAAGGACAAAGCATGGAGACCCATTCTGGATCTTTCAATTCTGAACACCTATCTGCAAGTACCAAAATTCAAGATGCTAACACTACAGCAGCTTCTTCCCATGCTGGGCAAGAATGCTTGGCTAGTAACGTTGGACCTCAAGGAGGCATACCTGCATGTCCCTATCAGACAAAATTGCAGAAGATACCTCCGCTTCATTGCAGGTTCAACGCATTATCAATTCTCTGCATTGTCCTTTGGCTTATCTACTGCGCCCAGGGTCTTCACAAAATGCCTGGCTCCAGTAATTGCATACTGTAGACAGAGGAATTCAAATATACCCATACCTGGACGACTGCCTTATTCAAGCAGAAAGCAAGGACATTCTTTTAAAGCATCTGGCATTTGTCAAACACCTTCTAAGTTGCCTAGGGTACACAGTAAACAAAAAGAAATCAAAACTAGTGCCCTCACAAAACATAATATTCCTGGGTGCCAGCTTGAATACAACGGCCCAGATGGCTTATCTCACACCAGACAAGAAACAACAGCTGACTCAATATTTCAAAATAATGGCAACAAAGACCCAACTCCCTGCAAGAAAAATTCTGCAGGCCTTGGGATTCATGGCATCTTGCGTACTACTAATACCATTTGCAAAACTACATATGAGGAAATTACAATGGTACCTTAAAAGCGTATGGACTCCGCACAGCCACAGCTTGGAAACAATGATACCACTCATTCCCTGCCTTCAACAGGAGTTTCTATGGTGGGCACAGGCATGTCACCTCAACAAGGTTCAGCCTTTCACCTTACCCACAGCCAGGCAAACTATGACAACAGATGCATCGGACTATGCCTGGGGAGCACACATGGCAGGACAGTGCATTCAGGGCAAATGGACTACAGATCAGAGGCATCTGCATATCAATCAAAAAGAAATGCTAGCAGTACAGAATGCCCTAACCGCTTTCAAGAACCTCTTACACCCAGGACAACTAATAATAAAGACGGACAATACCACAGTAATGTGGTACATAAACAACCAAGTGGGCACACATTCCTACCCTCTATGCAGGCAAGCAATGACCTTGTGGAACACTGCACTGTCTTACCAGGTTCAATTACAAGCACAATTCCTGCCACGAAAGAAAAACACATTGGCAGACGACCTAAGCAGAAACATCATGGATCCACACGAGTGGAAACTAGATCCACAAGTATTTGCAATGATAGCTCAGAAATGGGGACTCCCAGACATAGATCTGTTTGCAAGCCCCCAAAACTAATAACTTCAAAAAATTTGCACACGGACATTCCATCCACAAGCTTGGAAAGTGGACGCCCTCTCATTCAGTTGGAAAACATTAACAGTGTATGCCTTTCCTCCACTGCCTCTTCTAGCAAAGGTACTACTGAAAGTCAGATTAGAGAGGCCACAAGTGATACTCCTTGCACCAGACTGGCCACGCCAGCATTGGTATCCAATTTTAAGGAACATGGCCCACGGCCCACCATGGATTTTACCACAAATTCCTCACCTGCTCACCCAGCGAAACAATCAGATTCTACACAGGCAGCTCAAGACTTTAAACCTGACTGCATGGCAAATTACCTAAACAACCAGCCAACACCTCTATCCAAAGCAGTTATGGATGTCATTCTGGAGGCCAGGAGGCCCAGCACCAGGAAAACCTATTCAGACAAATGGAGAAGATTTTGCGCCTGGAACCAGGCTAAAGGCCGAAATCCCCTTGATCCAAACATTCCTCAGATTCTACAATATTTAACTGAGATGTTGCACAAAGGTCTTTCATTTTCATCTATTAAGATCCACACCTCAGCAATTTCAGCTCATTACAACACGGATCCTCCTTTATTCTCACATCCACTCCTAAGACAGTACCTCAGAGGGGCTTAGAACATAAGACTGCCAAGGAGAGCACCAACACCTACTCGGGATCTCAACTTTGTTCTGGAAAAGCTTACACTGCCGCCCTTTGAACCAGCTTTTTCAACTGATTTAAAATTTCTTTCATGGAAAACTGCCCTGCTACTTGCAATAACCTCAGCTAGAAGAGTCTCAGAGCTACAGGCACTAATGGCAGTGGAGCCTTTCCTCATTTTTCATCAAGACAGAGTCTCTCTACGAACTAACCCTTCCTTTATGCCAAAGGTGGTATCCAGTGTGGCCCCAAACCAAACCATTCATATGCCCACCTTTTTCCCAAATCCCCAGAACAAAGGAGAAAGACTCCTGCACTCTTTGGACATTCACAGGCAATTACGTTACTACTTGGATAAAACTAAGGCTTTCAGAAATTCTGACCAGCTCTTTGTAACCTATGCTTCAGGATCACAAGGAAAAGCTATCTCAAAACAGACCATTTCTAAATGGATAGGGCATTGCATACGTTTCTGCTACACGCATTATGGGAAACCGGTACCTGCTAACATTAGGTCCCACTCCACCAGGGCTACAGCTACATCAGTAGCCTTTCTCAGGGGAGTGCCAACCAAGGATATTCTGGAAGCTGCAACTTGGAGTTCAGTGCACACCTTCACCAAACACTATCACTTACCTCTATATTCTAAGACTAGAGCTGGTTTTGCCACTGCAGTTTTGCAGGGCCTACTAGCTCCTTCTAACCCTGTTTAACTCCACCTCCCATCCTTAGCTTTGGGATTCAACCCAAGTGTGATGACTGCAGCAGGGTAACACGATGAACATAGTACAGTTTTGTACCTACCATAAATGTAGATGTTAGTGTTCACCCTGCTGCAGTCCAGGTTACCCTCCCTCCATCCCCTCTGAACTAGCTGAACTTATCTATACCACTCTATCCTTTTCAACCTCTGTGGTGTATTTGCTTGTGCCTAAAGGTATTGTTTTATTTTTATCTAGCTATATATATATATATATATATATATATATATATATATATATATATACTGACATCTGGGGCAAGAAAAACTGAAGAAAATGGCGTTGGATGCCTCTTATATACCCCTGGTGCTCTGACGTCAGGGAAGAAGCGACAGCAACCGACGCCGGACCAAGACTTTGGAACTCAGGCCGACTGCGGGGACCGCCTGGCGGCAGGATAACCCTAGTGTGATGACTGCAGCAGGGTGAACACTCAAACATCTACATTTATGGTAGATACAAAACTGTACTTTAATTCCCCCAAACCCCTGGTGATACCACCAGTTCTTGGTGCTTTGGAGGATGCCTTCAATTCTGCCTGTACTTCACCAGCTGTTCAACCTCCTGCACCTAAGAAGCCTAATAGTCTGTATAAATACCCAAGTCGCATAAACATCTGTTAAGGAATACACTAGCTGATTTCCATGGAGAAGGGTGGTACCTCCAAGCTCTTGGCTTCTTCTGTCCTCCCCACAATGAAAACGATATTAGGGCATTTGATAGATATGAGAAGTTGTACGCTTCTTCAACCCTTCCTTGCAGTCCAGTCAACTGCCAGACCCATATGACCAAGTTACTCCTTTCAGTTATGTTAGACAAGCATAAATTATTTCTAACCTTCCTGCTTTAGATTCTGAATCTTTCTCATCAGGCTTTAATTTTTCTGCTTCAGCAGTAACAAAGCATGCAGTCGGTTAACCAGCCATCACAGAATCTGTAATGTGCAGGCATGCCGAGCTTTGGTTACAATGTCTTTCTGAGAATGTGAAATCTTAGATTCGGAATGCTCCTTTGAAAAAAGATGCCTTTTTGGTAGTTCCTTAGCTGAGGTCCTTAAGCATTTAGAAGAAAGGGGTAAGTTAAATGTAGGGAGTAAAATAACTTTTTTTTTCTGTCACCAATCCCTAAATATCCAAAATGATGGAGGTAGATACGCCACAACTATCGAAGCAAACCAGGTAGACAAGTGTAAAAGAATAACCCTTTATTCAAAAGAAGTAAGCGCTTTCACGTTACAAAGAACGCTTCATCAGACTTTAACATAGTACAGAAAGCTCATTGCATTTAAATATATAGGAAGCACCAATAGCACACCTTATCCATGTCACATGTGTTCCACATAAAATCACATCATTCACTTTAAAGGGTATAGAGAAAGAAATATATATATATATATATGTATATGTAAACTCACATTAAATATACACATGAAGTATAGACAATTATTAATAAAACTATTATGTATATAATAGAAAAATATATATAAAAATACATATAAAACACATATCAAAACACATATAGAAGCTTACTATACATACAAATCTAGTTTAATGTACGAACGGTCTATCTATTAAAAAAGGTTTCAATGATAACTTATCATTGAGACCGTGCCCCTTTTCTGCAGCTAGCTTAATTATCCACCTAGCCTCCGTTCTCTCTGTTTTATTTCTAATATTACCTAACCTCTCTGTCTCTAATAATTGTCCTATAGCCATGAATCTAAATATATGTGTAGTGTCATTTTGCAGAGTATGCTTAGCTAAGGCATTTCCTTCATTCTCTCTATGGATAGCATAAAGATGCTCCCTAATTCTTTCCCTCAATGTCCTATCAGTCTTACCTACATAAAAACATTGACACTTTTTACAGGTAGCCAAATAAATCACATTCCTCGATTTGCAGTCTGCATACTCATTGAATTCATATTTGACCCCAGTGTCAGGATGTATAAAGACATTGGAATTCATTATATAACCACATTGATTGCAAGTGCGACAGGCATAAGTGCCCTTTCTCTGTGAAGTAACCTTATTAACGGGTACCTTTTCATAACAAAGCATCCGTTTAAGTGACTTAGTATTTTTGTAACTAAAGGCCGGTCTCTCACCTACTAAATCTTTGATACGATCATCCAACTGCAGGATGTTCCAATGCCTTTTAATAATACCGACAATGGAAGTATTTTTATTAGTAAAGGGAATAACTACCCTTCTCCTGTCTCCTTTTTTCTCAATAGGTTGCTTGTGGGTATTTCCATTTTGCTTAATATACGGTAGCCCTAATTGCTCACTTCCTATATCATCCTTTAAGAGAAAATCATGAGTGCGATAACCTCTATCCACAAAATCACGTTCTACAGCTACAACTGCTTCTGAAAAAGCTTGATCATCACTAGTTATATGTGAATAGCGTTTTAACTGATTCTTGACAATATTCTTATGCACATGTGGCGGGTGCATACTACTTCTATGCAGGATAGCATTTCTCCTACATGGCTTCTTAAACACTTTAGTCTCAAAAGCACCATTGTATTTACTCAATGTAACATCTAGGAAGTCTATCTTTTCCTGTGAAACTGTACTAGTTAAAGTAAGGAAAGTGGTAGTTCCATTTATATAGGTAACAAAATCATCTAAACTTTCTAGATCACCTCCCCAAAACAAAGAAACGTCATCAACAAAATGTTTATAGCATTTAATAAAATCAGATGTTTCAACACATAGGCACTTTCCCAATAGGCTAACACTAGATTGGCATAAGAGTTGGCACACGAGGTGCCCATGGCTACACCTCTAATCTGAAGGTAGTAATCACTACCAAAGGTAAACACATTGTAGTTAAGAACCAATTCTAATAGCATCTTAATCCTTATAACGTGACTATTGTTTAGCCCTTTATTAATTAAATACAACCTTAAATATTCTAGACCTACTTCATTGGGGATACAGGTAAAAAGAGACACTACATCCAGTGTTACCATATAATCTAACTCTCCTATAGTTTTATCTATATTGAAGGGTGCTAAGATTTCTAAAAATTGTTTAGTGTCACGTAACACAGATTCCGTAGAGTCTACTATAGGTCTCAATTTCTTCTCTAAATAAATCGACATAGTCTCTGTCAACCAGCCTCTGCCCGATACTATGGGTCTAAGGGGAGGATCAACCATGGTCTTGTGTATCTTAGGAAGACCTCTTATGGTTGGTATCACAGGTTTCTCAATTAAAAAATACTTATACAAATCATTATCTATAATGCCACACATCAACATATCATACAAGTCTGCATGCACTGTTTTAATTATTTTATCTAGATCTAACCTAGTTAACTTCTTATAAGTAGTTTCATCTGAAAGCATCTCTAACATGGCATTATTGTAAAAGCTAGTATCAAGTAATACAGTAGCTCCCCCTTTATCAGCTGGTCTTACTACTATGTCTGTATTATTCTGTAAATCCTGTAACGCCAATTTTTCACTTTTGGAAACATTATAAAAATCAGGTTTAACTACATTCCGGATCAAAGACAGAATTGGACTCCTCAACAAGGAATCAGGAAGAGGAAAATGTCTGGAGGGCAGTTCGAGTTTCAGAAGAAAACCCTGAAACCTGTAGTCAGGACTTGATTGTAAATTTATCTACACATGTAATATCGGACAGTGAGAGGAAAATACTTAATAGAGGTTTGTCTTTTATTCCCTCACAAGGAGTTGATGTAAGTAACCTTGTAGTGGACATTAAATGTTTTACTAGAAGTGTTGCACTTGGTTTACAATTTGGTAAGAATGATATGGTGAATGCTGACACTATGTTGTTTAAAAAAACCTTCTATATATACTCCTATTCTACATCCGTTACTTGATAGTTTTCAGAAAGCTTGTAGTAACGATTCTTTGAAACTTTTTGAGGGGAATGTAGTTAAACCTGATTTGTATAATGTTTCCAAAAGTGAAAAATTGGCGTTACAGGATTTACAGAATAATACAGACATAGTAGTAAGACCAGCTGATAAAGGGGGAGCTACTGTATTACTTGATACTAGTTTTTACAATAATGCCATGTTAGAGATGCTTTCAGATGAAACTACTTATAAGAAGTTAACTAGGTTAGATCTAGATAAAATAATTAAAACGGTGCATGCAGACGTATATGATATGTTGATGTGTGGCATTATAGATAATGATTTGTATAAGTATTTTTTAATTGAGAAACCTGTGATACCAACCATAAGAGGTCTTCCTAAGATACACAAGACCATGGTTGATCCTCCCCTTAGACCCATAGTATCGGGCAGAGGCTGGTTGACAGAGACTATGTCGATTTATTTAGAGAAGAAATTGAGACCTATAGTAGACTCTACGGAATCTGTGTTACGTGACACTAAACAATTTTTAGAAATCTTAGCACCCTTCAATATAGATAAAACTATAGGAGAGTTAGATTATATGGTAACACTGGATGTAGTGTCTCTTTCTTTTTACCTGTATCCCCAATGAAGTAGGTCTAGAATATTTAAGGTTGTATTTAATTAATAAAGGGCTAAACAATAGTCGGGTTATAAGGATTACAATGCTATTAGAATTGGTTCTTAACTACAATGTGTTTACCTTTGGTAGTGATTACTACCTTCAGATTAGAGGTGTAGCCATGGGCACCTCGTGTGCCAACTCTTATGCCAATCTAGTGTTAGCCTATTGGGAAAGTGCCTATGTGTTGGAACATCTGATTTTCTCCAAGTATATTAAATGCTATAAACGTTTTGTTGATGACGTTTTTTTGTTTTGGGGAGGTGATCTAGACAGTTTAGATGATTTTGTTACCTATATAAACTACCACTTTCCTTACTTTAACTAGTACAGTTTCACAGGAAAAAATAGACTTCCTAGATGTTACATTGAGTAAATACAATGGTGCTTTTGAGACTAAAGTGTTTAAGAAGCCATGTAGGAGAAATGCTATCCTGCATAGAAGTAGTATGCACCCGCCACATGTGCATAAGAATGTTGTCAAGAATCAGTTAAAACGCTATTCACATATAGCTAGTGATGATCAAGCTTTTTCAGAAGCAGTTGTAGCTGTAGAACGTGATTTTGTGGATAGAGGTTATCGCACTCATGATTTTCTCTTAAAGGATGATATAGGACGTGAGCAATTAGGGCTACCGTATATTAAGCAAAATGGAAATACCCACAAGCAACCTATTGAGAAAAAAGGAGACAGGAGAAGGGTAGTTATTCCCTTTACTAATAAAAATACTTCCATTGTCGGTATTATTAAATGGCATTGGAACATCCTGCAGTTGGATGATAGTATCAAAGATTTAGTAGGTGAGAGACCGGCCTTTAGTTACAAAAATACTAAGTCACTTAAACGGATGCTTTGTTATGAAAAGGTACCTGTTAATAAGGTTACTTCACAGAGAAAGGGCACTTATGCCTGTCGCACTTGCAATCAATGTGGTTCTATAATGAATTACAATGTCTTTATACATCCTGACACTGGGGTCAAATATGAATTCAATGAGTATGCAGACTGCAAATCGAGGAATGTGATTTATTTGGCTACCTGTAAAAAGTGTCAATGTTTTTATGTAGGTAAGACTAATAGGACATTGAAGGAAAGAATTAGGGAGCATCTTTATGCTATCCATAGAGAGAATGAAGGAAATGCCTTAGCTAAGCATACTCTGCAAAATGACACTACACATATATTTAGATTCATGGCTATAGGACAATTATTAGAGACAGAGAGGTTAGGTAATATTAGAAATAAAACAGAGAGAACGGAGGCTAGGTGGATAATTAAGCTAGCTGCAGAAAAGGGGCACGGTCTCAATGATAAGTTATCATTGAAACCTTTTTTAATAGATAGACCGTTTGTACATTAAACTAGATTTGTATGTATAGTAAGCTTCTATATGTGTTTTGATATGTGTTTTATATGTATTTTTATATATATTTTTCTATTATATACATAATAGTTTTATTAATAATTGTCTATACTTCATGTGTATATTTAATGTGAGTTTACATATACATATATATATATTTCTTTCTCTATACCCTTTAAAGTGAATGATGTGATTTTATGTGGAACACATGTGACATGGATAAGGTGTGCTATTGGTGCTTCCTATATATTTAAATGCAATGAGCTTTCTGTACTATGTTAAAGTCTGATGAAGCGTTCTTTGTAACGTGAAAGCGCTTACTTCGTTTGAATAAAGGGTTATTCTTTTACGCTTGTCTACTTGGTTTGCTTCGATAGTTGTGGCGTATCTACCTCCATCATTTTGGATTGTTTCTTGCTTTTTGAGGTGATACCTTACCCTGTATTTGATCTTCTTTTTGTGAATCCCTAAATATCACATAAACTCTCTCTAGCAACAGACATATGTCCTTCTGTCACTGTTGCAGAATTCTTCACAGTAGAGATCCCCTGCCAAGGTTAGCCCAACATCTGGCCAGTGTATCATAGGAAATTACTATTTATTTTATTTATTTATTTATTTTATTTAACATTTGTTGACCGGGAATGTCCGACTAGGTTCCACAGAGCCTGTTTTCAGTGGAGGCCCGGGGAGAAATGCTCCACATGCATGTCTTTGGAATATACTAAGCTATTGGCGCTGAGGCCCTTATAAGCCAAGCCAAGAGTTTAGCCGATGTTCAGACAAGTCATTGCCCCTGTCCAGCAGGGACACAGGTGGAATCTCAGGGATGTATTTTCTGTTTCCCATCCAGTTATCCAGGTTGCAGTTAAAAAGGGGTAAAGAGGTTCTCTGCTTGACATGGGGAGGGAATCTATTCCACAGATGGTGGAGTCTCTGGGACACAAATATGTCCTGCCAACAAGTCCTATTGATGTCACAGACCAGGTTGAGGCCACGCGTGCAGGTTACACAAGTGGAGCTTGACTTGCGGATATGCAGCAAGGCCCATCAAGGAGGGGGTCTGAGTTCGCATTGTATGCTAGACAGAGGTCATCTCTGAGGAGTCTGTATGAAACTGAGTAGAGGGATAGGACTTTTAGCCTATCTGTGTATGGTTGATGTTTGAGGCCCTGGATTCTCCTGGTGAGGAGCCTCTGTGATCTCTCCAGTTGCTGCATGTACTTTGAGTTACATGCTGAACAGGGAGTTGTACTCAACAATGGGCCTTATAAGGGAAGAATACAGGGATGTTATGACCTCCTTGTGTCCTTGGATGAGATACCCTTACTTATGAGGTGTGCCATGCAGAAAGCTTTACGTACAACGGAAGCAATATGGTCAAAAGTCAGGTTGCTAGCAACCTGGGAGCCCAAATCTCTCACGACTGATTGTGTGCTTAGGATATTGTTATTAATGTTGAAAATTTGTGGGGATGTCACTCTCCCCAAAGGGGATGATGATGCATTTTTTGGTATTCAGCTTGAGGCCATGTTTCTGGCACCAGTCATTTGTTTGGGTGAGACCCTCTTGGAGGATGTCCACATCACTAGGGGAATTGAAGTTAGCGCCCAGCTTGCAGTCATCTGCACACTTGGTCAGCCATAGTCCACTAGTTTTGGCCTGCACCTCAGAAAAGTATATCCCAAATAAGAGTCCCCAAGACTGGACCCTGGGGTACACCGCTCGTTATGGGTCTACTGCTTGAGGTGGCTTCCCCTGTTTTGAGTAGGTGGGTTCTGTCAGTGAGCCAGTTAGCTACCCATCTGGTAACATATGGATTGATGCCTAGTTGAGAGAGTTTATTTATTATAGTGGTTCTGGGCATAGGTAGAATGCTGCTTAAGGCTAGGGACAGACCCACTTGGGGCACATGCAATCATGTCTCTCCATGTAGTCCAGAGAGGTATGTCTCAAGTCATTCACACCAACATGGACTATGACAGAGTCATGACAGTACTTGTTGAGAGGCTTGAGTGTGTATGTGATATGGTGGAGTCTGGCCCCTAACAGGCAACTAACCGTGACTGTCTCCTTATCCAGCCTGATGACAGACACATCTGTCTGTTTCACAATGGAGTCTCCTATGACTACCAAGGCCTTTAGATAGTGTATGCACCATACGTCACACATTTGCTCCCCGTACAGGACGTAGGGCATAAAGGTGACAAACCGATGCAGTTACACAGAACAACTTTGCTGCCAGACTGATTACCCTTTTGCTGTGCTGAATACCTAGCCATCAGATAAGTGCCCCATTGTGGTCTTTTTTTTTACTCTTTAGTATTGTTCTTTTTTGGTTACCTAGAGTTCACGTCATCCAAGAAGGAAAAATTTCTGTGTGGGAGGCAGATTCCCCTTAATGATCATCACGAACAGTGTCTTTTTATTATCTGTGTGCTTTCCACAACAGTACTTCCTGTAGCATTTGTGAAGTGTTTGTGCCAAAGATTCTTAGAAGTTGTTTGTCTTCCCTGGCCATCTGTCTTGAAAACGAGATGCTTAAACTGTTAGCCCAAGGTAGCATGGCAGACTCTTCTAACCCCTAGGTACCATTATGCAAGGAGGAGGCCAAGAAATCTTGGTCAGATTCCTTGCCTATCCAGCCTCCATCTAACATTTTTGTGGAAGCGGGTGGTATCTCTTTAGGCTGTCCCTGTGTCTACATAGGATTCCTCTGCTGCTACTCCCTCAGAGGCTGGCATAGGTCCTTCTTTTCCTACGTCCTCTGAGGCTTTGCAGGCGTCTGCTCCAGATGTTGAGGGGTTGATCATCTTGGAGGGCCCCAGAGGGATTCTGTAGATTCTGGTCAGGGAAGAGGTTTCGGGTTCTCTTACTGAATCTTGTCAAGGGCCAAAAACTCTGGTGTTTATGGCTGACATCCCTACCAAGAAAAAGCAGAAAACTAAGCATACTTCTGTATCCTCAAAGGGAATGGCAGGAGTTTACTCAGGGCCTGCCTTAATGGCACTACCCAGGGGGTTTCTGTGCCTACTCCCCCTTGGCCTTCTATTCCTTGCAAATGAGCTAGGAACCTGATTCCTCAGATAGGATTCAGAGTCTGATGGTGGGTCCCTGTCTTACTCTTCCCAGATGCCGTCACATTTAGCTTTTGCTTCTAATGAAGAAGATTCTAAGAGTCCTGAGTCTCCTTTTGAGGAAGTCTCTTTTGGAGACACTATAGCTTGAATGATGGAATACTTTAAGTGAGATTCTTCTCAAGTGTCTGATATGTAGAAGAGGTATTATGAGCTGCTGCAGGTGGACTATCCTAAACCTTCTGCTGTACCTCCTGTGTTGGCTGTTTTAGACACCTTTATAGCTGCTGCTTCGTCTCCTGATTCTCAACCTTCTATCCCAAAGAAGCCTGACAAGTTCTTTAACGTTCCTGAGGATTGTCAGTTCTTAAGTGCCTTGTTGCTGACCCTGATGCAATGTCAGTTTCCTCTTATAAGCTTTCCAATTGCCCTTTTCCAAGCTTCTGCCTTCAGATAAGGACAGTAGGGCAATGGACAGAATCAGTAAGAAGGTTTATACTGCTTCTGCTTTGACATTTTGGGGCATCAATTACCAGCCCCACATGACCAGATGTGCTCTGGCCTTGATTGCCCAGGCCTGTCAGGTTATTTCTGACCGCCCTGATTCTGAGGCAAAATCTTCTGCTTTGTCTATTTTGGGTTCTACCTCTCAGGCGGCTCTGTAGCTATGATGCTGCTGATGCCTCTTCAACAGCTGCTGCCTTTGGGTCTGTCATAAGGCGTTACTCTTGACTTCGTCTGCACTCTTTACTGAGGACGTTAAGGCCAAGTTGTTGGATGCTCCTTTGGATAATAAAAATCTCTCTGGGACTGCTGCTACTGCTGAAATGCAAGTCCCTTCAAGAAAAACCTAGCAGGACCTTAAACATATTTTTGTTTCCCCTGTCCCTATTTTCCAGAGGAGTTAAAGGTCTGCCTTTGTTCACAGGCAGCCTTGTCAGGCCTCTAAAGGGTGGTAGGTGAGCTCCTCCTCCTAAGTCTTCTTAGGCTGCTGTGGCCCATAAGCCTCATTTATCTGACAAGCTTGCTTCTGTTTGACATTTTACTCCCCCCCCCCCCAACCCTCAGCCAGGCTCCTTTGCCCCTTTGGCTGTCCCCTCTGTTTTCCAAACTGGCATCTCATCACCTTGGATTCTTGAGTTCTATCATCTCATGGTTACTTCATGGTATCGAAGCCTCTCCCTCTTTTTTTTCAGGGATTTCCCAACCTCCTCTGGAGTAACTTCCTCAGAGGTTCTTGGGTCCCTGGTGAACCAGGGAACTATTCAGTCTGTCCCTCTTTCCCATGTAGAAAAGGGATTTTTACTCTAGGATGTCCCTAGATCCCTGAAAGGAGGGCACGTGGCGACCTACTCTGGATCTGTTCTTGCTCAGCACCTTTCTCAAGGTTCTTTCTTTTCAGATGCTTATTCTTCAAATCCTGTTCATTGTTTTACTACTACAGGCTTTTCTGATGTCCTTAGATTTGAAGGATGCTTTCCTTCTTATTCCTATTCACCCTCTTCATGAAGTTTTCATGATGTTCTTTGTGTTTCACTGTTGCAGTCATTACATTTGGGTTATCTGCTTGCAGGTAGCCCTCAGTCGGCCTGATTAACAAAGTCTTGGGTCCTGCGTTGGTTGCTGTCCCTTCTTCCATGACGTCAGGTCGTCAGGGCTATAAAACATGCAGCCGAAGCCATTACCCCAGTCTTTCTTGCCGTGCGATGCCCAAAGCAGAAGCAGTTCGCAAGTGCCGGTCGGCAGACTCCTGAAATTTTTATTTTTGAGTTTCAGAACTGAAGTCTTCAACTAAAGCTAAGTACCCCATTGGGGAAACTTTTTCTTGCTCCTTACCGATGTCAGTAAAAGTTAATAATTGCATTACTTTTGGAAAGCAAATACCTCATAAAGATTTTCATTCATACTGTATTCCTTGCCTAGGCCCTGACCATGATGTACCTTGCTGTTGGTTTTGTGCTTTATTTAATCAGCGCACTATCCGTCATTGGTATATTTCCGCCTCTAAATATTTTGGTTCTCGGTTTAATTATCCGGAAATGTTGTCAGTTAGCCATCCGACTAACGGGATTCCAAAAAAACGCAAAGATAAAGACAGAGACAGGCCACCAAGGTCCAAAACTGCTGACGACGCTTCTCCTAAGCCAGTCGCCAGTTTGCCGGTACTCAGTGAGGCACTTTTGCAGCCCCGGGGATACCTGCTACTTCTGATTTGCAGGCCTCTAATGAGATCCATTCGGAGTCCGGTATGCCGCGAGATGCTTTAAGTATGGAACCCGCAGATCTCTCTACCTTGGATGGGTCCGGAGCCACTGTGCAGGCACCGGCTTCTGAGGGTGTATTCAGGCCTACGGACTTGCATATTAAACAGACACCTCCTTCTTCACTTAGGCCTAAATCTCGAACCATGCCTAAAAAAACGACGCTCAGGCCTCTATGCCTAAAAAACAAATAAGAATGGCTGAAGCTCTAATAACTCTAATCAGGGGTAGCCAACCCCCCCCCCCCCTTCTAAGAGGCCTAGGATTGAAGTTGTTTATGAATCTTCTGACCAGGATTCTGTTTTTTTCTGATTCTTCTGATGATCTGGATTTACCCTTATCTACTTATGAGGATTCTGATGCAGAGAACTCTATTCCCTCTACTTCCTCTCCAGAGGATTTTTCTTTTGGTGAAACCTTACATACTCTAAGGGAGCATTTCCACTGGGAAAGCCAGGATTTTTCTGATTCTGAAAAGAGGCTTAGGGATTTCTTACTCCTGCCTCAGTATAGACCTTTAGCTATTCCTCCTGTACTAGACATTGTTGATGATACTTTTTCGGAATCTAGTTTGGCCCCTGATTCCTTGCCTCCTGCTCCCAGAAAACCTGACAGATATTACAGGGTCCCTGAGTCACACCAAGTTCCTTTTTAAAAATCATATTGCAGCTCCATAGACTATTTCACAGGGGCCCAAGGGCATTAAGGCTTCTACTGCTAAAAATCATACCCCTTCTGATAGAGACTCCAGGGTGCTGGATAGATGGGGTAAGAAGGTTTACACTTATGCAACCCCGGCCATTAGGGCTTTAAACTGCCAGTTTCATATGTTAAAGTATCAGCAACATGTTATTGGATTGCTTAAACAGAAAATGATGTTGATTCCTGACTGTGTGGAAAATAAAGACTTACAGGATTTAATGCATTCTGCTGAACAGGTTGGAAAACATACTTTGCAATGTGGATGATGTCCTTCAAGGATGCATCTGCAGTCCTAACATATGGGTTGTCCTGCCTCAGGCAGCCCTTCGGTTGGCCGGATTCCAAAGTCTGGGTCTGGCCTCGGCTGATGTCGCACTTCACCCGACGTCATAGCTGCTGTTTATTGGGTATAAAGGCATCAGCCGACGCCATTTTCCCCAGTCTTTCTTGCCGCGTGGTGCCTGAAGCAGAAGCTGTTCGCAAGTGCCGGTCGGTCAGATCCAGAGATTTCTACTACCGAAGACTTCTAAAAAGCTAAGTACCCCATTGGGGACTCTTTCTTGCCTCAGCCGATGTCAGAAAAAGTAAATAATTGTTTAACTTGTGGGAAACAAATACCTCATAAGGATTTCCACTCTTACTGCCTTCCTAGCTTAGGCCCAGACCACGACGTATCAGCTTGTCTAGCTTGTGCTTCCTTCAACCGACGGACACTTAGACGTCGGTCGGAGTTTGCAGAGGAGTTTTTTGGTCCCGCTTTTGCTTACAAAATGCCGTCGGAGACTCCGACTTCACAATTAGCTAAAAAGCATAAGGAAAAAGACCGACACTCGCGGTCCGCGGTTTCGGCCGAAACCACTGTTAAGCCAACCGCGAGTGTCTCGGTTTCGGCCGAAACAGAGTCCTCGGTTCTTCCTTTGGCCGAAAGTTTGCCTCCGATTGCCGAGGCCTCACACAGCATGGCTGAATCCGCTACTGAACTTACCCCTGCTGTAGCAGGCTCCCAGGATTTATCAGATACTATTCCTTTAGACATATCTACTCCTGCACGTGGAGCTGCTAGGCCCCCTGCATCTATGTCTATCAAGGCTTTTTCTAGGGCTAAAGCAGCTAAATCTTCTAAGGCCTTGCCTGCTAAAACCCCCTCACACAGGCCTACCTCCAGTTCCCAAATGCTCAGCTTGGCTGAGGATCTCATTTCTTTGATCAGGGGATCCCAACCTCACCCAGACAGGGCCTCTCAACCCCTCCAGAGAAGAGGCCTAGAGCAGAGCCCCGGATCCTGTTTCTACAGACTATTCCTGGGATGATTCAAAACTCAGGCCCTCCAGAAGGCCCATATTCTCCTTATGAGGATTCTGATGCAGAAGACTCCATTCCTTCTGCCTCTCCTCCTGAGGAATTTTCTTTTGGGGAAACCTTACATGCTATGAGAGAGCATTTTCAATGGCAGGGCCAGGATTTTTCAGATTCAAGGAAAAGGCTAAGGACCTTTTACATTTACCACAGCATAGGCCTTTAGCCATTCCGCCAGTACTTACAGTTGTTGATGATGCTTACAATGATGCCTGTACTGCCCCTGACTCTCTTCCCCCGGCCCCTGCCAAGCCCGACAGATATTACAGGGTCCCGGACACACACTTTCACCTGTACAAGGCTCCTATTGCAGATCCTGAAACCATTTCACAGGGCCCCAAAGCTGTAGCAGCTGCCTCTGCCAAAAATCCCTCCCTCTGAAAGAGAATCTAGAGCATTAGAGATGGGGTAAAAAAGTTTATACTTCTGCTACTTTTTCGGCTAGGGCCTTAAACTGTCAATTCCACATGATTCAGTATCAGGAATTTTTGTTAGACCAGCTAAATAAAAAACTGTCCTCTCCTGAACCTATAGACCGTAAGTCCCTTCAGGATTTGGTACATAACACTCAGCAGGTCAGTAATCATTCCTTAAAATGCGGCTATGATGCACTGGAGGCTTCCTTTAGATCAGCTATGACTGGAACAGTGATTAGAAGGCATGCCTGGTTAAAAGAGCAATCCTTACCGGACCATGTAAAGTCAAAGCTTCTAGATGCTCCCATGGAGAAACAAAGTTTGTTTGGTGCCCCTGCACAGCAAGTGTTAAAGAAGGTGGAAGAAAAAGCAAAATCTGTCCAAACAGTCAAGGATTTCTTACAGGTCCAGCCTCCGAGGTTTAGTAGAAATTGGCCTTCGAAGAATTGGTCCTTTCCAGACACCTCCAGAGCACAGAGAGGCAGAAATAGGTGCCCTAGAGGCAGAGGTCAATCCAGAGGTGCCTACAGGGGACGTCAGTGGCAACCTAACAACCAGAGAAGTACTGCCACAGATTCAGCTACGACCACTCCCACAGGTCAGACACAATGACTTGACTCTGATACCGCCTACCAGGGAACAACTGCAAGCACCCTTAGGCGGAAAGCTTGCCTTATTTTCCGTAAACTGGCATTACATTACAGGAGACAAATGGATTTTACAGACAATAGACAAAGGCTACAGGTTTCACTTCCACACTCTACCAAAAAAGAGAGGAATGCCAAACCTATCACCAAACCAAAAAACAACTGCTCTAGCACAAATCAACCACTTACTAAGGATGAGAGCTATAGAAAAGGTACCGCCTGTGGAACAAGGGCAAGGATTTTACTCCAGACTTTTCCTGGTACCAAGAAAAGAAAGCCAATGGAGACCTATTCTCGACCTGTCCGCTCTGAACACATATCTCATTGTTCCAAAATTAAAAATGCTGACCCTACAGCAACTTCTTCCCATGCTGGGCAAGGAGTCTTGGCTGGTGACTCTAGATCTCAAGGAGGCATACCTGCACGTCCCTATATGACCAGTTTGCAGAAGATACCTCAGATTTCTTGCAGGATCAGAGCATTATCAATTCTCAGCATTGCCCTTTGGCTTATCTACTGCGCCCAGAGTATTCACGAAATGCCTGGCATCAGTAATTGCTCATTGCAGGCTTCAGGGAATTCAAATTTATCCATACCTGGACGACTGCCTGATACAAGCGGACAACAAGACAAAATTAACAAAAGATTTGGAAAAGGTTATACAACTACTGCAAGCCCTGGGATACACAGTCAGCATGAAAAAGTCAAGGCTGGTACCATCCCAAAGGATAACATTCTTGGGTGCAGAACTGGACACATCAAATCAAATGGCATTTCTCACAGCAGAAAAGCAAAAGCAACTACCATTCTATTTCATGGCATTGACAACGCAGAACCAGCTTACAGCAAGGAAAGTCCTGCAAGCCCTGGGATACATGGCATCCTGCATAATATTGATTCCACATGCCAGGCTACATATGAGGAAGTTACAATGGTACCTAAGGAATGTATGGTCTCAACACAAGCACAGTCTAGAAGCCCAGATTCCAATAATTCCATGCCTGAAACAAGAATTCCGGTGGTGGGCTCAGGGCTGTCAGTTAAACAGAGGTCTGCCCTTCCACAAACCTCACCCAAGCCAGACTATCACCACGGACGCCTCAGACCTAGGCTGGGGGAACACATGGTGGACAAGTGTATACAAGGCCTATGGACACAAGACCAGCTGAACCTACATATAAATCAAAAAGAGATGCTGGCAGTGAAACAGGCACTTCAGACATTCAGACCTTTTCTTCAACAAGGTCATTTGCTGATAAGGACAGACAACACCACAGTCATGTGGTATATCAACAAACAGGGAGGCACACACTCATATCCTCTGTGCCAGATGGCAATGGATCTGTGGAATGTGGCCCTGAACCACAACATTCAACTCCAGGCCAAATTTGTGCCAGGAAAAGAAAATTCACTAGCAGACACCTTAAGCAGAACTACCACGGATGCCCATGAATGGATGCTGCATCCAGACATCTTCAAAACCATTACAAAGAAATGGGGACTACCAGAAATAGACCTGTTCGCATCCCCACACAACCACCAATTGAGGAAATTCTGCACAAGGGCATACCACCCACTTGCTTGGAAAGTGGACTCCCTATCCTTCAGTTGGGAAAACCTGACAGCATATGCATTCCCACCTCTTCCTTTGATGCACAAAGTGCTACTGAAGATCAAAGAAGATCACCCAAGGATCATCCTGATAGCTCCAGACTGGCCGAGGCAGCATTGGTATCTGCTACTGAGGAGTATGTCTCGGACACACGCATGGCCTCTACCTCTGGTTCCTTTACTGCTAACACAGAACAACTACAAGATCCTACATCCAAACTTGAAAATGCTGCAGCTAGCTGCTTGGAATATTACATAAAGCAAAATAACCCAGACTTATCCCAGAGGGTTAAAGACATTATCCTGGAGGCTCGCAGACCCTCCACAAGGAAGACTTATTCAGCCAAATGGAAAAGATACCTCATTTGGAGTGCAGCAAAAGGAGAAAATGTATCATTAGCAAACATAGCTAACATCCTGGAATACTTAGCAGAACTTTTCCACAATGGCCTGTCTTACTCCTCCATTAAGATTCATGCATCAGCAATTTCAGCAGAATATAACATGGATCCTCCAGTCTTCTCTCATCCTTTACTCAGGCAGTTCCTGAGAGGAATTAAAAATGTAAAGCCTCCAAGGAAGCCACCTTTGCCTACATGGGACCTTAACTTTGTGCTGGAAAAGTTAACACTTCCCCCTTTCGAACCAGCAGCAACAGCAGAATTACAGTTCTTATCTTGGAAAACTGCTTTCCTGCTTGCAATCACTTCAGCAAGAAGGGTTTCTGAATTACAGGCATTAATGGCAGTACAGCCCTTCCTTAACGTCCATCAGGATAGAGTGTCCTTGAGAACAAATCCTACTTTTATGCCAAAAGTGGTCTCCAGGGTATCATTGAACCAAGCAATCCACCTGCCAACATTCTTCCCCAACCCACAGAACAGGGGAAAGACTACTACATACATTGGATGTGCACAGGCAATTGCGCTATTATCTGGACAGAACCAAGACCAACAGAAAGACTGACCAGCTACTGGTAGCGTATGCAACAGGAATGGAAGGAAAAGCAATTTCAAAACAGACAATCTCAAAATGGATAGGAAATTGCATTAGATTTTGTTACTCTTTTCATGGAAAGACAACTCCAGAAAACATCAGACCTCACTCCACAAGGGCTACAGCCACTACTACAGCTTTCCTACGAGGAGTGGCTACCAAAGACATTTTAGAAGCTGCTACTTGGAGCTCCGTGCATACATTTGCCAAGCATTATAATCTACCTTTATACTCCAGATCCCGAGCAGGTTTTGCAACTGCTGTTTTGCAAGGGATCTTAACTACACCATAATCATCTTAGTGCCTCCACCCCCAGTTTGGCTATGGTATTCTACCCATATGTTAGGACTGCAGATGCATCCTTGAAGGACATAGTACAGTTTTGTACCTGCCATAAATGTAGATGTCCGAGAGGTATGCATCTGCAGTCAGGATTACCCACCCTCCTTCTCCTCTGTGGTACTCCTAGGGTATTTGCCCATCTTGTAGCTAGCTGGGGGATCTATTATGGTGTATTTGTTTGTATATATGTATATACATGCTTATATTGTTTGCTATCTACTGTTTGGAACCATTTGCATTTATCCAAATTTAGCCTTCCTAGAGGACACCTGGCATGTGGGGCAAGAAACACTGAGGAAAATGGCGTCGGCTGATGCCTTTATACCCAATAAACAGCAGCTATGACGTCGGGTGAAGTGCAACATCAGCCGAGGCCAGAACCAGACTTTGGAATCCGGCCGACCGAAGGGCTGCCTGAGGCAGGACAACCCATATGTTAGGATTGCAGATGCATACCTCTCGGACATCTACATTTATGGTAGGTACAAAACTGTACTTTCTTTGTGTTTCACTGTTGCAGTCATAACTGTAGGGTGCTCCTGCCGGCAGGCAGCCCGAGGTCGGCCAGAATCCCAAAGTCTGGGTCCGGCGTCGGCTGTACCAGCTAGCCCCCTGACATCAGAACGCAGAGGTATAAAGCTGACAGCCGACGCCATCTTCTCCAGTCTTTCTTGCCGTGCGGTGGAAAGCAGCTCGCAAGTCATTGGTTGGCGTTTTCAGACAACGTGCTTTGATTGTCGTCGGTCCGAAGTTTTCTACTTTTCTCAAGCTAAGTACCCCGTTGGGGAAACTTTTTTCTTGCTCCTCCGATGTCAGAAAAAGTTAATAATTGTATATTGTGTGGGAAACAAATACCTCATAAAGATTTCCACTCTTACTGTCTACCTTGCTTAGGCCCTGACCACGACGTTTCTTGCTGTCTGTTCTGTGCCAGGTTTAATTCTCGCACTATTAAGCGTAGGTACGATTGGGCCTTGAATTATTTCGGTACACAATTCAATTATAGGATGTCGTCGGATACTTTACCGACAACCGGAATTAAAAAGAAATGCAAAGACAAGGATAGGTCTCCGAGGTCCAAACATGATATTTTGCAGCCGGAGCCAGCTTCGGGTTGAGCGGTCGTCAGTGAGGTGCTTTTGCAGCCCCTGTCGTCCGCCACTTCGGAACCGATGGCCGACACAGACTCCCATGGGGAGCCTTCTAGGCCGAGTATTTCAGCAGCTGCAGGACCTTCGGACGTTACTCCTTCAGATGGGTCCGGAACCGCTGTGCAGGTACTGGCTTCTGAGGGGGTTTTCAGGCCTTCTAATATCACTATTTCTACAAAGACAAAGGCAAAGTCAAAGACTCCTGTTAAACCAAGGGTTTCTTCTCAAGCTTCCTCGGATACAGCTCCTAAGTCCCAGAAGCAATTACTCCGGATGGCTGAAGATTTACTTACAATGATTAGGGGGTCTCACCCTCCTCCAGAAAAAAGGCCTAGACAGGATATTCCTTATGATTCTTCTGATCAGGCTTCTGTGTCTTCTGTCTCTTCCTCTGACCAGGATTATTCTTTTCCTCCTTATGAGGATTCTGATGCAGAGGACTCTATTCCCTCTGCTTCCCCCCCTGAGGATTTCTCTTTTGGGGAAACCTTACATGAGATGAGGGAGCATTTTCATTGGGAAGGTCAGGAATACTCTGCTTCCAAGAAGAGACTTAGGGAATTTCTCCTTCTCCCTCAACACAGACCTTTGGCTATTCCTCCTGTACTTGATATTGTGGATGATGCTTTTTCTGAAGCTAATCTAAATCCTGATTCCTTGCCTCCTGCTCCTTCTAAGCCTGACAGATTTTACAGAGTCCCTGACTCCCATCAATTCCTATTCAAGAACCCTTCTGCTGATCCAGAAACCATTTCTCAGGGTTCTAGGGCTGCTAAGGCCGCTTCTTCAAAAAATCCTATTCCCTCTGAAAAGGATTCTCGTGCCTTGGACAGGTGGGGCAAATGCTACCCTTTCTATTCGAGCTTTAAATTGCCAGTTTCACATGTTCAAGTATCAGCAATTTCTTTTGTCTGTTCTAAAGCAAAAGCTTTCTGCCTTTCCTGCATGTGCAGAGGACAAGGAATTACAGGATGTATTGCATGCAACTGAACAAGTTAGCAAACATAGTTTACATTGTGGTTTTGATGCCTTAGAAGCTTCTTACAGGGCCGCAGCCTCTGGTACTGTTATTAGGAGACATGCTTGGCTTCGTGAGCAGAATTTACCAGAACAAGTTAAGGCTAAACTGTTAGATGCCCCTGTTCAGCATGATGTTTTATTTGGAACCAAGGCTGAGGAGGTTATTAAAAAGATGGAAGAAAAAGCAAAGTCTATGCAGACTGTTTAAGACGTTTTACAAGTTCAGCCTCCTAGATTTTCTAGAAATTGGTCCTTTCCCACGTCTGGCAGGCCTCAAAGGGGTAGATATAGACGCTCCAGAGGTCGAGGGCAAGCTCAGACCTCTTACAGGTCCAGACAATGGAGTGCTTCTTCACCTAGAAGGGGAGAAGACAGACCTCAATCACAAAAGAAGCAGACTCAATGACTCTCTCCGTTGGGCTACAGGTCCTCCTTGCCTGGAAGCCCCTCTCGGAGGAAAACTTTCTCTTTTCTACCAAAATTGGACTCATATTACCCAGGACAAATGGGTTTTAGACGTGATTTTAAGAGGCTACAAATTCCACTTTCATACTCCGCCAAGGTCAACAGGTTGGCCGGATCTGCCAAAACATCAATGGTCAGAGGCCTTAAATCAAGTGGATGCCTTATTGGCCATGAAAGCCATAGAACCTGTTCCACTTCCAGAGATGGGAAAAGGTTTTTACTCCAGAATATTTCTGGTCCCAAGGAAACAAAACTCATGGAGACCTATTCTGGACCTCTCCGTGTTAAATACCTTTCTGGAGATTCCAGAATTCAAGATGCTTACTCTGCAACAGCTTCTTCCCATGCTCTCCCAGGATGCTTGGATGGTAACATTGGACTTGAAGGAAGCTTATTTACACATTCCCATCAGACAGGAACGCAGAAAATACCTCGGATTCAAGGCAGGTTCGAGACACTTTAAATTCTCTGTACTGCCCTTTGGTTTATCTACTGCGCCCAGAGTCTTTACCAAGTGCCTGGCTCCAGTAGTAGCTTTCTGCAGACTCCAAGGAATTCAAATTTACCCCTACCTGGATGATTGCCTTATTCAGGCGGACAGCAAGGATCTTTTACTTCAACATCTGCACTTTGTGCAGCGCCTTCTCCTACTTCTGGGATTTTCAGTAAACACAAAAAAGTCACATTTGATCCCTCTCAACAAATGATCTTTTTGGGAGCTCTACTAAACACAAGCTTACAAAGGGCCTTCCTTACTCCAGAAAAAACAAGTACAGCTGGCATCAATTTTCAACACCTTGGCTACTTCAACTCAGCTCACTGCAAGGAAATTCCTGCAGGCTTTGGGCTACATGGCTTCTTGCATCCTGTTGATTCCAAATGCAAGGCTTCATATGAGAAAACTTCAATGGTACCTAAAGAGTGTGTGGTCTCAACATTACCACAGCCTGGAAACAATGATGCCTCTTATTCCCTGCCTCCAAAAGGAGTTCCTTTGGTGGTCCAGGGCTTGTGCTTTGAACGAAGGGAAACCCTTTCGTCTACCTCTTCCTGCTCAGATCATAACCACAGACGCCTCGGATTATGCTTGGGGAGCTCATTACCTGAACAATTGCCAGCAGGGCTATTGGGACAAGAAGCATCTTCCCTGGCACATCAACTTGAAGGAAATGTTGGCAGTCCAAAATGCTCTTCTAGCCTTCCAGAATCATTTGGAACCAGGGCATCTTCTGATTCGCACAGACAATACCACAGTCATGTGGTATATAAACAAGCAGGGGGGCTCTCACTCTTACCCCCTTTGCAGACTAGCCATGATGTTATGGGACACAGCTCTAAACCTGAATCTGCATCTACAAGCTCAATTCATTCCAGGAAAACAGAATCTCTTAGCAGACAGTCTAAGCAGAAATCTTTTGGACCCTCACGAATGGATGCTAGACCCCAACTTATTCAGCAGGATTACAACAGTTTGGGGTTGCCCTCGGATAGATCTGTTTGCATCCCATCTCAATCATCAGCTGCCTCTCTTTTGCACCAGGTCCTTCCACAAAACAGCCTGGAAAGTGGATGCCCTGTCCTTCAGCTGGAGGAATCTTTCGGGATACGCCTTCCCTCCTTTTCCTCTTCTGCCTCGGGTGTTACTGAAAATAAAACAGGACAAACCCAAGGTTATCATCTTGATAGCTCCAAATTGGCCTCTGCAGTTTTGGTATCCAACTTTGACACCTGTTCTTGGATCCTCCCTCTATTTCCTTCTCTTCTGTCCCAGCATCAGGGTCAGATGCTATACTCTCAAATCAAGACTCTTTGCCTGGCAGCTTGGCTCTACAAGAGCCTTTGATTCCTTCTGTTTTTCCCAAACAAGTTTTGGATGTTCTCTTAGAAGCCAGGCGCCCTAGCACTAGAAAATCTTATGCTTCAAAATTGAAAAGATTTTGTATTTGGATGCGGGATCGAGGTTCTGATCCTTCTTCACCTGACATTTCTTCCATTCTTCTTTACCTCTCTGACCTTTTGCTTAAAGGCCTCTCCTTTTCTTCCATTAAAATCCATGCTTCTGCTATCTCGGCTCATTACAACACTGACCCCCCCCCATTTTCTCTCACCAGCTGGTGAGACAATTCTTGAGAGGGGCTAAGAATTTAAGACCTTCTAGAACTCCTCCTGTTCCTGCTTGGGATCTTAATTATGTTTTGGAAAAACTTACTTTACCTCCCTTTGAGCCTGCTGCTACTTCGGATATCAAGTTCTTATCCTGGAAGACAGTTATTTTATTAGCATTGACTTCTGCCAGAAGGGTGTCAGAGTTGCAAGCTCTCATGGCTGTGGAACCATACCTTGTTTTCCACCAAGACAGAGTTGCCTTGAGGACCAATCCTACATTTATGCCTAAAGTGATTTCTAAGGTGGCTTTAAATCAGACTATTCACCTTCCTACTTTCTTTCCTAATCCTCAAAACAAAGGGGAAAGGATTTTACATTCATTGGACGTACACAGACAACTACGGTTTTACCTGGACAGAACTAAAGATTTCAGAAAATCTGATCAGTTGTTTATCTCTTTTGCCTCCAGTTCTCTAGGCAAGGCTATCTCTAAACAAACTGTTTCCAAATGGATTGCCCATGGAATAAGGTTTTGTTACTCTCACTTTGGGAAGCAGATTCCAGGTATTGTTAGAAGTCATTCTACTAGAGCAGCTGCCACTTCAGCAGCTTTTCTCAGAGGAGTTCCTACCAAGGACATTTTGGAAGCTGCCACCTGGAGTTCAGTGCATACTTTTTCTAAGCACTATAATCTCCCTTTATATTCTAAGTCTAGGACAGGTTTTGCCTCTGCTGTCTTGCAGGGTCTTCTGGCTGCCCCTTCTTCTGCATAACCTCCTCCCTCTCCACAGCTTTGGGATTCCACCCTACAGTTATGACTGCAACAGTGAAACACGAAGAACATAGTACAGTTGTGTACACCTACCATAAATGTAGATGTTCGAGTGTTTTCACTGTTGCAGTCGGTGTTTCCCTCCCACCTATCCCCTCTTATCTGCCTTTTCTTTTGTGGTGTATTTGTGTTTCCTTTTTGGACACATTTTGGTTATTTTGGGGGACTTCTGACATCTGGGGCAAGAAGGACTGGAGAAGATGGCGTCGGCTGTCAGCGTTATACCTGTGCGTTCTGACGTCAGGGGGCTAGCTGGTACAGCCAATGCCGGACCCAGACTTTGGGATTCTGGCCGACCTCGGGCTGCCTGCCGGCAGGAGCACCCTACAGTTATGACTGCAACAGTGAAGACACTCGAACATCTACATTTATGGTAGGTGTACACAACTGTACTTTTTGATTTATTAGAGGCCTCTTGCAGGGCTGCTGTTTCTGGGTCTGTGCTCAGAAGGCATGCTTGGCTTAAGGAGCAGTCTTTGCCTGATCATGTTAAAGCTAAATTGTTGGATGCTCCCTTAAATCAGGACCGCCTGTTTGGCAACAAGGCTGAGGAAGTTCTTAAAAAGATGGAAGATGATTTTCAGTGAGGCGCCTACGCAGACCCTGACGACCGTAGACCTGGAACCCTAGACAGCTGCCGACTCCCAAGCGGAGTCTACAAAGGACTACCTTTTACACCACCCCCTGCTGCCCAAACCCTAACAACAGATGCATCAGACTATGCATGGTGGGCTCACCTGTCAGGGAAGTGCATTCAGGACAAGCTAAATCTATGCAGACCGTTAAAGATTTCTTACAAGTTCAGCCTCCTAGATTTAGTAGGCACTGGCCTGCTAAGAATCGGTCCTTTCCAGCCCCTTCCAGGTCTTCTCAAGCCAAACCCAGACAAGGCAGAAACCCCAGGTTTCAGTCACAGGGGACACACAGGACTAAGCAGTGGGGGGGCCTCCACTTCCAAATCTGGGAGTAATAAGACTCCGCCCCCCCCCCCCCTATGGTAAACTGTCTCAATGACTTCCTTTTAAAATTTCCAAGCACTTATCAACTGACTGCCCCTTTGGGGGGAAGATTGCTCTTCATACAAAGAACTGGGAACTCATTACCCAGGACAAATGGGTTTTAAATATAATGTCCCAAGGATACAGATTTCACTTCCACACGTTGCCAACACCAAGTGGGTGGCTGGACCTACCCCAAATCAATGGGCAGAGGCCCCAAAACAAGTGCTTTGTCTCTTAAGCATGGGGGCTATTCAGTTGGTACCAGAAGAGGAAAAGGGACAAGGTTTCTACTAGAGACTTTTTCTGGTACCCAGAAAAGACAATTCATGGCATCCTATCCTGGACCTGTGTACTCTAAACACCTTTTTGGAGATTCCAAAATTCAAGATGCTGACTCTTCACCAGTTGCTTCCTATGCTAGGCAAAGATGCCTGGTTGGCAACACTAGATTTAAAAGAAGCATTCCTGCACATCCCAATCAGGGAATCTTGCAGTAGATAGCTATGCTTCAAAGCAGGCTACACGCACTATCAGTTCTCTGCGCTGCCCTTTGGCTTATCTATTGCGCCCAGGGTATTCACAAAGTGCCTAGCTCCAGTTATTGCATTTTGCAGGCAAAGAAATATTCAAATATATCCATACCTGGACGATTGTCTAATTCAGGCAGAAAGCCAGGACATACTTTTGAATCATCTGGCCTTTTTACAAAGGGTTCTAACTTGTCTGGGGTACACCATAAACAAAAAGAAATCGCATCTGGTACCCTGTCAACAAATTATATTCCTGGGAGCAAGCTTGAATACAACTTCCCAGATGGCTTGCCTCATGCCAGAGAAACAAATTCATTTGACAACCTACTTCAAACATGTGGCCACAAAAACCCTGCTATCTCCAAGACAAATACTGCAAGCCTTGGGGTTCACGGCCTCCTGCATTCTTCTAATTCTATATGCAAGACTGCATATGAGGAAGCTACAGTGGTATCTAAAAGGCCTATGGTGTCAACATTCTCAGGATCTAGAAGCAATGATTCCTATCATACTTTGCCTGTGCCTAGATTTCCTTTGGTGAGCAAAGGCCTGCCACCAAAACAAAGGACTACCTTTTACACCACCCCCTGCCGCCCAAACCCTAACAAAAGATGCATGCATCAGACTATGCATGGGGGGCTCACCTGTCAGGGAAGTGCATTCAGGACAAATGGAACCCAAGTCAAATGCACCTGCATATCAATCAAAAAGAAATGTTAGCTGTACAGAATGCTCCGACAGCCTTCAAAGACCACATTCTTCCAGGACAACTAATCATAAAGACGAACAACACCACTGATGTTCATCGTGTTACCCTGCTGCAGTCATCACACTTGGGGTTATCCTGCCGTCAGGCGGTCCCGCAGTCGGCCCGAATTCCAAAGTCTTGGTCCGGCGTCGGTTGCTGTCGCTTCTTCCCTGACGTCAGTGCACCAGGGGTATATAAGAGGCATCCGATGCCATTTTCTCCAGTCTTTCTTCCCGTGCGGTGCTCGAAGCAGAAGCAGTTCGCAAGTGCCGGTCGGCCGACACCTGAGATTTTCAATTTGAATTTCAGTCCGAAGTCTTCAATAAAGCTAAGTACCCCATTGGGGAACATTTTCTTGCCTCAGTCCGATGTCAGAAAAAGTTAACAATTGCATTTCTTGTGGGAAGCAAATACCTCATAAGGACTTCCATTCCTATTGTATTCCTTGCCTAGGCCCAGACCACGACGTCACAGGTTGTCGGTTTTGCGCTAGGTTTAATGAACGCACTATCAAATGCCGATGTCCTTCAAGAATGCAACTGCAGTCATAACATATGGGGTTGTCCTGCCTCAGGCAGCCCTCGGTCGGCCGAATTCCAAAGTCTGGGTCCGGCGTCGGCTGGTGTCGCCTCCTCTCCGACGTCACAACGGCTGGAGTATAAAGGCATCGGCTGACGCCATCTTCTTCAGTCTTTCTTGCCGCGCGGTGCCCGAAGCAGAAGCAGTTCGCAAGTGCCGGTCGGTCAGCTCCTGTGTTTACAGTACCGAAGTCATCTAAAAGCTAAGTACCCCATTGGGGAACATTTATTCTTGCCTCAGCCGATGTCAGAACAAATTGAGAAAGTTAATAACTGTTTGTCTTGTGGTAAACAAATACCTCATAAGGATTTCCATTCTGTCTGCCTTCCTTGCCTGGGCCCAGACCACGACGTCTCGGCCTGTGCTGCCTGTGCTTGCTTTAATAAGCGCACTCTCAGGCGCCAGGCAGAATTCGCCTAGGACTTTTTAGGTGAATCCTTTGCGTATATCATGCAGTCGGATCAACCGACAACTCAATCTGCTAAAAAACGCAAGGACCGGGACCGACCTCCTCGGCCCGCGTCCACTACCGATGCTACCCCTAAACCCTCTGCTAGTGCTCCGGTCCCCTCGGAAGTCGTAAATCAACTGCTCCAGGCCGACGACACAGCGTTAACATGACCTTCGGTCTCGGAGATCTCTCCGGTGCCGGTTGTGGATTTTCCTCCAGAAACCGAAGTTCTGGATCTACCCGACACCATTCCTGTGGACAAGGTAATGCCTGCACGTGGGGCTGCTAGGCCTCCTGTTTCCATGTCCATCAAGGCCTTTGCACGTGCTAAGGCCGCCAGTCAGGCCAAGGCCCATCCTAAACCTGCCTAGGCCCCTTCATCTGATAAGCAGATCATGTCTCTGGCTGCAGATCTTATTTCCCTTATCAGGGGGTCTCAGCCTCATCCGGACAGGGGTTCTCAGCCACCTGCAGAAAAAAGGCCTAGAACTGAGCAGGCGGAAGACCTCTCCTCGGATGAAGCCTCTGGGGATTCTGAGCATTCTGATACCCAGGAAGAACCCTTCCAGGCCTACGAGGACTCTGATGCTGAGGAATCAATTCCCTCTGCCTCCCCTCCAGAGGATTTCTCTTTTGGTGAAGTCCTGCATTCCATGAGGGAACATTTTCAATGGCAGGGTCAGGAATTCTCTGACTCCAGGAAAAGGCTTCGTACTTTCCTCAAGCTTCCCCAGCACAGACCCTTGGCAATCCCTCCAGTTATGGATGTTTTGGATGATGTTTTCTCTGACTCCAGTGCCAACCCTGATTCTCTTCCTCTTGCTCCTGTCAAGCCGGACAGATATTACAGGGTCCCTGACACTCACAAGCACCTTTTTAAGGCTCACTCTGTGGACCTAGAAACTATTTCACAGGGCCCCAAGGGAGTGGCTTCCTCCTCTGCCAAAAACCCACTGCCAGCTGACAGAGAAGCAAGGTCCCTGGAGAGATGGGGTAAAAAAGTATATACCTCTACTACCCTAGCCATGAGGTCTCTTAACTGCCTTTTTCACATGTTTCAGTACCAAGATTTTCTCCTGGATGATTTACAGAAAAAGTTAGCCTCTCCTGAGCCTATTGATAAGAAGGCACTGCAGGATCATATTCATAACACTCAGCAAGTTAATAACCATTTTCTGCAGTGTGGTTATGATGCACTGGAAGCTTCATGTAGGGCAGCTATGACTGGGGCTGTAATACGTAGACATGTTTGGTTGAAGGATCAGTCTTTGCCTGACCATGTTAAAGTAAAGTTACTGGATGCACCTTTGGAAAAACAAAAGCTTTTTGGTGCTACTGCACAAGATGTATTGAAATCCATAGAGGAAAAAGCAAAGTCAGTACAGACAGTCAAGGATTTCCTTCAGGTTCAGCCACTCAGATTCAGCAGAAACTGGCCCTCCAAGAATTGGTCCTTCCCCGGCTCTGACAAGTTTCAAAGGGGAAAAAGCAGACGTGCCCGAGGTAGAGGGCAATACCGAGGATCTTACAGGGGACGCCAATGGCAACCTCCAAATCAAAGAAGTGGTGCAGACAATTCAGCTGCACCACAAGGACAATCACAATGACTTGACTTTCGTACCGCCTACAAAGGTTCAAAGAGAAGCACCTTTGGGCGGAAAATTAGCCTTATTCTCACAAAACTGGCATATCTTAACCAAGGACAATTTGATTCTGGATTTGATAGACAAAGGTTACAGATTCCACTTCCACACATTACCAATAAAACAAGGCATGCCAAACCTGCGACATCATCAAAGGCAGAGGCACTCAACCAGGTTTCCAAGCTATTAAGTATAAAAGCAATAGAAAGGGTTCCTCCTCAGGAACAAGGCCAGGGATTTTATTCAAGACTGTTCCTTGTTCCAAGAAAAGAAAACAAATGGAGACCCATACTGGACTTGTCAACTCTAAACACTTTCCTCATTGTGCCAAAGTTCATAATGCTGATGTTGCAGCAACTTCTTCCCATGTTGGGCAAGGGGGTCTTGGCTGGCCACTCTGGACCTCAAGGAGGCATACCTGCATGTCCCAATCAGACAAAGTTGCAGAAGATACCTCAGATTTCTTGCAGGGACAGAGCATTATCAATTCTCAGCATTGCCGTTTGGCTTATCTACTGTGCCCAGAGTGTTCACGAAATGCCTGGCATCAGTAGTGGCACACTGCAGACTGCAGGGGATTCAAATATACCCCTACTTGGATGACTGTCTCATACAAGCAGACAGCAAGCAAACCTTAAAAGGGAATTTGGACTATGTCATGCATCTACTGCAGGCCTTGGGATACACAGTCAACGTTCAGAAGTCAAACTTGCTACCATCCCAACAAATTATATTCCTAGGAGCCAAACTGGACATGGAAAAACAAATGGCCTACCTCACAGAGGAAAAACAGCAGCATTTACCAGAGTACTTCAAAGGCCTAGCAAAGCTTTCCCAGCTGACTGCAAGGAAAATCCTGCAGGCCCTGGGTTTCATGGCATCTTGCATCCTTCTGATACCTTTGGCAAGACTTCATATGAGAAAGCTGCAATGGTATCTAAAAAACTTATGGTCTCAACACAACAACAGCCTAGAGGACATAATCCCACTTATTCCATGTCTACAGAAGGAATTTCTTTGGTGGGCTCAAGCCAGTCAACTAAACGAAGGCATGCCTTTCAACAGACCTCAACCGGACCAAATGATAACAACAGACGCCTCAGACCATGGATGGGGGGCGCACATGGAGGGCAGATGCATTCAAGGTCTTTGGACGCCAAAGGAAAGACATCTGCACATAAACCAAAAGGAGATGTTGGCAGTGATACATGCCATCGAGACTTTCGAAAAAACACTAAAACAGGGACATTTACTGATAAGGACAGACAACACTACTGTCATGTGGTACATAAACAAGCAGGGAGGCACTCATTCTTACCCCCTCTGCAGACTAACAGTGCTTCTCTGAGAAAAATCCCTGAGCCTGAGGATACATTTACAATCCCAGTTTGTACCAGGCAAGGACAATGTACTGGCAGACAATCTGAGCAGAAATTTCTTGGATCCACACGAATGGATGCTGCACCCTCACATTTTCTCTCAACTGGCAAGGACATGGGGAAGACCGGACGTAGACCTTTTTGCTTCCCACTTAAATCATCACCTGGAAAAGTTCTGCGCAAGGACTCACCACCCTCTAGCTTGGAAAACGGATGCTCTCTCCTTCAGCTGGAATTCTCTAAAAATTTATGCATTCCCGCCCCTGCCTCTGCTGACCAAGGTGATATTGAAGATCAAAGCAGAACAACCAACAGGCATCTTGATAGCTCCAGACTGGCCGAGACAACACTGGGTACTCATTGCTATTGACCATAACTCGGACCAAGCCATGGCCTCTGACCCTATGGCCCCTGCTCCTAACCCAACACAATTACAGGACTGTACATCAAGACCTGAAAACATTGCATCTGACAGCCTGGAGGCTACTATGACTTCAACACCAAACTCTCTCTTTCTAAATCTGTTCAATAGATCTTGCTGGAAGCACGCAGACCTTCCACCAGAAAAACCTATTCAGCCAAGTGGAAGAGATTCAGTATCTGGAATGCCAGCAGGGGTCAGGACACAGCATTACTGAGTATTCCTCAAATATTAGAATACTTGGCAGAACTATTTCATACTAGACTCTCATACTCCTCAATAAAGATTCATGCCTCAGCAATCTCAGCAAAATACAACTGTGGCCCTCCAGTGTTTTCGCATCCTCTGCTAAGACGGTTTCTAAGAGGGATAAAGAATATCAAACCTCCCAGAAAACAGCCAGTACCTGCATGGGACCTCAACTACGTGTTGGAAAAACTAACTCTTCCTCCATTTGAGCCAGCAGCAACCTCAGATATGCAATTTCTGTCATGGAAGACGGCCTTCTTATTGGCAGTCACCTCTGCAAGAAGAGTTTCGGAGATACAGGCACTCATGGCAGTGCCCCCCTTCCTCATTTTTCATCAAGACAGAGTCTCTCTAAGAACTTATCCTACATTCATGCCAAAAGTAATTTCCAGGGTGTCTCTAAATCAAGCTATTCATCTACCTGCATTCTTCCCCAATCCTCAAAATAAGGGGGAAAAACTTCTGCATACTTTGGACATACACAGACAATTACGCTACTACTTGGACAGAACCAAGACCACCAGAAGGTCTGTACAACTGTTTGTAGCCTATGCTGCTGGAGTACAAGGAAAAGCAATCTTCAAACAAACAATTTCAAAATGGATTGGACATTGCATCAGATTTTGCTAGTCTTTCCATGGAAAAGGTGTGCCAGCCAATATCAGGCCACATTCCACCCGAGCTATAGCCACTTCCACAGCTTTCCTAAGAGGAGTGGCAACAAAGGACATTTTAGAAGCTGCTACATGGAGCTCCGTGCATACATTTACCAAGCACTACAACCTGCCCTTATACTCCAGATCCCGAGCAGGCTTTGCTTCGGCAGTCCTGCAGGGGATTTTAGCTACACCATCCTTCTCATAGTTCCATCCACCCCCAGCTTGGCTATGGTACTCAACCCATATGTTATGACTGCAGTTGCATTCTTGAAGGACATAGTACAGTTTTGTACCTACCATAAATGTAGATGTCCGATAGATATGCAACTGCAGTCGGATTTTCCCTCCCTCCTACCCCTCTGTATCCTTCCTTTTGGGTCCCTACCCCTCTTCCCTTCAGCTGGGGGTATCTCCTATGGTGTATCTTTTTATTACTGTTGTGCATGTTTGGGATTATTTTATCCATTTACCAAATTTAGCCTTCCTAGGAGGGCACCTGACATCTGGGGCAAGAAACACTGAAGAAGATGGCGTCGGCCGATGCCTTTATACTCCAGCCGTTGTGACGTCAGAGAGGAGGCGACACCAGCCGACGCCAGACCCAGACTTTAGAATTCGGCCGACCGAGGGCTGCCTGAGGCAGGACAACCCTATATGTTATGACTGCAGTTGCATATCTATCGGACATCTACATTTATGGTAGGTACAAAACTGTACTTTTTGACTTCGCACGGCATTACTTTGGTAGGAAATTTAATTATATCATGTCGTCGGAGCAGCCGACGACCGCAATTCATAAAAAAATGCAAGGATAAGGACAGGCAGCCTAGGAATAAAAGCCATACCCCAAAGCCTCAGCTGGACCTGTCGCCAGTTCTCCGGTTTTCAGTGAGGCACCTACCCAGCCCCTGACTACCGCAGACCTGGAACCCCAGATAGCTGCCGACTCCCAAGCGGAGTCTACTAGGCTGACGCAGCCATCTACCGACACCGGTGCAGAGGAAACCCCTTCGGTTGCAGAAGGTGTCTTCAGACCGACTACACTCACCATTAAATCTTATGCTAAGCTTAAAACTCCTTTAAAACCTAAGAAATCTGTTCATCAGTCTACAGGTCAAGGCCCCATGCCTAAGAAACAGATGCTTAAGATGGCTGAAGATTTAATTAACCTTATCAGGGGTTCCCATCCCCCTCCTGATAAAAGATCAAGACAAGAGGAGGATTATGCATCCTCTGACCAGGTTTCTCTCTCCTCAAATTCTTCTGAGGAACAGGATTACACTTCCTTACGAGGATTCTGATGCTGAAGACTCTATTCCCTCAACATCTCCCCGTGAAGACTACTCTTTTGAGGAAACATTACATACCATGAGGGAACATTTCCACTGGGAAGGCCAGGATTACTCAGATTCTAAGAAAAGGCTCCGAGAGTTCCTTTTATTACCCCAGCACAGACCTCTTGCTATCCCTCCTGTTTTACATATTGTGGATGATGTCTTCTTGGAGTCTAGTTTAAATCCAGACTCTCTACCTCCTGCTCCAGCCGAACCAGACAGATACTACAGAGTACCTGACTCACACAAATTCCTTTATAAAAGCCCTATACCTGACCCAGAAACCATATACCAGGGTCCTAAGGGAGCTAAAGCTTCTATGGCTAAAAGTCCTGTGCCCTCTGAAAGAGATTCCAGAGCCCTAGATAGATGGGGAAAGAAAATATACAACTCTGGCTATGAGAGCATTAAATTGCCTGTTTCACATGTTGAAATATCAACAATTCCTGATGTCTCAGTTAAAACAAAAAATGAGCACACATTCAGAACAGCCTGAATTCAAGGAAATGCAGGATCTGTTGCATGCAGCTGAACAGGTGGGCAAGCATACTTTACAATGCAATTTGATTAATTGGAAGCTTCCTGTAGAGCAGCTGTTACTGGCTCTGTCATCTGTAGACATGCTTCGTTAAAAGAGCAAACCCTCCCTGACCATGTTAAAGCAAAATTATTAGATGCATCTTTACAACAAGATGTATTATTTGGTGTCAAAGCAGAAGAGGTTTTAAAGAAAATGGAGGATAAGGCTAAATCTATGCAAACGGTTAAGGATTTCTTGCAGGTACAACCCCCTCGACAAAAATTGGTCCTTTCCAGCTTCAGACAGATCACAGTGGCAAATACAGACGCCCAAGGGGCCGAGGTCAGTCACAGGGCCCTTACAAACCTCGCCAATGGGTTTCTGCTACCCAGAAAGGAGGAGAAGACAGGCCCCAAGCTAGCAGAAGACAGACGCAATGACTCTATCCTCAAACTACCAAGCAAATCTCTCCTGGCAACACCCTTGGAAGGAAAACTAGCATTTTTTGCAAACAACTGGCACATCATCACAAAAGACAAATGGGTTCTAAACATTGTCTCTCAAGGATACAGACTCCATTTTCATACCTTACCAAGGATCAAAGGAATGCCAAACCTGCCACCAAATCAATGGGCAGAGGCACAAAAACAAATTACAGCTCTCATGAACATGAGAGCTATTCAACAGGTACCTACACAGGAGCAAGGACAAGGATTTTACTCAGGACTCTTCCTAGTTCCAAGAAAGGACAAAGCATGCAAACCCATTCTGGATCTTTCAATTCTGAACACCTATTTGCAAGTGCCAATATTCAAGATGCTAACACTACAGCAGCTTCTTCCCATGTTGGGCAAGAATGCTTGGCTAGTCACTTTGAACCTCGAGGAGGCATACCTGCATGTCCCTATCAGACAAAATTGCAGAAGATACCTCCGCTTCATTGCAGGTTCAACGCATTATCAATTGTCTGCACTGCCCTTTGGCTTATCTACTGCGCCCAGGGTCTTCACAAAATGCCTGGCACCAGTAATTACATACTGCAGACAAAGAGGAATTCAAATATACCCATATCTGGACGACCGTCTTATTCAAGCAGAAAGCAAGGACATCCTTTTACAGCATCTGGCATTTGTCAAACACCTTCTGAGTTGCCTAGGGTACACAGTAAACGAAAAGAAATCAAAACTAGTGCCCTCAC
Organism: Protopterus annectens; assembly: GCF_019279795.1. NCBI lineage: Eukaryota > Metazoa > Chordata > Ceratodontiformes > Protopteridae > Protopterus > Protopterus annectens. The sequence goes on along the minus strand of NC_056726.1, from coordinate 115,524,690 downwards.
AAAACATAATATTCTTGGGTGCCAGCTTGAATACAACGGCCCAGATGGCTTATCTCACACCAGATAAACAACGACAACTGTTACAATATTTCAAAATAATGGCAACAAAGACCCAACTCCCTGCAAGAAAAAATTCTGCAGGCCTTGGGATTCATGGCATCTTGCATACTACTAATGCCATTTGCAAAACTGCATATGAGGAAATTACAATGGTACCTGAAAAGTGTATGGACTCAGCACAGCCACAGCTTGGAAACAATGATTCCACTCATTCCCTGCCTTCAGCAAGAGTTTCTATGGTGGGCACAGGCATGTCACCTCAACAAGGGTCAACCTTTCACCTTACCCACAGCCAGGCAAACTATGACAACAGATGCATCGGACTATGCCTGGGGAGCACACACGGCAGGACAGTGCATTCAGGGCAAATGGACTACAGATCAGAGACACCTGCATATCAATCAAAAAGAAATGCAAGCAGTGCAGAATGCCCTAACAGCTTTCAAGGACCTTCTACACCCGGGACAACTACTAATAAGGACAGACAACTCCACAGTTACGTGGTACATAAAAAAGCAAGGGGGCACACATTCCTACCCTCTATGCAGACAAGCAAATGACCTTGTGGAACACTGCACTGTCTTACCAGGTTCAATTACAAGCACAATTCCTGCCAGGAAAGAAAAACACATTGGCAGACGACCTAAGCAGAAACATCATGTATCCACATGAATGGAAATTAGATCCACAAGTATTTGCAATGATAGCTCAAAAATGGGGACACCCAGACATAGATCTGTTTGCAAGCCCCCACAACCACCAACTGCAAAAATTTTGCACAAGGACCTTCCATCCACTAGCTTGGAAAGTGGATGCCCTCTCATTCAGTTGGAAAACATTAACAGTGTATGCCTTCCCTCCACTGCCTCTTCTAGCAAAGGTACTGCTGAAAGTCAGACTAGAGAGGCCACAACTGATTCTCGTTGCACCAGACTGGCCATGCCAACATTTGTGTCCAGTTTTAAGGAACATGGCCCAGGGCCCACCATGGATTTTGCCACAAATTCCTCACCTGCTCACCCACCGAGACAATCTGATTCTACACAGCCAGCTCAATACTTTAAACCTGGCTGCATGACAAATTACCTAAACAACCAGCCAACACCTTTATCCAAAGCTGTTATGGATGTCATTCTGGAGGCCAGGAGGCCCAGCACCAGGAAAACCTACTCAGACAAATGGAAAAGATTTTGCGCCTGGAACCAGTCTAAAGGCCTAAATCCCCTGGAGCCGAACATTACTCAGATTCTACAGTATTTAATTGAGATGTTACACAAAGGACTTTCCTTTTCATCTATTAAGATCCACGCCTCAGCAATTTCAGCTCATTACAACACGGATCCTCCTTTATTTTCACATCCACTCTTAAGACAGTACCTCAGAGGGGATAAGAACTTAAGACCACCAAGGAGAGTTCCAACACCTACTTGGGATCTCAACTTTGTCCTGGAAAAGCTTACACTGCCGCCCTTTGAACCAGCTTTTTCAACTGATTTAAAATTTCTTTCTTGGAAAACTGCCCTACTACGAGCAATAACCTCAGCTAGATGAGTTTCAGAGCTACAGGCACTAATGGCAGTGGAACCTTTCCTCATTTTTCATCAGGACAGAGTTTCTCTACGAACTAATCCTTCCTTTATGCCCAAGGTGGTATCCAGTGTGGCCCTAAACCAAACCATTCACTTGCCCACCTTCTTCCCAGATCCCCAGAACAAAGGAGAAAGACTCCTGCACTCTTTGGACATTCACAGGCAATTACGTTACTACTTCGATAAAACTAAGGCTTTCAGAAAAACTGACCAGCTGTTTGTAGCCTATGCTACAGGATCACAAGAAAAATCTATCTCAAAACAGACCATTTCTAAATGGATAGGACATTGCATACGTTTCTGCTACACACATCATGGGAAACCAGTACCTGCTAACATTAGGTTCCCACTCCGCCAGGGCTACAGCTACATCAGCAGCCTTTCTCGGGGGAGTGCCAACCAAGGATATTCTGGAAGCTGCTACTTGGAGTTCAGTGCACACCTTCACCAAACGCTATCACTTACCTCTTTACTCTAAGACTAGAGCTGGATTTGCCACTGCAGTTTTGCAGGGCCTACTAGCTTCTTCTAACCCTGTTTGACTCCACCTCCCCTCCTTAGCTTTGGGATTCAACCCAAGTGTGATGACTGCAGCAGGGTAACACGATGAACATAGTACAGTTTTGTACCTACCATAAATGTAGATGTTCGAGTGTTCACCCTGCTGCAGTCCAGGTTACCCTCCCTCCATCCCCTCTGAACTAGCTGAACTTATCTCTACCATTTTATCCTATTCTACCTCTGTGGTGTATTTGCTTGTACCTAAGGGTTTTGTTTTATTTTTATATAGTCATATGTATATACATATACATATATATATATATATATATATATATATATATATATATATATATATATACATATATATATATATATATATATATATATATATATATATATATATATATATATATATATATATATATATATATATATATATATATATATATATATATATATATACATATATATATATATATATATATATATATACATATATATATATATATATATATTGCCTTCCTTTTGGGGGCACCTGACATCTGGGGCAAGAAAAACTAAAGAAAATGGCATCGGATGCCTCTTATATAAATTCGGGACGACTGCGGGACCGCCTGACGGCAGGATAACCCCAAGTGTGATGACTGCAGCAGGGTGAACACTCTAACATCTACATTTATAGTAGGTACAAAACTGTACTTTATGTGGTACATAAACAAGCAGGGGGGGCACACATTCTTAAGCCCTCTGCAGACTAGCCATGGCAGTGTGGAACACAGCCTTGAGCTACCAAGTGCACCTACAAGCTCAATTCCTGCCAGGACAATTAAATACACTGGCAGACGGACTTAGCAGAAACCTCATGGACCTACACGAGTGGAAACTGGAACCAAGGATTTTCAACATGTTGACAAGCAAATGGGGGAGCCCAGATATAGACCTGTTTGTCTCTCCCCAGAGCTATCAATTGGACAACTTTTGCCCAAGGACTCACCACAAACAAGCTTGGAAAGTGGATGCTCTATCCTTCAGCTGGAAAACCCTATCCGTCTGTGCCTTCCCCCCTCTGCCTCTGCTCTCCAAAGTACTACTAAAAATCAAACAGGATAAACCAAGGATGATTTTGATTGCTCCAGACTGGCCACGCCAACACTGGTACCCCTTCCTGCTCAGTGTGTCTCAGTTATCCCCATGGCACCTGCCTCAGACTCCATCCCTGTTGTCTCAGCAGGAGAACCAGATTCTGCACCCTCAGCTTCTATCACTGAACCTTGCAGCCTGGCTAATGACCTAATCTCTCCTTTACCATCCCTCAGTAAACCTGTGATGGACATCATTTTAGAGGCAAGGAGGCCTAGTACTAGAAAATCTTATGCTGAAAAATGGAAAAGATTCTGTGCCTGGAACCCATCTCAAGGGATGAGCACAGCAGCGCCCAATTTACCTCAGATTTTACAATACTTAACAGAGATGATTCACAAGGGCCTGTCTTTTTCCTCCATTAAAATCCACGCCTCAGCCATTTCAGCTCATTATAACACAGAACCTTCCCTCTTCTCTCATCCACTGCTCAGAGGGGCCAACAATTTGAGACCAACTAGGAGAGCTCCAACCCCAACCTGGGACCTTAGCTTTGTTTTGGAGAAAGTCTACCTCCTTTCAAGCCATGTGCTACTGCAGACTTAAAATTTCTTTCTTGGAAAACAGCTTTCCTTTTAGCAATCACTTCAGCTAGAAGGGTATCTGAATTACAGGCCTTTATGGCAGTGAAGCCTTTCCTCATCTTTCATGCGGACAGGGTATCTCTTAGAACCAATCCATCTTTCATGCCCAAGGTGGTATCCAGTGTGGCTCTTAATCAGCCCATTCATTTGCCAACCTTCTTTCCCAATCCACAGAACAAAGGGGAACGGATACTGCATTCCTTAGATATGCACAGACAACTTAGAGTCTACTTGGACAGGACTAAACCTCAAAGGAAATCTGAACAATTGCTGGTGGCATTTGCTGCAGGGGCAGAGGGGAAGGTTATTTAAAAAAAAAAACATTCCTAAATGGATAGGCCATTGCATTAATTTCTGCTATAAGCACCATGGAAAACCCCTACTGCCTTTCTCAGAGGTGTCCCTACCAGGGACATCCTAGAAGCTACTACCTGGAGTTCTGTACATACTTTCACCAAGCATTATCATTTTCCAATTTTCTCTAAATCCAGAGTTGGCTTTGCCACTGCAGTCTTGCAGAGCCTTATAGCTATCTAAATTCCTCCTCCCAACCATAGCTTTGGGAATCTACCCAAATGTAATGACTGCAACAGTGAAACACGAAGAACATAGTACAGTGGTATACACTTACAATAAATGTAGATGTTAGAGTGTATTCACTGTTGCAGTCCTGGTTACCCTCCTTTCAGCCCCCTAACTTTTTTGGCTATACCTCTACTTTCCTTTACTATGCTTAAAAGCTTTTTGGTGTATTTGTTTTTTTATTTGAGGTATATCATTGTACCTTTATATTTAATTGCTTCCTATTAGGGGGCACCTGACATCTGGGGCAAGAAAAACTGATGTAATGGCGTCGGCTGAATGTTTTGTACCCCTAAAGACATGACGTCATGGAAGAAGGGACAGTAACTGATGCAGGACCCAAGACTTTGTTAATCAGGCCGACTGAGAGCTACCTGCAAGCAGATAACCCAAATGTAATGAATGCAACTGTGTGAATACAGTTGAACATCTACATTTATGGTAAGTGTACACAACTGTACTTTTCTCTGTCTTCCTCACATTTTCAGTTCTCTGCTCTGCCCTTTGGCGTGTCTACTGCCACAAGGGTATTCACAAAATGCCTAGCTCCTGTAATTGCTTTTTGAAGGCGTCAAGGTATTCATATTTTCCTTATTTAGGCAACCTGTTGCTTTAGGCGGCTTCTCCTGGTTGTGTGTTACAGGATCCGAAGTTCACCGTTTCCCTTCTTCAAAGTCTAGGGTTCACTATCAACTTCCAAAAGTCTGTCCTGACTCCTCCTCAGGATCATGTGTATATGGGTTGTAGAAGTCAAACAATGCCAGTATTGGACCATCTTTCACCTCAAAAAGTCCTGTCTTTGACCACTTTCTTTCATTCTCTTCTTCCTACTATTCCAGCCAGAGAGTTTCTTCAAGCCTTGAGATTCATGGCCTTTTCTGTTTCAATGTTTCTTCGTGCCACACTGCACATGTGGAAGCTTCAGTGGTACCACAAATCAGTTTGGCTTCAGCATTGCCACCCCCTGGATTTCAGTATAAATCTCCTCTCTTGTCTAAAGAAGGAATTCTAGGGTTGGATTCAGCAACTTACTCTCAACCCAGACCTGACATTTCAGCCCCTGGTTCCTTCTCAAGAATGGCTCACCAACACCTCAGACATGGGTTGGGGTGGGCTTCCTTTGGTCACCTGAAAGTTCAAAGTCTCTGGGCCCCCCCATCCAGAAGTCAGACTATATCAACATCAAAAAGATGAGAGCTGTGATTCTGGCCCTTCAGGCTTTTCGCCCTATGCTCCCTCCAGGTCCTCTGAAGGTTTACATGGACAACACAGTGATGTGGTATGTCAACAAGTACAGGGGGTGCAAAGTCTTACCTTCTCTGCAGGCTGGCTCCTCAGGCCTGGGTTCAGTTAACTCTTCAGGCAGCATATATTCCTTCAGAGTACAATCTAGTGGCAGACTCCTTGAGCAAGTCCGAAACACAGGTTCACGAATGGATGCTTCACAGAGATGCGTTTTTGGACATAACCCATATGTAGGGTATTCTTCAGATAGATCTCTCTGCCACCACTCTGAACTGGTAGCTCCTTCATTTCTGTCCAGAGTGCCATGCCATCTGGTGTGGAAGACAGACGCCCTTTCTTTTCCTTGGAAGGGGCTGTTTCTGTATGCTTTCCTTTCCCTTCCTCTACATCAAAGAGTCCTGCAGAAGATCCAGCTGGACTCCCCAGAAATCTTGTTAGTGACTCCCTTTTGACCAAAGCAGCACTGGTTCACCCTTTTAATGCTTTTGGCCAGGGGCAGTCATCGCAAGTTATCTCATGAGTTGGACCTTTTCACAGAGGACAAGGGGTCAGTCATCCATGCTCACTTGTCCACTCTTCAACTGACACTGTGGTTGATAGGGTTTTGATCCCTTTTAGCCACCACTATTCTGAGGATGTGCTTAGAGGAGACAAGAAAACCTGCAACCAGAAAGTCTGGTATGTCTAAATGGAAGAGGTTTTCTGTTTGGTACCATGTTCGTAATTATGATCCCTTTTTATTGGGGGTCCTTCTAGTTCTTCCCTATTTGTGTAGGAGTTGCTTCAGACTGACTTGGCCTATTCTTCTATAAAGGCCCATTTGTCAGCTGTTTTTGCCCATCTGCCCTTGAATCCTCCTTTGGCTTCTCAGTTTGAGGTCAAACAGTTTCTTAAAGGCTTCCTGCATCTTAGGCCCCCAAGGAAGCTTATTCCTCCTCCTTGGGACCTTAAATCTGATATTGTTAATTCTCGTTCATTCCTTACGTGGGTAGTCTGTTCTGACCTCTGAACCAAGCCGGCCATTTTCCAAGCTCATGCCAGCCACAAACTCTCGAGCTAAACTCTTCCAGAATTCCCCTGTCCCTGTTACCTCCGGTTTCGTTTGCCGCATCACCATTCAGTCGTGTCAAGCCATTGCTCTTGAGCTAAGTTACTTTACTTATTTTATTACCTCGTAAATTTACCTTTCTTCAAGGCTTATAGTGCCTGCATATTTGAACTGCTTCTTACTGAAATTGGTACACCTTGTTTGCTGTAGCATAGACTAGATCCAGGCCTGCTGAATCTAGCTTTGTTTGTATAACTTGAGCACTAATCCAGGCATTCTTTAAAGTATTCAATTGTATTTATTACTGCTTGGTAGTAACTTGATTAAAGTGTAGCTATCATTCTAAGTCTTTTGGATTAAGCACTTGGGTTTCAGACCAGTTGTTGTACATTAGGAAGGTTTGTGGCCTGCACTGTGGTGGCAGGACAGGTAGCTTACATCCTTCTAAGTTGGGAACTGCTGATTGAGGGCTCAGTGTCTGTTATTCTAAAATTGTATTAGTTCTGGTTTAAGCACTTGGGCTTCAGGCCAGTTATTTTACATTAAGAAGGTTCGTGGTCTGCACTCTTGTGGGAGGAGAGGCTGGACTCTGCCCTTCTGAGCTGGAAATTTCTGGTTAAAGGCTTATAGTGCCTGCATATTTGAACTGTTTCTTACTGAAATTGGTACACCTTGTTTGCTGTAGCATAGACTAGATCCAGGCCTGCTGAATCTAGCTTTGTTTGTATGCTTGTTGTTTGTTTGCTTGTTATTTCCCTGAAACGCTAATTCCGCCTAAAACGTGGCTTTTCAGTGCTTCTGTGGATCCCTAGTGAAATCTGCATTGCTTACTGTACTTATTTCCTTGTTTCACTTGAAAGAAAGTTACTGTTTGTCATTTTTGCATTTGTTACCTGTAACACATTGCATTTAAGTTACCTGGCACTTGCTCACTAAAGCAATTATATAAGTCAGCACTAAAAAATTAAAAGCACTACACCCTCACAAACTCCCCTTGAGTACCTTGTTCCCCATTGGCCCTTTTTTCAATTATAAAGGAATTCCCAATACTATTCTAGCATGTCCAAAGGTCAGTTATCAATCTCCTCTCCGGTCCAGCTGGTGAATTTGGGAATCTTGAGGCAATGTTACAACTGCCTCATGTACACAGACAACCCTCTCCTCCTCCCAACAAATTCCAACACATGTGAGAGATGCAACCATATAGCCAAACTGGAGGCTAAGCTCTCTCAACTCAGTACTGGCGTAACCAGTCAGGAGGAGAAGGAAACCACACTCACTATAATTCCAGTCTCACATAGACCTACCACGACTGCAAACCAAACACATAAACACACAAAAACATACTCGGAGGCTCTAAATAAAAATCTGCCTAAGCAGCAGAGACTTCCAAAGCAGACACCCAAGCAACCGCTACCCCAAAACAAAACACGTGCAACACATAGCTCACAAAGCCAGTGTGCCGAACAGTCACAGCCCTTAAGGCTAAACAACACACCTGATACACTTGTAATAGGTGACTCTATCGTCAGGCACACTGACGTCCCGCTCACCAGGCTGAACAAGGAGAAGGTCACGGTGAGCTGCCTGTCGGGCGCTAGGATCTGCCACATAACACAAGCACTCTGTTCACTCCAAGGCAAGTACAAATATGACTCCGTCATTGTCCATGCTGGTGTGAATGACCTGAGACGTACCTCCCTGAACTACCTAAAAAGAGACATAGAGGAGTTCTCTGAGCATGTAGCCCAGGCCGGTATGACCCTGACCTTGAGTAGCATCTTACCCTCACCAAGAATGATGCCACAATATGAAGACAAGATGATCAATTTCAACAATTGGCTTAAGTATTAGTGTCATTCAAAGGGGATCCAATGCCTGTCAGCCTGGGATACCATGCTTAACAAGCCACGATGCTTTGCTAGGGACGGTTTGCACCTGTCACCCCTGAGCTTTCGGATATTGGCAAAGGCTCTTGCTACCCCCATAGTGCCTTTTTTAGGCAAGGCTCAAAAGACAAACCCACCTCCATAGGTTTCATAAGGGATAAGAAACTAAGTAATGCTACTCAACGCCAGAAGTCTAAACCTCAAGATGCACGCACTCGAAACTCTCCTTAGCATGAAGAACATCAATATCTGTGCAGTAACAAAAACCTGGTTCAAGGCTCCAGAGAGCACCCCAGCACAACCAGGTTATACCTCATACCATGCTTTTCGGCCCAAACACTTGGACCAAACCACAAAAGGAGGGGAGTATCAATATTCGTCAAAGATATCCACACCTCCAGGTTGGTGGCACAGCACGAAGCATCAGAGACTATCCTTGTGCAACTAACAGTGGGTAAAACTGCCTTTCAGTTTATAGCCTGCTACAGACCACCCTCCCAAACCCAGGAAACCCACTCGGACTTACTGAGAACACTGGAAAATATGAAGGTCTCTCCAAACACCATTATATTGGGTGACTTCAACTACCCAAACATAGACTGGGAGCATTACTCTAGCTCCAACACCCTAGCCCAAAGGTTCCTAGAATTTATAAACTTAAATGCTATGGAACAACTTGTTACCACCCCCACAAGAGGGGAAAATATACTGGACCTGATCATCACCAACATGGGGACTCTATGCTCCAGACCAGAAGTGTATCCCTCAGTGGTAAGATCAGACCATAAACTAATCTCACTGGAAATTCACATCCTGACCCCACCCCCTGCCCAGAAAACCACAGTGAAAAACTTTTCTAAAGCAAATTTCACACTCCTCAAAACCGAGGTGGAATCCTTCAAAGCCCCGGGCCTGTGGAAAATATGGCCCAGACCGCAGAATCCTTTATAAACGCATTCTATGAACACCTTCAGGAATGCATGGATCATGCAATCCCAAGTAAAACCAAGACCCAATCCTCCAAAGGCAGACATCCTATCTGGTGGACCCCAGCCATAAACAAACTATACAATAGAAGGAGGAAGCTACTACATGATAGAGCAAAATCCCAAAAAGGGAAAGCATCTCTGATCAGTTTTAGCAAAAAACTACGGGCACTCATAAAATCGTCTAAGGCCAGCTTCGAGAGAAAAATTGCACAGGACACTAAGGATAATCACAAGGCTTTCTTTAGTTATGTTATGAACCTGGGTGGGAATTCCCAGATATGCTCAGAATTAGTCCAAAATGACAAAAAATACACCGAACCCACAGACATTACCAACATCCTAGCTGACAGGTTCAGCGCAAACTTCTCCCCCCCTCCCCACCAAAAGGGCAAATATCTATCCCAGCAGAGTGCTGCCCCCCTGACATCTCAGATGCTAAGGTAAGAGCTGCCCTCTCCAAAGCAAAAAACACAGCATCAATGGGACCAGACGGTGTCCTGGGCTGCGTCCTACATGAACTCCAAGAAGAGCTAAACCCAAACATAAAACTACTGTTCAATCTCAGCCTTACTACAGGATATGTACCCAAAGAGTGGTGTACAGCAGCAGTGGTCCCTCTCCACAAAGGTGGTGCCTCAACGGATCCTGGAAACTATCACCCCATAAGCCTGACTAGCTCGGTCTGCAAAGCTATGGAAAGGATCATCATGGACCTCATAAATAAAGATATTGGGGACCTACAGACACTGGATCCTACCCAGTTCGGCTTTAAGGGCAGATCCTGCCTCTTAAACCTGGTCGATTTCTTTGAAACAGTCACCAAGGCCATTGACGAGGGGAAGGTGGTCCACACAGCCTACCTGGACCTCGCAAAAGCCTTCGATACAATACCCCACTCGGGCATTATAGATAAGCTCACCAGCTTAAATATAAACCCCTATGTCACTAGATGGGTTGCAAACTGGCTCAAGGACAAAACCCACATGGTTAGAATTGCTGGAGCCATGTCAGATTCCAAACCAGTTACAAGTGGCGTCCCACAAGGCTCAGTCCTGGGACCTCTCTTGTTCGGTATATATTTCTCAGAGGTACAGGCCAACACGGAAGGACTGTGGCTGACCAAGTTCGCAGATGACTGCAAACTGGGCGCCATAATCGACTCTCCAGCCGACACAAGCATCCTCCAAAAGGGCCTCATAAAAACAGACAACTGGTGCCAGAGCCATGGCCTCAAGCTAAACTCCAAAAAGTGTATAGTCATCCCCTTTGGCATAAACAAAGTGCCCACAAATTACCACATAGGTGGTAATCCATTAAGTACAGAAGAAGTAATTAGGGACCTGGGGACCCAAGTTGATAGCAATCTCTCATTTGACAACCACGTGGTCAAAGTGGTTAGAAAAGCATTTTATATAGCCCACCTAATCATGAAGGGATTCACATCTAGATCAGGGGAGGTCATCGCGCCTCTTTACTCATCCCTCATCAGGCCCATAATTGAGTACAATGCCCCTTTTGGGATGTACCTTACCAGACACCTGCAGCAACTGGAAAGACCCCAAAAGTACCTCACCAAGAGGATCATTGGGCTCAAACAGATGCCATATGCTGCCCAGTTAAAGAAACTCCAGCTCTACTCAGTGGCATACCACCTGCTCAGAGGCGATCTGTGCCCGACGTATAAAGCCATGTCCAACCCGGAATTAATGGACATGCTGCACCTCAGAAAATCCAAATCCCATCGAGCTACGCGCTCGAGAGACTTGAACCTCAGCACTGAAATAAATAGGACATGCTGGAGGGACAGATTCATAACCCAGAGGCTCCCTTCACTCTGGAATAAAATCCCAGTCCAGGTTAGGCAGATTTCCTTATTGACTCTCTTCAAGAGGAATCTTGATGAGTGGATGGGAGATTGTAGGTTTACCCCGGGTATCACTTCTGTGTCACTGTTAGACAGAGGCACAGTATACTAACCTCGAAAAAGGGCATAGCAAAATTAATTTAAAATGGGTGGCGAAAGCCAAACACACTCTGGCTAGGCTTATAAATGCCCTAGGGCAGATAGCATAGTATGAACCTATGAAATTTATTTCTATAGTTGTCTCTTACCCTATCGCATCTAGCGACTCTGTTTTCTAAGTGTTTACCCTCCTTCTTACCTTGTTGGTATCTGTCTTACCATCATTGTTAATCTTTCTCCTCGTACCTTCGGGTATTCTTTGCATCATAGCTGGTACTCTACTTTCTCTTTTTCTTGCCTTCTATCTGTTTTTTATTCTCTCACCTATCATGGCAGAAAAGAAAAGGATGTCCGGGTTTTAAGAGGCATACTAGTTGTGGCCACAAGTTACCTACTGCAGACGCACATGCCATATGTGTGTACTGCTTGGGTGAATCTCACTTAACTGTCGACCCACCTTGTGGGATTTGTAAACATTTTTTCCTTCCCAGACACTTTTAGAGAGGAATAACAAACTTATTCTAAAGGGTGTTATGAAAACCCCCTTTACTGAGGCTATTTCTGGGTTGGAGGCTTCATCCCCTCCTAGCTCCTATAGAAAGACAACCTAAAGAAGACTAAATCTCTTCCTTCGTCCCCTGCTGGGGACCCCCAGGAACCGAGACCAAAGAAAGTTAAATTGTCTTCTGAACTGAGTTCTTCGGCTCCGAGGCTTTCAGAGCCGAGACCTACAGCTCTGAAGCAGTCGGCACCGACTCCTACTACAGCACCGAGTATGCTTCAGACAGTATTGGAACCGAGAAGCTCCTCGGCTCAGACCCTCTCACTGGCACCGACCATGCAGTCGATGTAGACTGCTACGACGTCAAGGGATTTCCTGGTGCCTGTACCTTCTTCGGCACCGACAGTGCTCTCTGCACAGACTCTCTCGGCACCGATTACAGTGCCGACTACCGCTACGGCACCGACCTTGTTGGTGCAGACTCTGTTCTCTGCACCGACAACTCTCTTGGTGCAGACACTGATAGTACAAGCTATTACAGCACCATTGCCTTTGGTGCAGACATCTATCGTACCTGCTGTTACATCTTATTCCCTTTTTAAAGACCCCTTTGCAGGCTCTCAATTTACTCCATCTCTAGATACACCTGACTCCCCATCAGTTATGTCCATGAGATCCACTAGAAGCTTCTCTGAACTTGATGTGGCATGTGTTGTGGACCAGTTGCTTTCGGCTAGAGGAATTCCACCTCCCAAGACCTATCCCTCCCTTGGAGGGGGACATTTTTCTTCAGAGATCCCTACTTGTTCTCCTCCGTCATCTTCAGCCTTTAAGCCCCTTCCTAGAGCACAGACTTCCGCTGCTGCAGCTCCTTTTGTAGACCTTACTAAGGAAGCGCAGCTGCTTTTACTCCTGTCACTTCTCAGGATGCTAGCTGTGGCATGGTTTCCCCCTATGTCCCATGGCCATCCGAAGACTCCTAGTCGGCAGGCTGGCTTGCTTGAGCGAGGGGTGTCTGTAGGCTCCCACCCCTCCTTAGGTGGACCAGCCTTTCAACATATGGAGAAGGCTCTTGCCACTGTAGGCGATCCTGTGCCACCAGGGTGGGTTGGGAGGGTGGCCTAATGGTTAAGGTGTTTGCCTTACAAACACAAGGTGCAAGATTTGAGTCTCACAAGGGATAATTGGCTTAGCTTAAAATGGCTCGCAAGGGCAGTTAGCTTAGTACTAACCTATGAACCAGGTTTCCTGTCCTCCTCTGGCCCGCAACTCACACAAGCCACCCCTAGCGGATACCGGGTACAAGGGCCTCAGGATACACTCCCACAGGAGGCCCCTCTTGTGCTGTCTTCCCCAGCATCTCCCCCTGAGGAAGTTCATCACAAGAGTTCGTATAAGAGGAAGCACATGGACTCCCCAGAAGAGTCCCTAATGGAAGACCTAGATTTTGATGATGGGGAAGGGTCCCCTCGATCACCCTCTGAGGTATCCTTTGGGGATATCCTTGAAATCCTTAAACAGAGAGGTGATTGGCAGCCTTCTAACCCGACCTCTGAAGTGTCTTGTGTTTCCTGCAGGCCTTTTGTGCCTGGCCCCCTACCTCCTGGGTTACTCCACCTGCCGACGAACTTGTCCGGCTCATCGTGCAGCATGCATGGAAGGCTCCTGACACCGTTGAGGCCATTCCCCAGAGGTCAGATAAAATCTTGTCCCCTCCAGACACGGACTCCCACTGGTCCAAAGGTCTTCCAGTAGATGCCATGGTGCTGGCGGCCTCAACTAAAAAGGATCTGGCAGAAGAGAGCCAGACTGTCCATCTGCCCAACAAGGAGTCCAGGGCACTGGACAGATTAGGGAAGTGTTCCTTTGCGTCAGCAACCTTTGCCGTTAGGTCCCTGAATTATATGGCACATTTCACCAGGCTTCAAAGAGACTTAATTTCTGAGTTCTCTGAAACTTTGGCCGAAGCTGTGTCTGATGAGGTCCGTGACAAAGTGGCCTCACAGTTAGCCACCCTTGAATCAGTATCTAACTCCTCCATGCGTCTTATTTCTCATGCATCAGAAAGAGCAGTTAGAGCAGCGGGTGCATACATAGTCATGAGACAGCATGCATGGATGCGCCTGTGTGACCTCGCGGAACCCTTCAAGGCTTCCTTTCTGAATGCTCCCATTGAAGCTTCTTCGTTATTTGGACCAAAGGTGAAAGACACAGTGGCTAGATGTGAACAGGACAGTAAGACCCTTGCTGCCGTGGGTATCCGTTATTCTTCCCCTAAACGGGCTTTCTCCAGAAACCAGAAGAGCGGGAAGATGTGGCACAAAAAGTCTCAAGGTTCTTTCCGTGACACGAGTCGATTTCTCCCCTAGAGGCAGAGGGGGAAACTCATATGGAAGACGCCCCTTTCGGGACAGAGGAGGTCCTCTAAATCAGGGTTCCAGAGACTCCTTCTCTGGTCAATCCTGCCAGCGCTCCTGAAGGGCGGCCTGACTGCTTTCCTCTGGAAGCGCTTGGGGGTCGATTCTTTACCCCCCAACAGCCCAAGGCTACAGTGACCATGGATGCCTCCCTGATGGGGTGGGGCGGCTATTTCAGGGAAAGACAGTCCAGGGCACGTGGTCCGAAATGGAGGCCCATCTGCATATAAATTTCCTAGAGCTGAGGGCGGTGCTTCCAGCGTTGCAAGCATTCAGTCCCCTACTGCCGTCAGGGAATATTGAGATAGTCAGACAATATGGAGGTTGACTGGTACATCAACAAACAAGGCGGAACCAAATCTTACCCACTTTGTCGGGAGGCCATGAGAATAAGGCAATGGGCTATGGCTACCAACCGCTTTCTCATCGCCTTGCACATTCCCGGGAGTTCCAGAGTGATAGCAGGCAGACTCAGCAGGTGCATTCTGCAACCTCACAAGTGGTCCCTGAATCCTTTAGTAGCAGCAGAGATTTTTAACCACTGGGGTCTCCCTTGCTGCGACCTCTTTGCATCCCCCGATCAGTTACAAATGCAGGAATTACTTCACCCTTATTCCCCCTTGGGGACAGTCACCTAGGACGCTCTAGTCCATGATTGGCCCTCGGGTCTACTGTATGCTTTTCCTCCTCTTCCCCTCATTCCACAGTTCCTGAAGAAAGCCCGCCGATTGAAAAGCAAAGTAATCCCCATAGCACCATATTGGCCTCGCCAAATTTGGTTCCTCTTTCTATGGCCTCACCTGCTAGATCAGCCATGGATTCTCGATCCAACTCCGGACTTGATCTCCCATCCGCAGAACCTGATTCACCCCAACCTGAACAGCCTGAAGCTCACAGCTTGGCTCCTCCACTTCCTGTGATTGCCAGGCAGAATGATCCTTCTTCCCCAGTACGTGACATTCTTATTGCATCTCATAAGTCTTCCACCAGAAGTACATGTCTTAGCAAGTGGAAAAGGTTTACTGCTTGGCTGAAGGAAAAGCAGATAGATCCCTTTTCAACACCGGTGCTGATGGTACTGGGATACCTGTAAAGTTTATTCCAATCTGGGCTTTCTGCTTCTACCATTCGGGTTCATTTGGCCGCAATATCCAGTTTTCACAATGGTGTCCAAGAGTCTTCTCTTATGTCACACAAATTATGCAAGACCTTTCTAAAAAGTGCAAATCATTTGAAACCCCCCATTTAGAGAACCTACCCAGCCATGGGACCTGTCATTAGTCCTGCAAGCCCTGACAACAACCTCACCTTTTGAACCAGCTTCTTCATGCGACCTCAAGTTTCTTTCATGGAAAACTTTGTTCTTGGTTGCCATTACTTCTGCCAGATGTATTTCTGAACTTCAAGCTCTGTGCATCAAACAGCCCTACTTGACCTTTCATAAGGATAGAGTGTCATTGAGAACTAATCCTTCCTTTCTACCAAAAGTGATCTGTGAAATGTCCATTAATCAAACCATTGAATTGCCAGTTTTCTTAGACATTCACAGGCAAATTTGTTTCTACCTGGACAGAACTAAGGCTTCTCACAAATCATATCAGTTATTCTTGGCTTATTCTGGACCTAGATTAAGATGTGCTGTTTCTAAGGTCACATTGGCCAAATGGTTAAAAGACTGTGTAACATTTATTTACAAAGAGCACAATATCCCTCTAACTACAGCCATAAGGACTCATTCCACAAGGTCGGTAGCAACTTCTGCTGCCTTCCATACTAGAGCTTCTTTACATGACATTTGTGCAGCTGCAACTTGGGCTAGACCTCATACCTTCATCAACCATTACAAATTGGATTTGGCCTCCAGAGGAAGAGCGTTTTTTGGTTCAGTGGTGCTCAGGAATGTCCTTCCATGAGAGCCTCCAGGAATAAAGGTAGCTGGGGACTCTGTCTCACATGTAAGGAATGAACGAGGATTAACAATATCAGATAAAGAAGTTATGTCTTACCATAATGTTCCATCTGTATTGTTGATCCTCTTTCAGTCATTACGACCCTCCCTCCTTCCCCCTCCTGAGGCTTATAGTGGATCTCACTATCCGATTCCATTAGGTTATTTGACCAGAGGTAGGCTCTACCTTCCTTTGACTTGCAAACTCAATCTGAGGTAACAGGGAGAGGGGAATTCTGGGTAAGAGTTTAGCTCAAGAGTTTGTGGCTGGCGCAAGCTTGGAAGATGGCCGGCTTGGTTCCGAGGTCGGAACCGACTACCCACACGTAATGACTGAACGAGGATCATCAATACAGATGGAATGATGTCCTTCATGGATGCATCTGCAGTCATAACAAGTGGGTTGTCCTGTCGTCAGGCAGCCCTGCAATCGGCCGGATTCCAAAGTCCGGGTCCGGCTTCGGCTGATGTCGCACTCCACCCGACGTCATCTTTGTTGGTCTTCGGGTATAAAAGCATCAGCCGACACCATTTTCCTCAGTCTTTCTTGCCGCGTGGCGCCCGAAGCAGAAGCTGTTCGCAAGTGCCGGTCGGTCGGATCCAGAGATTACTTCTACCGAATACTACTTCGAAGACTTCTAAAGCTAAGTACCCCGTTGGGGACTTTTTCTTGCCTCAGCCGATGTCAGAAAAAGTTAACAATTGTTTAACCTGTGGGAAACAAATACCTCATAAAGATTTCCACTCTTACTGTCTGCCTTGTTTAGGCCCAGCCCACGACGTAGCAGCCTGTTCGGCCTGTGCTTCTTTCAACCGACGAACGCTTAGGCGTCGGTCGGAGTTTGCAGAACAGTTTTTCGGTTCTGATTTTGCGTACATTATGCCGACGGATCCTCCGACTACCCAATCTACCAAAAACGCAAAGAAAAGACCGACACTGCAGTCCGCGGTTTCGGCGAAACCATGGTTAAGCAAATCATGAGTGTCTCGGTTTCGGCGAAACCGAGAAAACTGATCAAAGTACAGCTGAACCTATTCCTACAACTGAGGCCCCTGCTACAACTCTTGAATCGACCTCAGAAATTTTACCCACTACGGTGGTTGACTTATCAGACACCATCCCCTTGGAGGTCTCTACCCCAGCACGTGGTGCTGCTAGGCCTCCAGCAGCCATGTCCATTAAGGCCTTCGCCAGGGCTAAAGCAGCCAAGACTACTAAAACAGTGCCTGTTAGACCCCCCACATCCAGGCCCTCTTCTAGTTCTCAAATGCTTATTTTGGCAGAAGATTTAATTTCTTTAATTAGAGGATCTCAATCTCACCCAGACAGGGCTTCTCGGCCCCAGAGAAGAGACCTAGGGCAGAGCCCCTGAGCCAGTGTCTTCTGATGATTCTGCTGATGAATCAGACATTACTGACCAGCCAGAGGCTCCTTCTCCAATTTTGAAGATTCTGATGCTGAAGAATCCATTCCAGCTGCTTCCCCACCAGAAGAATTCTCCTTTGGGGAAACCCTGCATGCCATGCGAGAACAGTTCCAATGGCAGCAACAGGATTTTTCAGACTCCAGAAAAGACTTAGGACCTTTCTGCACCTCCCACAGCACAGGCCCTTAGCTATACCTCCTGTTCTCTCTGTGGTGGATGATGCTTTCAATGATGTTTGCTCCGCTCCAGATTCTTTACCCCCAGCCCCTGCCAAACCAGACAGATTTTACAGGGTGCCAGATACTCATCACCACCTTTACAAGGCCCCACTTGCAGACCCAGAAACTATATCCCAGGGTCCCAAGGCAGTAGCGACCATAGCTAAAACCCTATTCCTTCTGAAAGGGAAGCAAGGTCATTAGACAGATGGGGTAAAAAGGTCTACACTTCAGCTACTCTCTCAGCTAGAGCTTTAAACTGTCAGTTTCACATGATACAATACCAAGAGTTTGTGCTGGATCAGTTAACTAAAAAACTAACCACTGATGAATCTCTTGATAAGAAATATGTATTAGAGATGGTAAATAACATACAACAGGTTAGCAACCATTCCTTAAAATGTGGCTATGATGCACTGGAGGCTTCATTTAGATCAGCCATGACTGGCACAGTGATAAGAAGGCATGCATGGCTAAAGGAACAAGCTTTACCGGATCATGTTAAAGCTAAGTTGCTGGATGCTCCTATGGACAAGACAAGTTTGTTTGGTACACCTGCCCAGCAGGTTATGAAGAAAATGGAAGAAAAGGCAAAATCTGTTCAAACTGTTAAAGATTTCTTGCAGGTTCAACCCCCAAGGTTTAGCAGGAACTGGCCTGCCAAAAATTGGTCCTTTCCTGACTCCACAAAATTTCAAAGAGGCAGGAATAGACGTTCCAGAGGCAGAAACCAATCCAGAGGAGGTGCCTATAGAGGACGACAGTGGCAAGGTAACAACAGAGGCACAGACACAGCCACTGCCACTACATCAGCACAACCACAGTGACTTAACCCTACATCCGCCTACCAGGGAACAAATAGCAGCTCCTCTAGGTGGAAAGTTAACCTTATTTTCAAAGAACTGGCACTACATAACAAAAGACAAGTGGATTTTACAAACCATAGATCAAGGTTACCGGTTTCACTTCCACACTTTACCAGTCAAAAGAGGAATGCCAAATCTACCTCCAAATCAAAAAACAGAGGCTCTACGCCAGATAATGGAGTTAGCAAACATGAGAGCTGTGGAAAGAGTGCCAACAGCAGAGCAAGGAAAGGGGTTCTATTCCAGGTTATTCCTAGTTCCAAGAAAGGAAAAAAGTTGGAGACCAATTCTCGACCTGTCCACCTTAAATACATACATCATTGTCCCAAAATTCAAAATGCTGACCCTACAGCAACTCCTTCCCATGCTGGGCAAGGAGTCTTGGCTGGTAACTCTAGATCTCAAGGAGGCATACCTGCACGTCCCCATTCGACCAATCTGCAGAAGATACCTCAGATTTCTTGCAGGATCAGAGCACTATCAATTCTCAGCATTGCCCTTTGGCTTATCTACTGCCCAGAGTATTCACAAAATGCCTGGCATCAGTAATCGCCATTGCAGGCTACAGGGAATTCAAATTTACCCATACCTGGACGACTGCCTGCTACAAGGGGACAACAAAAGCAAGCTGACAACAGATTTACAAAGGGTCATTTACTTGCTACAAGCACTGGGATACACAGTCAATTTACAAAAGTCAAGGCTGATACCATCCCAAACAAGGACATTCTTGGGCGAATTGGACACAGTAAAACAAATGGCATTCCTGACTACAGAAAAACAAAAGAACTTCCTCTTTACTTCTTGGCACTAACAAAACTGAACAAGTTAACAGCAAGAAAAGTTCTGCAGGCCTTGGGCTTCATGGCATCATGCATAATCTTGGTTCCATTTGCCAGACTACATATGAGGAAACTACAGTGGTACCTAAAGAATTTATGGTCCCAACACAGACACAGTCTAGAAACAGAAATCCCACTAATTCCATGCTTAAAACAGGAGTTCCTATGGTGGGCTCAGGCATGCCAGTCAAACCCAGGCCTACCCTTTCGCAGATGTCAAGCAAGCCAGACCATCACAACAGACGCTTCAGACCTAGGATGGGGGGCCCACATGCTGGACAAACGTGTGCAAGGGTTGTGGACACAGGATCAACTTCACCTGCACATCAATCTAAAAGAAATGCTGGCAGTAAAACTGGCAATCCAAAAGTTCAAACCATTTCTCAAAGAGGGCCAGTTGATGATAAGGACAGACAACACCACAGTCATGTGGTACATCAACAAACAAGGAGGCACTCATTCATACCCCTTATGCAGAATGACCTTGGAACTGTGGACCCTGGCACTCAGCTACAACATCCAGTTACAGGCAATATTTGTACCGGGGAAAGACAATACTCTAGCAGACATATTAAGCAGAACCACTTCGGATGCCCACGAATGGAAGCTGCACCCGGACATCTTCAAGACCATCTCAAAGAAATGGGGAATGCCACAGATAGACCTATTCGCATCACCTCTCAATCACCAGCTCAGAAAATTCTGCACACGGACATTCCACCCACTAGCATGGAAAGTGGACTCTCTCCTTCAACTGGAAAGGCCTAACAGCATATGCATTCCCACCTCTTCCCTTGATACACAAGGTACTACTAAAAATCAAGGAAGAACGTCCAAGGATAATCCTGATAGCTCCAAACTGGCCAAGACAGCACTGGTACCCACTTCTGAGGAGCATGTCTCGGAACAATATGTGGCCAATACCCCTGATGCCTTTGATGTTAACTCAGAACAACTACAGCATCATACATCCAAACCTAAAAACGTTGCAACTGACTGCATGGAACATCACATAGCAGCAGCTAATTCAAAACTTTCCCAAAGAGTTAAAGACATTATTCTTGAAGCACGCAGACCTTCAACAAGAAGGAACTATGCTGGAAAATGGAAAAGGTTTGTCATTTGGAGTACGGAAAGAGGAAAAGATGTGTCAAACATAGATATACCTAACATTCTGGAGTATCTGGCCGAACTTCTTCATTCAGGTCTGTCCTACTCCTCCATCAAGATACATGCATCAGCTATTTCAGCAGAATACAGCTTTGATCCACCTGTTTTTTCGCAGCCTTTGCTCAGGCAGTTCCTCAGAGGAATCAAGAATGTAAAACCTCCAAGGAAACCACCATTACCAGCTTGGGATTTAAACTTTGTGCTAGAAAAATTAACACTATCACCCTTTGAACCAGCAGCAACAGCAGACCTACAACACCTGTCATGGAAAACTGCTTTCCTACTGGCAAATTACTTCAGCAAGGAGGGTTTCAGAACTACAGGCCTTAATGGCAGTGCAACCCTTCCTGATCTTCCACCAAGATAGAGTGTCCATGAGGACTAATCCTACATTTATGCCCAAGGTGGTATCCAGAGTGTCTTTAAACCAGGCAATCCACTTACCGACCTTCTTTCCCAACCCACAAAACAGAGGGGAAAGAATACTGCATACCTTGGATGTGCATAGACAGCTACGCTACTACTTGGACAGAACAAAAAATAGCAGAAAGACTGACCAACTTTTTGTAGCCTATGCAACAGGAAGGGAAGGAAAAGCTATTTCCAAACAGACAATCTCCAAATGGATAGGAAATTGCATACGATTCTGTTACTCCTTCCATGGAAAACCAATTCCACAGAACATAAGACCTCATTCTACAAGGGCAACAGCCACTACCACAGCCTTCTTACGAGGAGTGGCAACCAAAGACATTATTGAGGCGGCTACTTGGACCTCCGTGCATACATTTGCCAAGCATTATAATTTGCCTCTATATTCCAGATCCCGAGCAGGGTTTGCCACTGCTGTACTGCAAGGGATCCTAAACACACCATAATCTACTTTTATCCTCCTCCACTAGTTGGCTATGGTATTCTACCCACTTGTTATGACTGCAGATGCATCCATGAAGGACATAGTACAGTTTTGTACCTACCATAAATGTAGATGTCCGAACTGGATAGCATCTGCAGTCAGGATTACCCTCCCTCCTTCCCCTCTGTGGTACTCCTAGGGTGTTTACCCTCCTAATAGCTAGCTGTTGGGGGGGAGTCTTTTATGGTGTATTTGTTTGTATATATGTACATACATGGTTATTGTTGTGTTTACCTCTATCTATTTGGAAACATTGGCATCTATCCAAATTTTAGCCTGCAAGAGGGCTTCTGGCATCTGGGGCAAGAAACACTGAGGAAAATGGCGTCGGCTGATGCTTTTATACCCGAAGACCAACAAAGATGACGTCGGGTGGAGTGCGACATCAGCCGAAGCCGGACCCGGACTTTGGAATCCGGCCGATTGCAGGGCTGCCTGACGACAGGACAACCCACTTGTTATGACTGCAGATGCTATCCAGTTCGGACATCTACATTTATGGTAGGTACAAAACTGTACTTTATGGTAAGACATAATTTCCTTTTTTGTTTCAGAAAAACTGATGCAGGCTCCTTTTGAGTCTGCAAATTCAACTTCTCTGCGACATTGTACCTGGAAGACTGTCTTATTGCTTGCTCGTACTTCTGCTCAGAGGGTTTCAGAGTTTAAGGCCCTTATGGCCATCCTTCCGTTTTTATTTTTTTTTCACAGGGACAGTGTGTCCCTTCATACTAATCCTTGTTTTATATCCAAGTTTGTTAATGAGTTGCCTTTGAATTCAGCCGTACAACTCCCCTCCCCTTTTATCCTCAGTCTGCTAGTGAGAGGGTCCTGCATACCTTGGATTTGCACGGACAGCTTGGGTATTATTTATATAAAACTAAGGCCATTCGTAAGTCTCACCAGCTTTTTGTTTCCTTTCATTCCAGGATGTTGGGTTTCTAAGCAAACCATCTCCTCCTGTGTTTCTAAGGCCATTTCCTTTTGTTCTTCCTTTCATGGCAGGTGTCTGTAGAGCTCACTCCATTAGAACCGTTGCCTCTTATGGTGCTTTCTTCAAGGGGGTTGGACACCAATTCCATCCTTGACGCTGCTACTTGGTCTTAACTGCATACCTTTACTAACCATTATAAATTGGATATAGCTTTTTAGGGCTAGAGCAGGTTTTGCCAGAGCCGTTTTGCATGGGTTTGTTGAGGGTTCTTCCCAGCCTTCCACCTTCTAGTCCTTTTCTCGAGCTTTTGTACTCTCCCGGCTGTGAAGAATAGTGCAACAGTGATAATGAAGGACGTAGTACAGTTGTGTAAAATCTTACCATAACAGTAGATGTCTTCCTCTTCACTGTTTCAGTGTTCGCTTCCTTCCTCCAACCCCCTTTATTCTTTTGGGCTTTGTTTTAGTTCCCCTTCTGGATGAGGGTTTCCCTTTTCCGTCTACATTTTCTCCTTCTGGATGTGCATAGCCTCTTGTGTCCTATGGTGATTTTCTCTACAGGGTCAATTCATTTCTGGGTAACTGCATTCATATGTTATCTTTAAGCCCTACGTCTTGTACAGGGAGCTTACGTATGGCATACAGAGCATTCAGGATATAAAGACTTTGGTATACTGGCCGAAAACTGGGCTGTCCTTGGCAGGAGATCCCTACTGTGAAGAATACTGCAGCAGTGAAGAGGACATCTATTGTTATGGTAAGATTTTACATAACTGGACTTTCTTCAGGAACCCTTTCAAGCCAGGTCAGCAAAAACTTGGTAAGAAACTATATAAAAGAAATGTCTAGAAAACAAGAAGGAGGAGAAGGCCCCAGGACTTTTCCCAGTCCAAAAAGAGTGTATGACACAAACGCAGTTGGTTTAAATTTTGATATCCATTTCCTAGTATTTGCTTTTTTCACAGCCAATAGTACTAACTCTAATAAGGCCTTACTGCATGTCTGGGCAGTTCAGAGTCTGTGTCCCTACGCAAAGGAATTTCTTTTATTGTAACAGTTTGCTTCCCCAGCATTTCTGACAAAGTACTCTATTAAATTTTTACGAGCATCTAATTTTGTACACCCCCCCCCCCCCCCGAAAAAAGTATTTCCAATTAGCTGTCTCTCTCTTTCCCATTACACATCCATCATTTGCTAGTTACCTCAGGAAAAACTCTCTGAAGTTTGCTTGGGGTATAAAAATACCTGTGCAAATACTTCCAATCATAAATCCTGAAACTTCGGTACTTTGTTGCATGCTTGAGGCCCCTACAGATATCCTATTATTCCTTTGGGAAAAGATAACAGAAAGGCAATTCACAATCTTTCCTAACCAGCGCTGATTGCTTATTATACATCTCATGCGATATTGCTTATGCCCTATTAATTATCCTCCCTTTTTTTTTCAATAATTTTTATTTTCGTTTTACATTTGCAAAAACCATCACCATTCCATATTTACAAAATTACTATATTTGCATGTTATACATTGTGGATAAAGTAGAAACATGTAGGTCATACAACATACCTAATTACAATATATACAAAGATGCTTTCCCATTTAATTTCGTTAGTCTAAAAACAGCACATAGAAAAATGATTCTACGTCCATAGTTAAGCTGTGTACTCGTGGGAATACTTCCAGTTCATTTAAGATATGGTGTACCTGATGCTTTATGCTAATAAGATGTTATAGAACTGTTCCCAGAATGCTCGGGCTTTCATATTTTTGTTTCTTTTGTCCAGTACTATTTTATGTGCCAATAGATGTTTATAGCAGATTTCTTGAATTCCTCCCAAGAGATACTTACAGGATCTAACCATTTGCGAGCTATATATAGCTTCATTAATAAGAAAATTGTTATAAGTCTGTTGGAGAAGCATTATTCTCCTGCACTATAGCCAAACTCTGGAACTCCCTCCCATCCTCAATTACCTCTGTAACTTCTTGCACCCACTTTAAATTCTTACTAAAATCACACTTCAAAACTTCCCAGATATGCCCTTGCAACCCCCCCCCTCTAATACCATTCACTCCCCCCACCCACTACCTCTCTTGGCCCCCTATCAACAAACCTACTCTTAGCAAGCTTGGCTACTCATGTTCCCAGCTACCTACCACATAAAACTAACTTCTTGTAGCAACAAAAGCTAATGGCTGTTATGTACCTCAAAAACAATTTGTATCAATTGTTCACTGATGAATCTCAACTACATTTTTAACCATGTTTAGTATATGTCACCATATTTTAAAATTGTACTATGCTCTACAGCTGTTTTACATCTGTTTTCTTCTTGTCTTGCATCCTTAACTGGACTCATGTCTATATTTAAATGTTATTTTTTTAACTGTATAATGCAAGTAATACTTAATGTGGAGCTTTTCTCCCCGGGCCTCCACTGAAAACGGACCTGTGTCCAGTCGGACTCTCCTGGTCAACAAATGTAAATAAATAAATTATGAGTGGGTTAGCTTGTTTTCCTAAGATGTTGGCCGGGAGGATGTGTAAAAGAGTACATTCCCATGTTAGTGTTGATGCTTGGTACCCCATTTTTTGCAGTTGTAACTTAAGGGAATTTCAAAGCTTGAAAACACATTGACAACTCCAGAATATATGCATTAGGTCTGAAATCTGGTCTTTACAGTATGGACAGTATGAGACTAAGTTGCACTGAATTTGTGAAGAATTGCTGGGGTGAAATAAGCGTTATTGTTAATCATGAGTTGCATGTAAGAGAGTTTTTTTAAGTGGAATAGTTTTCAATGTTAAGTTGATTGCCTTTTCTATTTGCTTATCATCCATATCAGGTTTTAATTTTCTCCAGTAATTAGAGAAGAGAAGGTCTTTCTGGAATTTGATTTCCCCTATCATTTTGTATGAGTTCTATGTTTTCCTTGACATTAGCATAGTCTTCCAAAGTAGGGTACAGTTTTCGATGTCACTTTCGAGTATACTAAGGTTTTGGAGGTAACTGGAATACTCCTCTTTGATTTGTCCTAAAATTATTATATATGCTTTAGGTAAGTTTAGATTACTTTTTAATTCATGAATTGTGCTATTAAGGAATGGGTAGATATCTTGGAATTGCTTATGCTTTAACCGTGGGAAGGGAGTCTAGGTTTAGCATCTTATTTATTTTTAAGTTAGGATTTTTATGGAGGGGTTGTAGTATTAATATAGCTTGTCCAAGGTTTAAGGAGTGAAAAAGTTTGTGTTATATTTATAGAATGTTTTAGCAGCTCTGTTATGTTATAGGCTTGTAAATCTTTTTTATTTAAGAAGGGAAGTGCTTTGGGATTGATGTCTAGTGTTTTTATATACCTATAGTATATTGTTACCCAGGCTGTTGAACAAATCTTTGCCAAGGGGTCGTACTCTGCTATTTTCGGTATTCTAATTAGTGTTGATAGTAGAGTAGGTTTTGAAATCTGGCAAGTTCAGACCCCCTTTGTTCTTGGGAAGTGTTAGATTTTGATAGGAGATTCTGGTCTTTTTAGGTTCCCATACAAATTTTGCTAGAAAGTTATGAATTTGTTTGAGGAATTTATTATGTATAGTTATCTGAGATGTCATAAATAGATATATTAATCTAGGTAATATGTTCATTTTAATTATTGATACTTTAGAAAAAAAACAGTAGCTTAAGGTTATTCCATCTTGTACAGTCTTGTGGTATGTTTTGCCATTTAAGAGTTGCATTATTTAGGTAGAATTCCTTGTTGTTCTGAAAGAAAGTAATCCCCAGGTATCTGGTTTCTTCTTTTATTTTTATTTTGTCCAAGAGAGGTATTAGGGAGATGAGTCTAGGTGGCCTTAAGGGGAATCTATTAATTTTATTAAGGTTTAATTTGTAGTTAGACATGTATGAGAATTGTTCAATTGTGCTTATTATTTTGGTCATGTCTGAGCTTGGTGTAGTAAAGTATATATTTAGTCTGCAAATGCTGAAAGATAAACTTTGAAGTTATGTATTGTGGGGGGATTATGATATGTATTTTGTTAAATATATAGGAATAGGGGTTCTAGGTATAGGTTGAAAAGAAAGGGTGATAGCGGGCAGCCTTGTCTTGTTCCATTTTTTTATCGAAATTCTGTTTGACCATGTTTTGTTTATATATAGGGATGTATATGGATTACTATAGAGAATTTGAATGATCTGTATAAAATGTTTAGGTATGTCAAAGTGAGGTAACATTTGCAGCAAGAATTAGATTGACCCTATCAAAAGCCTTGTGGGCATCTACTACCATTCTGAAGATGTTGGTATTTCTCTGATTTGCAAAGGATATTACTGCTTCTAATGTTAGCGTGATGTTCGTGTTTCACTGTTGCAATCATTACAATTGGGTTATCCTGCTGGCAGGCTACCCACAGTCGGCCCGAGTTCCAAAGTCTAGGTCTGGCGTCGGTTGCTGTCACCTCCTCCCTGACGTCGGTGCGCCAGGGGTATAAAAGATGCAGCAGACGCCTTTTCTTCAGTCTTTCTTGCCGCGCGGTGCCCGAAGCAAAAACAGTTCGCAAGTGCCGGTCGGCCGACTCCTGAGATTTTCACAGACTAATTTCAGATCCGAAGTCTTCATTAAAGCCAAGTACCCCGTTGGGGAAACTTTTTTCTTGCTCCAGACCGATATCAGAAAAAGTTAATAATTGTATTTCTTGTGGGAAGCAAATACCTCATAAGGATTTTCGTTCTTACTGTATTCCTTGCCTAGGCCCTGACCACGACGTTGCTAGTTGTCGGTTTTGTGCTAGATTTAACCAATGCACTATTAAGAGTCGGTACAATTTTGCATTTCATTACTTTGGCAGAAGATTCAATTATATAATGCCTTCAGAACAGCAGACTACCGGAGTTTATAAAAAGCGCAAGGAAAAAGAAAAGGACAGGCATCCAAGGTCCAAAACCAACGACGAGGCTTCCGCTAGGCCTGTCACCGGTTCTCAGTGAGGCACTTTCGCAGCCCCCGATGCCCGCTACCTCAGAGCCACAAGCCGCTTCCAACTCCCATGTGGAGCAGACAAGGCCACTGGAAACTCAAGGTATTGGACACTCTGAAACTATTCCCTCAGATGGGTCCGGAGCCGCTGAGCAGGCATCGGCTTCTGAAGGTGTTTTCAGGCATACACATTTATATGTAAAACCAACTTCAGCTTCAAAGGCAGACTAAATCAGCTCTAAAGACAAAGAAACAAGTAAAGCATTCTCCTGGACAGGCCTCCATGCCTAAAAAACAGATGCTTAAAATGGCCGAAGACCTAATTACTTTGATCAGGGTTTCCCATGCCCCTCCTGATAAGAGGCCTAGGCAAGAGATAGAATATGAATCTTCAGATCAAGTTTCCATTTCCTCTGATTCCTCTTCTGAACAGGAATATACTCTTCCTCCCTATGAGGATTCTGATGCTGAAGAATCTATCCCTTCAGCCTCTCCTCCTGAAGATTATTCTTTTGGAGAGACCCTGCATACTATGAGGAAGCATTTCCACTGGGAGAGCCAAGATTTTTCAGAATCTAAGAAAAGGCTCAGGGACTTCATTTTATTACCACAGCACAGGCCCCTTGCTATTCCTCCAGTTTTAGACATTGTAGATGATGTGTTTTCAGTGTCCCGTCTGTCTCCTTACTCTTTACCACAAGCTCCTGCTAAGCCAGACAGAGATATACTACAGGGCTCCTGATTCACATACATTTCTTTATAAAAACCCTGTTGCTGACCCAGAAACTATCTCTCAGGGTCCCAAAGGGGTCAAGGCTTCCACTGCAAAAAACCCTATTCCCTCTGATAGGGATTCAAGGGCCTTGGACAGATGTGGGGAAAAAGATTTATACTTCTGCTACCTTGGCTGTAAGAGCTTTAAATTGTCAGTTTCGTATGCTTAAATATCAACAATATCTTATGTCACTGCTTAAACAGAAAATGTTGACAAATTCAGAAAGTGCAGAAAACAAAGAAATGCAGGATTTATTGCATGCAGCTGAACAAGTGGGAAAGCATACTTTGCAATGTGGTTTTGATTCTCTAGAGGCCTCCTGCAGGGCCGCTGTTACAGATTCTGTCATTAGGAGGCATGCTTGGATAAAACAACAGAATCTGCCCGATCATGTTAAAGCAAAACTATTAGATGCTCCATTACAGCATGATACCTTCTTTGGTGTTGAAGAAAATGGAGGACAAAGCTAAATCTATGCAAACAGTCAAGAATTTCTTACAGGTACAGCCTCCCAGATTTAGCAGGAACTGGCCTACAAAGAATTGGTCCTTTCCAGTGTCAGACAGGCCACAAAGAGGCAGATACAGACACCCCAGAGGCAGATCACAGCCCCAAGGCTCATACAGGCCTAAACAATGGGGTGCTTCTACCTCCAAAAGTGGAGAGGAAAAATCACAGCCATTCAGGAAACAGTCTCAATGACTTTCCCCTGCCAGCACCAAGCACTTATCTTCTGGCAGCTCCTTTGGGGGGGAAACTAGCACTTTTTTCACAAAATTGGCACATGATCACCCAGGACAAATGGGTCTTAAATATCATATCACAAGGCTACAGGTTCCACTTTCACACCCTGCCAAGGCCAAACGGTATGCCAGACTTGCCACATAATCAATGGCCAGAGGCACAAAAACAAGTTTCATCCCTCATGGACATGAGAGCCATTCAGCAAGTACCACAGCAAGAGCAGGGACTAGGATTTTACTCAAGGCTATTCTTGGTGCCCAGAAAGGACAAAGCCTGGAGACCAATACTGGACCTGTCTATCCTAAACACATTTCTGGATATTCCAAAATTCAAAATGTTAACTCTGCAGCAGCTTCTGCCCATGCTGGGCAAGAAGGCTTGGCTTGTGACTTTAGACCTAAAAGAGGCATACCTGCATGTCCCAATCAGACAATCATGCAGAAGATACCTCAGATTTATAGCTGGCTCAATGCACTACCAATTCTCTGCACTGCCCTTTGGCTTATCTACTTCGCCCAGGGTCTTCACAAAATGCCTGGCACCAGTAATTTGCATTTTGCAGACAAAGAGGAATACAAATATATCCTTACTTGGCCGACTGCCTTATTCAAGCAGAGAACAAGGACATTCTACTACAGCATCTGGCGTTTGTAAAAAGATTACTAACCGGTCTAGGGTACACAGTAAACGAAAATAAATCAAAACTCGTACCCTCTCAAGAGATAATATTCCTGGGTGCAAGTTTAAATACATCTGCACAGATGGCTTATCTCACGCCAAACACAGACAACTGACTAGTTATTTCAAAATGTTGGCAACAAAGAAAGACCCAGTTATCTGCAAGAAAAATTCTGCAGGCTTTGGGCTTCATGGCATCCTGCATTCTGCTAATTCCATATGCACGACTGCATATGAGGAAACATCAATGGTATCTAAAAAGTGTTTGGACTCAACATTGCCACAGCCTGGAAACAATAACTACCCTCATTCCCTGCTTGCAACAGGAGTTTCGATGGTGGGCAAAAGCTTGTCACCACAACACGGGACAGCCATTCACCTTACCCACAGCCAGGCAGACATTGACAACAGATGCATCAGATTATACCAGGGGGGCCCATATGGCAGGAAGATGTATTCAGGGCACATGGTCCACAAGTCAAATGTATCTACATATCAACCAAAAAGAGATGCTAGCTGTTCAGAATGCCCTGACAGCCTTCAAGGATCTACTTCATCCAGGACAACTACTGATAAAGATGGACAATACTACAGTCATGTGGTACATAAACAAGCAGGGGGGCACACATTCCTACCCCCTTTGCAGACTAGCCAAGAACTTGTGGGACACAGCATTGACTTACCAAGTACATCTGCGAGCACAATTCCTGCCAAGAAGGATAAATATTCTGGCAGACGAACTAAGCAGAAACCTAATGGATCCCCACGAGTGGAAATTGGATCCACAAGTCTTCAGCATGATAACAAGGAACTGGGGATGCCCGGACATAGACCTATTTGCCTCCCCTCACAACTGCCAACTACAGAGATTCTGCACAAGGACTTATCACAAGCAAGCATGGAAAGTGGATGCTCTATCTTTCAGCTGGAAAAACCTAACAGTATATGCCATTCCTCCTCTGCCTCTCCTCCTCAAGGTACTCCTCAAGGTCAGACAAGAGAAACCAAAAATGATACTGATTGCCCCAGACTGGCCCCGCCAGCACTGGTACCCAATCCTAAAGAGCTTGTCTCAATGCCCAGCTTGGACATTACCTCACATTCCTCATTTATTGACGCAACAAAACAGTCAGATACTGCACAGCCAACTCAGGATCTTAAACCTGGCAGTATGGCGGATAATGTAGCCATTCAAGACACACCTCTCTCTAAAGCAGTGATGGATGTTATTTTGGAGTCCAGGAGGCCTAGCACCAGAAAATCTTATACAGAAACATGGAAGAGATTCTGTGCTTGGAACCAGGCACAAGGTATTGACATGATTTTTCCAAATATTCCTCAGATTTTGCAATACTTAACTGAGATGCTGGATAAAGGCCTTTCCTTTTCATCAATTAAAATTCATGCCTCAGCCATTTCAGCTCATTACAATACAGAACCACCTATTTTTTCTCATCCATTACTAAGGCAGTACCTCGTGTCATTAAATATTGTCATGGAGACCTTAAAGAAAAACTTTTAAAACACAATAGAAGTTTCAAGCATTTTGCTTAAGTATATTCAATGTCCTTTGTGATCTAACTAGTACCCGAACTGCACGTAAAATCTTTAGATCTAAGTTTATGTCAAGGTTTCATTAGTATTTGGCAACAGGATTGAAACTTCTATTGTGTTTTAAAAGTTTTTCTTTAAGGTCTCCATGACAATATTTAATTGAACAATGCATTTGACATCCATTGGGTAACCAGTCTGTATTTTTTATAAAAACATGCTCTTTTGTTATTCTGCTGTTTTGTCTGAAGAAGGCGGCATATTTTTTCCGTCGAAAGCGCTTATTTTATTGGGAGCTTATTAAATCAAATTTTTACATCTTAGCTGTCTCTTATTGCGTTCCAGTTCGCTTTGTTGTTTTAATTATCCTTTTCTGGGTTTGGATATGTGTTCCAGTCACCACCAATTATTAGATAATGATCTTCCAGTTGGTTTAGAATTGGGTACAGTGACATGAAAAAGAGATGTTGGTTGCTACAAGATGCATATACATTTAACACCATTATGGGTTTTGGAAATACCGTGTTAGTTTTAAGTATTTTATCCTGAAAATGTTTTTTTAATTGTTATGGCCACCCCAGCACTGTTAGTCTTGTTCCCAGAAGCTGTAATTTGTCTTATTTTCCCAATATCTATCCATTGCTCTGAAGTTAAATGCATTTCTTGTATTAAGATGAGATTAGCTTTGGTTTTCAGGGCTAAATGCAAAAATAGTTTCCTTTTTTTCTTTATGTTGTAGTCCTTTAACGTTCCACGTTTCAATATCCCACATTTATGTGATATGTATTCTTGTTTTAATTATCTGTATGTTAATTTAGATTTATGGTCTTTGTATGTGTTGTTATAGTGTGTCATTGGGAAGCATCTAACTATTCCCGTCCCTACACTGTGCCTACCCACTATACCCCTGGACCAGGAATAAACTGGGGAATACAATGTGATTTTAGTATGTACCATAAGATTCCCACTAATATTAAGTTGTGTTTTTTCTTTACGTTTAAGCTTTTGACATGGTGTCTCCCTTATGTTACTATATACAATATGGCAAAGCTTAACAGACTAGTTCTCTACAAAAAACACTGCTGAGTCTTATCCCTAGTCTCAACCTTTAAACTATTCTGCCCTTAGAGTACTGCTGTTAAAGTTCAAAACATACAGCTTATAAGTTTATGATTTATTCCTCCTAAAAGTGTGTTTTAAACAACATGTTAATCAAATTCTCAATTAGATATAGCAAAATATGCAACAATGTAACTTATATTTTAAGCCAGACATGTCATATTTAAATGATCCTTCTCCATATATTTCTCTTACCTTCTCTTTTCTTATATGTATAAATTACCCAGCTTCTGTGTTCAGGCATTCTTCTGTAGCAATCTGTAACAAACTCAGATTGCATTATTGGCATCTAAATAGAAGTGGGTATATTGGGGGGGGTTGCAAGCTTAAGCAGGAATATATATACTGTTAAGACTATATATCTTTTGCAGTCAACTAGGTTGTATTCATATTGTCATATAATTCCTCTCCTCTAAACTGCTTAAACTCTTATTCCTGCAGTTATTCCAGTTAAACATCATTATTTCAATCAAGAAACATTTACTTAGTCTGGTTCTGCCAGACTCGCTTCCATTAATTAAGATTGGATTCTTTACAATATCTTGTATTGGAGAATCAAAGTTACATTTTTGTTTTGGTAAAACAGTACCTTATTCTTCTGTTTCTTCAAAGTCATGTTTGCAGGATTTACTAGCATCTTTCAGTCAGTTGTCTTACTAATTGTTTTATGTCAATTTTTGTGATTTTGAGTCAGAAATCACTTCTTCATCTTGCTGTACCTTCCTTTCAGGTCGTTTTGGTTTTATAGTGGAGCTTTTGAACTCAAAGGGGGCCCTGTTTTAACATACCAGATTCCTGGGAAATGGTGTCATCTTATATTACATGCATCGGAAACGGCAGTTGAATTTTAGTTTTCTACCCAGTTTTTATTTCTTTTTTCTTGTGTTCCACGTGGCTTCCATTGTTGATTTAAGGGCATAGGCAGCAAGTGGAAGCTCTCAGGGTGGGTATCCCATCAAAAACACTCACAGTTCGGTCCGATTTTTACTGAAGTCGTTTTTAATTTCCAGTCATTTCATTTTTGGAGTGGAATCTGCTTGGAAACTGACAGGAAAGTCTCTTTTGCTTCCTTGGGGTTAGCAATCATGTATTTAACATCTTTTACATTGAAAATTAGAAGGTTTGGGTATTTCATCTGGAACTTTATTATTTTCTATCAGAAACTTGCAGTATGGAGATAGAAGTTGCCTTGCTTGCCTTATCTGAATGGGCAGATCTTGAGCAAAGGAAATTTTATTATTATTTCAGGTAAGTGTCCCTTTCTTCTTGGCTGCAAAGAGCATTTTATTTGCATCAGATTTTGGCATATAAAGGTCTTGGTCTCAAGGATGATTGAGCGTCTCTCAGAGCTCTGTGGGCTCTCTATTATTATGTGTTGTGTTGCTTCAGAATCATCTAGTAAAAATTTTAGTATGAGTTTGATAATTGGTATTAGATCAATGTGTGACACAGTTTCAGGGATTCCCCTTATGATAATATTGTTTCTCCGAGCTCTTGCTTCGAAATCTATTATTTTTGCTTGCAGACTTTGCAGCTCTTTGTCATGGGAATCAGTTCTCTGAGATATAGTCTAATTTTATTTCATTTCCTAGTATTTATGCTTCAGATTTTGCAATTCTGGTTAGAATTTGATTAAATGAGTCTCCATATGTTTGAAACTGTGTGGATAAGTCCTGTATTGCTTGTTGAATGGGCAATAAAGCTGTTTTTATATCTTCCATGCTAGCTGGCTGTCCTGACTTGGTATTTGTCAGATTGCTTATTTGTCTTCTGTCTTTTTGGAGTTGTGTCTTTGTCTGGTGAGGCTAGTATCGAGAATTTGGTTTTAGTTGTTAGTGTCCATTATTATTTTCTTCTTTTGACATCTTGCTTTAGGTAAGTTTTGCAGACTTTATGTATGACTGCAGGGCCACAGCACCACACGGCTACAGATGATTTCTAGAATCTTCGCTAATCCTTTTGTTTTAAAAGGAAGCTGTTGCTTTTTTTCCCTTCTTTTGAATACTGTTTGTTGTCTGGAATAGATATTCAGTCGTATTTCTTTGTTTTTAGACTGCACTGTCTTCTAGGTTTATTATAATACAGGGTATTTCAGAGAGCTAGGTGCTTGCAGTGCTCACAGAACAGCAGCCATCTTGAACTCCTTAATTATCCCCTTTTTAATAACAGGTTCCATTCTAGCCTCAACTCAAGACTCTACCAGAGCTGGTCTTTTACTTAGCAGTCCCTATCCCTTTCTCTTGCTTAAACTGTTAATTGTTATTTAAGAAATAAGCTAACAAAATAAAAAAAAAACTATATTAACATTGTTTCCAGATGCACACATTGTACATTACATGTTCTCTTTCTTTATAACAACAGTCTTGTTAGTCCAGCTTTTCCTAAAATTGCACATTTCCTGCTTTCCCTTAAACCTCACTCCACCTGAACATTTGTATGTATTGTTCCCCCAAATTCCATTTATTTCTATGTAATTTACTCCTTTCCTTTTCTAAAGATCCCCTTTCCAGTTATTTCTCTCTTTTACAAAATTTAATTATTCTAATACATTTTGTTTAGATTTTGATTTCCATTTTCTAGTTGCTTTTTTGACACCTAACGGAATTAAATTCGATGTGTAGGCAATTATGTTCCTGTGTTTCCTCCCAAAAGCTCATTTCCTTAGTTACATCCATTCGCTCCCCCTATATTTCTGAAAAAGTACTCTGGAGGGTTGTAGGTTTTTTTTTTAATGTCTGTCAGCTCATTACACTCCCAAAACATGTTCCCAGTTACCTCTTTTTCTAATCACACCTCCAACATTTGCTATATACCAGAGGAAAATTATTTGAAGTCTGCTTGGGGTATAAAAATACATATGCAAACACTTTCAGGCAAAGATCCTAAACCCTTTGGACTTTATTGCATACTTGGAAGCTATTCATAGCCCTCCCATTGTTCCTTGTAAATTGCTTTTCCAGGTTCTCTTCCCAATCTTTTCTAGCATCCTCTGATTTTTATGTTATCATGCAATAGTTTATGTGCTCTAAAAGTATTCCCTTTGTAACAGCAGCTTCTGGAACAGATATGACTAAAACCTCTACTAGAGCAGAACTTTCACTTAGGAATACCCTATCCCTTTCCCTTTGCCTGTACTCTGATATCAGTCTATGATAGAGAAGACCGTTTCTAACCTGAAGTCCAAACTTCTTGGCATTACCCCACTCTGTTACCTTTCCCTCTTTAGTTATGTGTGGCAAATACCATGGTTCCTTTGCCAGTTTTCCCCAATAAATTTCAGCTTCCTCTTGCATATTTTCTATACCCCTGCTTACACTCATCCCTATTGGCAAAAATCTCCATTCATGTGTTGGCTTAGTTCTTGGAATGATTTCTGCAACTTCAAGTCCTGCCTAATTTTAAACCCATTTCTTCCTTTGCATATATTGATCCCACATTTCCCATTTTTTCCCTGTGTAATTTGCTCCTACCCTTTTCTAAAGATCCCAGTTCCAGTTATTCAATCTCTGTTAACTATTTTCGCTGCTTCTAGTAAAGTTGGTTTAGACTTTGATTTCCATTTTCTAGTAATTGCTTCTTTGGCAGTCATCAAAATTAGACTCAACAAGGCCTTACTGTGTTTAGGCAATTCCGATTCTATTATCATAGATAAAAAAAAAAAATTTTCCTAGTTACTCCAATTTGCTCACTCAGCATCTCCGACAGAGCGGTCTGTAGGGAAGCTTTAAAATTGGACAGCTCATTACACTCCCAGAAAATATGTTCCAGGTTAACTCTTTCTTCCACATCACACCTACATTTGCTGTCTGCTTGAGGAAAAATTCTCTTCTTGGAGTACAGAAATACCTATGTAAACACTTCCAGACAGAGATCCTAAATCTTCCAGATTTTGTTGTATATTTGGGAGACGTACATGCATCTCTCCATTGTTTTTGTGAATTGCTTATCCAGTCTGTCTTCCCAATCTTTCCTAACCTCCTCTGATTTGATTCTAATAGCTTATCGTGCAGTATTTTGTATGCTCTACTAATTATTCCCTTCTTAACGGCAACTTCTTTTCTAGATTCTACTAAAAACTCTACCAGTGTTGGCCTTTCGTTTAGGACCCCCTATTTCTTTCTCTTTGCCTGTACTGTGATATCAATCCCTGATATGGAAGGCAGTCTCTAACCTGCAGTCCAAATAAGATGCTCTTCGTGTTTCACTGTTGCAGTCATTACATTTGTGTAATCTGCTGGCAGGTTGCCCTCAGTCGGCCTGAATATCAAAGTCTTGGGTCCTGCTTCGGTTGCTGTCTCCTCTTCCATGACGTCAGGTCGTCAGGGGTATAAAACATGCAGCCGACGCCATTTTATTTAGTCTTTCTTGCCGTGCGGTGCCCGAAGCAGAAGCAGTTTGCAAGTACCGGTCGTCCGACTCCTGAAATTTTCGCATTCGAGTTTCAGAACCAAAGTCTTCAATTAAAGCTAAGTACCCCGTTGGGGAAACTTTTTCTTGCTCCTTACCGATGTCCGTAAAAGTTAATAATTGCATTACTTGTGGGAAGCAAATACCTCATAAGGACTTTCATTTGTACTGTATTCCTTGCCTAGGCCCTGATCATAACATGCCTTGCTGTCGGTTTTGTGCTAGATTTAACCAACGGGCACTATTAAGCATCGGTATATTTTTGCTTCAAAATATTTTAGATCCAGATTTAATTACCCTGAAATGTCGTTGGATAGCAATCCGACTACCGGAGTTTACAAAAATCGCAAAGAAAAAGACAGAGACTGATCATCGAGGTCCAAAGCCGATGACAAAACTTCTCCTGAGCCAGTCGCTGGTTCACCGGTACTCAGTGAGGCGCTTTCGCAGCCCCTGATACCCGTTACTTGTCGCAGGCCTCTACCAAGACCCATGCGGAGTCCGGTATGCCACGAGATTCTCAGAGTATTGTACCCGTGGATGTCTCTCCCTCGGATGGGTCTAGAGCCTCTGAGCAGGCACCGGCTTCTGAGGGTGTTTTCAGGCCTCAGCATAGGTTCATAGGTTGGTACTAGGCTGTCAGCCCCCTTTACAAGCCTAGCCATAACAATTCCCTGGCTATTTTTTCCCACACTATTTACTTCCCTGGACCCCTGTGTAGCAGGGCGACTGACGTGATCCCCGGGGTGAATTTTCTTTCTCCAATCCAATCGTCAAGGTTCCTTTTGAAGAGGACCAAAGAGGCACTCTGCTTGACATGTATGGGCAATCTATTCCAGAGTCTGGGGAGTCTCTGGGTCAGGAACCTATCCCTCCAGCATGTTTTGTTTATTGTGATGACAAGGATGTTATGTGATCCTATCTCGCCTACATTCTGTACTGATGGGCTCGGAGCCGATCCTCAGCTCTGACTCGGCACGCTATGCTATAGAGCGAAGCCTCTTATTGGCTGAGCTATTCTCTATCCCAGGATGCACCACCACTAATCCCCCAGATCTCGTTTGCCGCTTACAAGCTAGGACGTGGTCTCAAACTTGGCTGAGCTAAGTGCTGTTTTTTCTTAAAGTTTTCCTGTCAGGAAATTCTTTATTTCTTACCCAAAAGCTGTTTTAACAGCTATTGTTGTGTATCGGTGTGTTTTTGCTAAAATTTTGTGGTAAATTTGTGTGATTGATTAGGAAAAGGTTTCCGTTTAAGTTAGAGGGGCCTTCCCCTATTCTTTAGCGAGTTTCCTTATTTTTATGGAGGTCAAGTACCTGTTTAAGTTAGA
Organism: Protopterus annectens; assembly: GCF_019279795.1. Lineage (NCBI taxonomy): Eukaryota > Metazoa > Chordata > Ceratodontiformes > Protopteridae > Protopterus > Protopterus annectens. The sequence continues at coordinate 115,486,279 of NC_056726.1, read as the reverse complement.
GGGTTCTTGGCCCTCCTTTTTAGTGTTTGTTGTACTTGTTAATTTTGGCCTTTCTTAAAAAAAAAAAAAAAAAAAAAAAAAAAGGTTTTATTGTTGTTAAAATCTTTGTTTACTGACATACTTAGTGTTTTTTTCTACTGTTAGTGAGTGGTTTACAGGCATTATGTCCAAAGAACATAGACCCTCAGGATTCAAGAAGTGCACGAGGTGCAATTATAAAATGTCCATCACCGATGATCACTCCTCGTGCGTGTACTGTTTAGGCGCCAAGCACCTACAGGAGTCTTGCAGCGTGTGTCACGCTTTTTCCTCTAGGGTCCTCCAAGAGAGGAAGAATAAATTAATCTTGAAAGGGCTTATCAAACCCTCTTTCGAGGAAGCCTTATCTTCCTCTTCTTCTCCAGCTAAGAAAAAGAAAGCGTCTGTTCCGACCAGTCCGTCGGAACCGACTACTAAGAAATCTAGGCAGGCTTCCCCATCGGCTCCATGGACTTCGGAGCCGAGGGCGGAACGGTCTGCCTCGATGCCTCCAGTCTCGACTCCTCTGGTTTCGGAGCCGATGACTGGGGCTTCGAGAGGCGGGTCACCTTCATCGGCTCCACTGATCTTGGAGCCGATGAGGGTTGCCGGCTCAGACTCTTCCCCTTCTGCGCCGAAGCCTTCCTCGGCACCGAGGGAAATTGTTTTGGAATCTCCCTCGGCACCGATACTGGTCGAGTCTATTCGGAGCCAGTCCCCCAGTCCTTCGGAGCCGATGGAGAAGTCGGTTCGGACCCGATCGGTTTCCTCCCGATCTTCCAAGATGTCGGATTCGGACATCGACAGGGTGCTTCTAAGACTGTTTCAGTCTCCTGTATTCCAGAAATTAGTTTCAGCTCCAGCCCATTCGGCTTCGGAGCCGATGGCCCACCCGGTAGTTCTGGTTCCTCCTCCAACAGCCTCGGCACCGTTGGAGCCGGTGCTGGTGGAGCCGATGGAGGTGGAGCCGATGGAGGTTTTCGGGTCGGCCCCGACCCTTACTCCAACCCCGGCTCTCGAGTCGGAGTTCGGTACACGGACCTCCTCTGTCGGCCCCGGGGGGGGATGCTTCTGGACCGATGTTTTCGGTTCCGAGCCTTCCTCTCGGTGCGTCGGCTGCGGGGGTACCGTCTACTGTTGTGGCCACGGGGGTTGGACCTTCCCAGGATTCTGGTGGTCCGGCTTTCAGGGCCATGAGGAGTGCGTTGGCCAAATCTTCTTTGGCTACCTCCACGGTCTCACCAGCACCGTCTCTACATATGGAGACTGGGTCTTTGGTAGTCCCCCTGTCCGTAGACAGCGGAGCCCCGGGGCCTGAGGTTGGAGGTCCCTCTGAAGCTTCTTCAGAGGAACCCCCAAGGAAAAGACCGTGCAAGAGGAAGCACGTCAACTCCTCCGATGAGTCTCTCACGTCAGACACCGATCTTGATGCGGAGGGGTCCCCTAAGTCGTCCTCAGATGATGTCTCCTTTGCAGACATCTTGGAAGCCCTCAAACAACGAGGCGGCTGGCATTCCAAACCCCCTTCTGCTGATGAGTCGGTGTTCCTTAAGGCCTTCGGGGCTCAGCCGTCCGCCTCCTGGGTGTTTCCGCCCTTCGACGAGCTCCTAGATTTGATCTGTCGAAGGGCGTGGGAACATCCAGACTCTGTGGAACCGGTGCCTGCTCGCCCAAATAAGTTTTTATCAGCACCCCCAGAGAAGGAGTTTTTGACCAAAGGTGTTGCTGTAGATGCCTTGGTGGTGGCATCTGCTACCCAACAAGATGTAGCGGAGGCTTCAACGTCCGTCCATCCTCCTAATAAGGAGTCTAGGAGCATGGATCGGTACGGGAAGCGCACCTTCAGTTCAGCAGCCTTTACCTTAAGGTCCCTGAACTATTTAACGCACTTCACCAGATTTCAGTGGGATCTGATCAAGGAGCTTTCAGATACCTTCTTGGGTAACCTACCTGAGCAGCTGGCCCAGACGGTTGGCTCTCAGTTGGCTACGCTGTCATCAATATCAAACTCGTCCATGAGGCTCATTTCATATGCGGCCGAGGGGGCGAGTAGAGCAGCGGGTACGGGTATTGCTCTACGGAGGCAAGCCTGGCTCCGCCTGTGTCATTTTGCAGAAGCCTTTAAGTCTTCCTTTGCCGACGCTCCCTTTGATGTGTCCTCTTTGTTTGGACCCAAGGTAAAGGACACATTGACCCGCTGCGAGCAAGAAGGTAAGACTTTGACTGCCGTAGGGGCACGATTTTCCACTCCCTTTCGGCCTTATCCCAAGGCTAAAAGAGGAGGGAAAATGTGGTTCCGTAAATCCCAGAAGTCTTATCCCTCGCAGCAGGACAATCCCCCTTTTAGAGGCAGAGGAGGGGGAAATTTTTCTGGAAGACCCCATCCCAGAGGCGGCAGAGGCCCCCGCAACACTGGAGACCGCGAGTCCTTTCGTGGCTCTTCAGCCTTCCACAATCCCTGAAGGATTGCCCGACTGTGCAGCTCCGGAGCCAGTCGGGGGTCGTTTTTCGAGGCACCTAAAAGCCTGGGGAAGGTATCACTCGGGACCGATGGGTGCTTCGAATCATCGCCGGATGTTACGCCATCCCTTTTTCTCACTCCCCACCTCCGTCCAAGAAAATCCCGGACCCGCCACCCGGTCAATGGGAAATTGCAGCCTTAGAAGTCTCAAAGCTGCTTCAAAAAGGAGTCATCCAACCGGTCCCCGCAGACCGGATCGGATTAGGGACTTACTCAAGATTCTTTTTGGTGCCAAAAAAGACCGGGGACTTGAGGCCCATTTTGGATCTCAGCATCCTAAATCGTTCAGTCAAAAAGTCCAAGTTCCGAATGGTCACCTTACAATCCATTCTTCCACTGCTGGAGAAAGGTGTTTGGATGTGCTCCATAGATCTCAAGGACGCCTATTACCACATCCTGGTAGATCAGGCATCCAGGAGACATTTGCGCTTCAGCCTGGGAGACAGTCATTTTCAGTTCTGCGCACTGCCCTTTGGTCTCACCACAGCCCCCAGGGTGTTCACCAAATGTTTGGCGGTCCTGACTGCTCACCTGAGGAGTTTAGGATTCCAGGTGTTTCCATATCTGGACGACTGGCTCCTAACTGCCACCTCCAGGTGTCTACTATTGCAGAATCTACAAGCCACAATATCACTAGGCACTTCCCTTGGAATCACCTTCAATTGGCCAAAGTCTGTGTTGCTGCCATCTCAGCGCATAAGGTTCATCGGAGTAGAGATAGACTCAAACCGAATGCAGGTCTATCTTCCTACAGAAAGGATACAAACAATACAGGCTCAAGTCCGAGCCTTGCTTCTCAGATCCAAAGCTCCAGCCAGGATGGTCCTGCAGCTATTGGGCTCTATGTCGGCCACTGTTTTTCTAGTCCCCCTAGCAAGATTGCATATGAGAATTCTCCAGTGGCTTCTTTCGACACAGTGGTCCTTTCAGGATCTCCCTCTCAGTCACCTCATACGGATCATGCAAATGGGACCTTCGCTGGTGGCTGGTGCCCTCCAATCTGGATCAGGGACGACCCTTTGTTCCACCTCCTCCTATGGCCACTTTGACTACGGACGCCTCCCAGATGGGGGGGGCATTCCCTGGGCAGGTCAGTCCAAGGCAAATGGCATTCAGAAGAGAGTCTCCTTCATATCAATATTTTAGAAATGAGGGCGGTGCTTCTGTCTCTACAAGCCCTCCACGATTACCTCCCTCAGGGCGTAATTGTCGTTCACTCCGACAACATGTCAGTAGTCTGGTATCTGAACAAGCAGGGAGGGACCAGATCCTACCCTCTTTGCAGAGAGGCCATGAGAGTTTGGGAATGGGCAGTGGCGACCAGACGTTTTCTGGTAGCAACTCATATCCCTGGCAAATCCAACGTGATAGCCAACAGACTAAGCAGAACTATCCTCTCTCCTCACGAGTGGTCTCTGAACGATGCAGTGACAACTCAGATCTTCAGCAGATGGGGAACTCCTTGTTGTGACCTCTTCGCAACCCCGCTGAACGCGAAGTGCAGAAAGTTCTTCTCTCTCACTCAAGCTCCGGGGGAGAGTCCTATGGACGCATTAGCCCATCCTTGGCCCACCGGCTTGCTATACGCCTTCCCTCCAGTTCCCCTCCTTCCCAGAGTGATCCAAAAGGCGTCTCACTTGGGGAGCAAAATGATCTTAGTTGCCCCTTACTGGCCTAGTCAGGTATGGTTCCCCTATCTTCGGAAATATGCACTGGACGGTCCATGGTTCCTGGATCAGATCCAAGACCTATTAATTCATCAGTCGGGACAACTCCATCAGTCCCTTCACACTTTGAAGTTAACAGCTTGACTCCTCCTCTTCCGACTATAGTCAGGAATCATACCTTAGACCCGGAAGTCATACATATCTTATCATCGGCCCACAAGTCTGCCACTAAGAAATTGTATACTAGCAAATGGAAGAGATTTGCTATTTGGGCTCAACTCCGGGGTCTGGATCCCATCACTATTCCTGTATCGGAAGTCCTGAAATTTCTAACTTCCCTATTTAATCAAGGTTCTTCAGTCTCTACCATCAAGGTCCAATTGGCAGCTATTTCCAATTTTCATGAATCTATAAACCCACCTTTAATGAGCAACAGATTGTGTAAAACCTTCATGAAAGGTGCTGCGCTTTTACGACCTCCGATTTCTCATCCTGCTCCTCCGTGGGATCTCTATGTGGTATTACGTGCCTTAACCTCCTCCCCCTTTGAACTGGCAGCAACATGTGATTTGAAATTTCTATCTTGGAAAACTGCCTTTCTAGTCGCGATTACTTCTGCCAGAAGGGTTTCAGAGCTTCAAGCTCTATCTGTAAAACCACCGTACCTAGTTTTTCACAAAGATAGAGTATCCCTCAGGCCTAATCCATCCTTTGTCCCTAAAGTTTGTTCAGTTTTTGCCTGCAACAGTCATTAGAACTTCCAGTTTTCTTTCTAAAGTACTCAAACAAAGTGGAATACATCTTCCACACATTGGATGTTCACAGGCAATTGCGTTTTTATTTAGACAGGACCCAACAAACAAGGAAAACAGATCAATTGTTTGTATTCTTTTCGGATAATAAATTGGGCAAAGCTGTCACAAAGGTCACTATTGCCAAATGGATCAGGGACTGTATTAGTCAAGCTTATTCCTCTTCTAATAAAGAGCTTACTACCTCTGTCAAACTCACTCTGCAAGAGCTATGGCTACTTCAATAGCATTCCATTCTAAGCTTGCCATTAGTGACATTTGTGCTGCGGCTACATGGTCTTCCCCGCACACTTTCATTTCCCACTACAAATTGGATGTGGCATCTCGGGGGCGAGCTTCATTTGGTTCCACAGTGCTCAGGAGTGTTTTCCAGTGAGCCACCCAGGATTTAGGTGCTAGGGACGCTGTCCCATCAGTACAGAATGTAGGCGAGATAGGATCACATAACATCTTTTAGTTATGTACTTACCATAACTTTAGATGTTTGGGATCCATCTCCACATTCCTAATAACCCACCCTCCTTCCCCCTGCCTTGGAGATCAGAAGAGATTGGACGGTCCGAATTCTATTGTTTCATCTTGAAACATCTGGCAATGTTATATAAACAGTTATGTGTGTGTGCATGAATGCGGACAAACAAGATCTGGGGGATTAGTGGTGGTGCATCCTGGGATAGAGAATAGCTCAGCCAATAAGAGGCTTTGCTCTATAGCACAGCGTGCCGAGTCGGAGCCGAGGATCGGCTCCGAGCCCATCAGTACAGAAAGTAGGCGAGATGGATCCCAAACATCTAAAGTTATGGTAAGTACATAACTAAAAGTTTAGATCCCTGGAGCGTGTGGCTCTGAGGGATTGGGATTTCTTGTAGCATGTCCAACAGCTCTGGGTTTGACATGGCCTTGTATGTTAAGCAAAGATCGCCTCTGAGTAGACGATATGCGACAGAGTATAGCTGGAGTTTTATAAGGCGGTCAGCGTAGGGCATCTGCTTTAGGCCTGTGATTCTTTTAGTGAGGTATTTCTGTGGCCTTTCCAGTTGTTGCAGATGTCTTGAGAGGTACATACCAAACTGGGCATTGTATTCTATAATGGGTCTAATGAGGGATGAGTACAGTGGGACAATGACCTCCTTTTTTCTGGATGAAAAGCCCTTAGTGATGAGGTGTGCCACATAGAAGGATTTCCTGACTGTTGTGGCGATGTGGTTATCGAAGGTGAGACCACTGTCCACCTGTGTCCCCAAGTCTCTCATCAAACTTTCGGTGTTTAGTGTACTGCCACCTGTATGGTAATTCATGGATACATGTTTTTTTCCAAAGGGGATAACTATACATTTCTTGGCGTTGAGCTTGAGCCCATGGTTCTGACACCAAGCATCTGTTTCTGTAAGGCCCTTTTGTAGAGTATCCACATCATTTGGGGATTCAATAATGGCTCCCAGTTTGCAGTCATCTGCAAACTTTGTTATCCAGAGTCCCTTAGTGTTGGCCTGTACTTCAGAGAAGTAGATGCAAAACATTTTTGTACCATTTCATGGGGTGGCAAAAGCCACATCACTATGGCTAGGCTTACAAATGCCCCAGGGCAGATAGCCTAGTACTGTACTATGAAACTAAGAGTGGTCCCAGGACTGAACCCTGAGGTACTCCACTTGTCACTTGTCTGGAGCTGGATTTGGAGTCGGCTACTTTTACAGTGTGGGTTCTGTCAGTAAGCCAATTAGCAACCCATTGGGTGACGTAGGGATTAATGCCCAGCTTAGTAAGTTTATCTATGATTCCAGAGTGGGGGATGGTGTCAAAGGCCTTGGCAAGGTCTAGATAGGCTGTGTGGACCACCTTACCCTTGTCCATGGCTTTTTATATAAAACCGCCAGCTTCAAAAACAAAGACAAAAACAACATCTAAGTCTAAAAAACTGACGCATGAGCCACGTGCTCAGGCCCCTATGCCTAAAAAACAGATGATTAAAATGGCTGAGGACTTAATTACCTTGATCAGGGGTTCCCAACCCCCCCTGCTAAGAGGCCTAGGCAACACACTGATTATGAATCTTCAGGTCAGGTTTCTATTTCTTCTGATTCCTCTTTTGATCAGGAATTTTCTATACCACCATATGAGGATTCAGATGCAGAAGAGTCCATTCCATCTGCATCACCTCCTGAGGATTATTCTTTTGGAGAAACCTTGCATACTTTAAGGGAACATTTTTATTGGGAGAGTCAGGATTTCTCTGAATCAAAAAAGAGGCTTAGGGATTTTCTTCTTCTTCCTCGGCATAGGCCTTTGGCTATACCTCGTGTATTAGACATTGTTGATTATGTGTTTACAGAATCAAGCATGGCTCCTGATTCCCTACCTCCGGCTCCTAGTAAGCCAGACAGATATTACAGGGTTCCTGACTCCCACAAATGTTTATTCAAAAATCCTGCTGTTGATCCTGAAACTATCTCACAGGGTCCCAAAGGTGTAAAGGCCTCTACAGCCAAAAATCCTACCCCTTCTGATAGAGATTCCAGGGCACTGGATAGATGGGGAAAGAAAGTTTATATGTCTGCAACCTTGGCAATTAGGGCCTTAAACGGTTAGTTTCATATGCTTAAATATCAACAGCATGTTATGGGCTTATTGAAACAGAAAATGATGTTGATTTCTGATTGTGTGGAAAATAAAGACAGGAATTATTGCATGCAGCAGAACAGGGTGGAAAGCATACTTTGCAATGTGGCTTTGATTCCTTGGAGGCCTCTTGCAGGGCCGCAGTTACTGGATCTGTGATTAGAAGGCATGCCTGGCTCAAGGAGCAAAATCTGCCTTATCATGTTAAGGCTAAATCGTTGGATGCACCTTTACAGCATGGTACTGTGTTTGGTAATAAGGCAGAAGAGGTTTTAAAGAAAATGGAAGACAAAGCCAAATCTATGTAAACTATAAAAGATTTCTTACAAGTGTAGCCACCTAGATTCAGAAGACACTGGCCTACTAAGAATTGGTCCTTTCCTGTGTCCAACAGAGACTCACAAGGCAAATCCAGGCACTCAAAAGGCTCTAGATACCAATCACAGTGTTCTTACAGGTCAAAACAATGGGGTGCCTCTACCTCCAAATCTGGAGGAAAACAAAGCACAACCCTACAGTAAGCAGTCTCAGTGACTTCCCTCTACCGTTACCAAGCACTTATCTTTTGGCAGCCCAATTGGGGGGAAAAGTAACACTTCATGCTCAAAATTGGCAGTTAATTACCCAGGACAAGTGGGTATTAAACATAGTATCCCAGGGGTACAGATTTCATTTCCATACTTTGCCAATTCCAAATGGTTGGCCAGATCTACCATAAAAGCTATGGGCAGAAGCTCAAAAACAAGTGACGTCCCTCATGGATATGGGGGCCATTCAACCATTACCAGAACAGGAAAAAGGACAGCAGTTTTATTCAAGACTGTTCCTGGTACCCAGAAAAGACCATGCCTGGCATCCAATACTGGATTTATCAATTTTGAACACATTCTTGGACATCCCAAAATTCAAAATGCTGACTTTGCAACAGCTGCTGCCCATGCTGGGCAAGAAAGCTTGGTTAGTGACTCTAGACTTGAGGCATACCTGCATATCCCAATAAGGGAATCGTGCAGAAGATACCTCCACTTCAAGGCAGGTTTTATGCATTACCAATTCTCTGCACTGCCCTTTGGCTTGTCTACTGCACCCACCGCCTTTACAAAGTGCCTGGCACCAGTAATTACATTTTGCAGACAAAGAAGCATACAAATCTATCCTTACTTGGACGACTATCTCATTCAAGCAGAAAACAAGGACATTCTTCTTCAACATCTGGCATTTGTAAAAAGGCTTCTAACATGCCTAGGGTACACAATAAATGAAAAGAAATCACAACTGGTACCCTCTCAAAAAATTACATTCCTGGGTGCAAGCTTGAATACAACTGCCCAGATGGCTTACCTTACGCCAGACAAACAAAGGCAACTGACTATGTACTTCAAACAGATGGCAACAAAAACCCAGTTATCTGCAAGACAAATTCTGCAGGCTTTGAGGTTCATGGCTTCCTGCATTCTACTAATTCCATATGCAAGACTGCATATGAGGAAACTTCATTGGTACCTAAAAAGTTTATGGAGTCAACATTGTCACAGTCTGGAAATAATGATTCCTCTCATTCCCTGCCTACAACAGGAGTTTCTTTGGTGGGCAGAGACATGTCACCAAAACAGGGGTCTGTCATTCACTCTACCCCCTGCCACCCAAACCCTAACTACAGACACATCAGACTATGCTTGGGGGGCCCACCTGGCAGGGAGATGCATTCAGGGTATATAGAGCCCAAAACAAATGCATCTGCATATCAACCAGAAAGAGATGCTAGCTGTTCAGAATGCCCTGACAGCCTTCAAGGACTTACTTCATCCAGGACAACTACTGATAACGACGGACAACACCACAGTTATATGGTACATAAACAAGCAGGGGGGGGGTACCCATTCCTATCCCCACTGCAGACTAGCCATGGCATTGTGGGACACAGGCTTGACTTACAAAGTACATCTTCAAGCTCAATTCCTGCTAGGAAAACAGAATACTCTGGCAGATGACCTAAGCAGAAATCTTATGGACCCTCACGAGTGGAAACTGGATCCACAAGTCTTCAGCATGATAACACAGAAATGGGGGAGCCCAGACATAGATCTATTTGCCTCTCCCCAAAATCACCAACTGGACAAATTGTGCACAAGAACTTATCACAGACAAGCATGGAAAGTGGATGCCCTATCAGTCTATGCCTTTCCTCCTCTGCCTCTTCTCCCCAAGGTCTTGCTAAAGGTCAGACAGGAAAAACCAAAAATGATCCAAATTGCCCCGGACTGGCGTCGCCAGCACTGGTACCCAATTCTAAGGAATACGTCTCAACTCCCTCCTTGTTACTTCAAATACCTCATCTATTGTCTCAGCAGAGCAATCAAATTTATTTTATTTTATTTATTTTACATTTGTTAACCGGGAGAGTCCGACTGGATGCATGTCCATTTTCAGCGGAGGCCCGGGGAGAAAAGCTCCAGGTACATAACAGACATATGAACATTGTTAATGCAAAAAAGGAAGATAGTTGAGTTCTAAATACAATATAAAGATACATCACATCTTGGGGAAAAAAATAACAGCAGCATATAAAAAAATATATATATATATAGGTCAGTTACAAAGGCGAGGCGCCTTGTTAAAAAGCGGTTAAGGATAGTGAGGTAAGAGAAGGGTAAATGATAGTGGTTAATCAGGTTTGGAACAGGGACATTGCCAGAGAGTATTGAGATGGGGTTTAAGCTTTTTTTGAATTGTAGGAGTGAAGGTTCTGAGGTGAGCATGGTCGGTAGGGAGTTCCACATTTTACCTACAAAGTTTGAGAATAGAGAATCCCCAGCAGAATTATTGGCTTTGGTAGTTTGAGCTAAGATCTTATTGGAGGAGTGTAAATATTGCAGGTTAATATAGGGGTGAATGATGTTTTCCAGAGCTCGTGTTTTCTCTGGGTGATACAGTATCTGGTGAGCCGTTTTGAGTTTGTTGAAATGGAGTTGGCTGGAAAACTCTAACCACCCTAGTTGCTTCAAGTTAGTGCAGTGGTGCGTTCTAAAGGTGGAATTTGTGGCAAATCTAGCTATGTGATTGTAACAAGAAGCAAGTTTGTCTTGTTTAGGTTTGTAAAAAGGGGGGAGGCATAGAAAAGAGTTGATAGTAGGTGTGTGCTGGCAATTGTAATTTTAGCGTGAGGAGTGAGAAAGTGTTTTACTTTATAGAGAGAGCCAAGCTTTTTATTGACAGTTTTGATGGTTAGATTGAAATGGGTGTCAAATTTAAGGGCGTTATCAATGGTAACACCTAATAGCTTTGTGTGAGCTTCTGGTGATATAGTGATTCCATTGGAGGATGTAATAGAGAAGGTGGGGGGGAAGAGTCTTGTTAGTGGGTGAGAAAGTAAGTAGTTTTGTTTTGTTGGGGTTGAGAACTAGTTGACGACTTGAGAACCATTTTTCTATTAGGTTGAAGGTGTCTTGGGTTGAAGCAGTGAGGTCTGCCAAGTTGGAGGCAGTGCTGATGATAGTCGAATCATCAACATATTGAATGCATGTGGCATGGGGGGTGATTGTGGGCAGGTCATTAACAAAGATGGTGAAGAGAAGAGGGCCAAGAATAGATCCTTGGGGAACTCCAAGTGTAACATGTAGGCATGTGGATAATTTGTCCTGCCATAGAACAGCCTGTTGCCTATTGGACAGGTAGGATTGGAACCATTTCAGCGTGGAATTGCTGAGTGATAGTTTTTTTAATGTATGGAGGAGTTGAATGTGGTTCACCATATCAAAGGCCTTGGAGAGGTCTAAGAAAAGAGCAGATGATAGTTTATTATTGTTTCTGAAGTTATTGATGGTATTAGAAAAGGATAGTAGGGCTGATGTGGTACTGTGATTTGGCCTGAAGCCATGTTGGTAGTTGGCTAGAATTTTATTTTTGGTGAGGTGTTCCATCAGTTGTTTGTGGACACACTTTTCCATAATTTTGGCCAGGGGTGAGAGTATAGCTATAGGTCTGTAGTTGGTTAGCTCTAGTGAGCTACCACCTTTATGGAGAGGAATAATGTGGGACATTTTCCATATGGAGGGGATGAAGGCTTCTGACAAGGTACGGTTTATGATTATGGAGACGGAATAGGAAATGGCCTTAGCTGCTTTTTGCAGAAACTCAGCTGGGAGAAGGTAAGCTGCTAGCTTAGTGGGTTTTAGTTTTTAAGAAGAGATGTTATAGAGGATATGGCTACTGGATCGAAGCTAAATAGATGATCTGATGTAGTTGTAGTATTCTGCTGGCATGGGTAGTGGAGTGGGCTGGTTGTTTGTTTGAATTGTGTGGCCAGGGATTGTATAGTTTCTGTGAAGAAACTATTGAATGTGTTAGCAATGTTTACAGGGAACTGTTGTTTGCAAGTTGTTGGAGTGGGGGTGGTTGCCTGGCCTGGGTGCAGGAGCTTGTTTAAGCCTGCCCAGAATTTTTGTGGATTATTAAGGTGTTTGTGTTGGAGGTGGAGGAAGAAGTTTTTTTTATCATTTAAGATCATTTTTTTAGTTTCATTTCTAAGTTGCCGGAAGGTTTGGTGGGAGTGTGGGTCTTTAGAGGTACGCCATGTGACCCACATCTTGTTTCTAGATACGATTTTGGATTTTGTTTCCTTAGAGAGCCATGGTGCGGTTTTGGTTTTAGTTCTAATGGACCGTATTGGAGCATGGGAATCTAGAATCTTGAGGAAGGTGGTGTTGAAGTAGATAACTGCCTCTTCAAGAGGAAGAGACTTGAGTATTGTCCAGTTGTGGGCTTTAAGTTCAGTTTGAAAAATGGAGGCGTTGAATTTATTATTGTTCCTGATTTTTTTTTATGGTTGTAAGAAGGGGGGTGATTTTCTTGAATTTGATAACATAGGTGAGTAAATGATCACTCATGTCCTCTGGGTGAGTACCTGCTGAGTACTGGTCAGGATCTTTATTAGTAAGGATCCAGTCCAGGATGCTGTCTTTGTTTTGGGGTCTACCTAGTCTGGTAGGAGTGGATATGAGCTGAGAAAAGCCATGTAGATTTATGCTGCTAGATGGGGAGCTAGATGAGAAGGAATTCCAATCGATGTTGAAGTCACCTAAAACTATGGATTCCTGGGGGTGAGTTTGAGTTAACCAGTGGAGAAAGTCCTCTAAGGTTTTGTTATTATTGTTGCCTGGGGGGATGTAAATACATGCTATATTTATGCTTTTATGTTTGTTTGGTTGAAGTTTTACAAGTAGAATTTCGGCATTGTTTGTTAGGAGGGGTTGTGGAGAGGCAAGGGAGATTTGTAATGTATTTTTGTAGAGTATGGCTACACCGCCACCTTTACGAGTTATTCAGTCTGCTCTTAGTATATCATACCCTGGTGGGATTATCTGTGTGTCTTTCGTACTTGGTTTAAGCCAGGTTTCTGTGAGACATAGTAGGTCTGTGGAACAAGTAGCTAAAAGGGCATGTAGGTTGTGAATCTTATTGTTTACACTTCTGATGTTTAGATGACGGGTCAGAAGAGAGTTAAAGGGTCTAGAGTTTAGATTGAGAAGTGGAGGGGAGGATAGGGTGGAATTAGAATTGAGTGGAGGGGAAGGACCAGGGTTGGGGTGGATATCACCATCTGTGGCTAGTCTGTGATTCAGAGTGGTAATGAATTTGAGGGCTTTGAGTAGAAGTTTGTAGTAATGTTTATCATTTGGCCTAATATTGGTAGGTTTGATAATTACATAGCGTTCGAGTTCTAATGAGGAGGGTGAGTAGGGAGTTGAGTCATGGCCTCTGTTGTTGATTATGGGGGAGGGGTTGGTTTGGTAGCCAGGGTGGTGGAAGCCTATGTAAGACCAGGTTTCATATAGGGTAGCTAGGTAAGGGACTAGTAGGAGGGGAAAAAGAGTTAGTATGATAAGCTTCCTGGGTGGTGTCATATTCCGTTTGATCTTAGAGGGCGGTAGTGAGGTACAGGAAGTTAGTGGACAGTAGGGGGAGTGGTTTGAGGTTATAAAAGTACGAGTACTGGGGGCAGGTGGGAATAGGTGGCAGAGCGGGGTTTACACTAAGCCACTAGAGCCCAGGTTTCAAGATGCAACTCCTGAATAATTAACTTGCAGGTGAGTAATCTCGTCTAAACAAACATCAGGTTCAATTCCTATGCTTTGGGAGCTTGTTTTTAAAATTTTATAGCTGTTTGCCTTAGTTTTAGAGTGTGTTCTGTAGTTTAAGTGGAGTATATGCAAACAAGCTTGGATTTTTTGTTTGGGTAAGCCTAGGGAGATTCGTGCTAGTGCTGAGGACCCTTAAATAATACTTTACTTTAAAGTCTATACAAAAATGACCAGATAATGACCTGTTTTGTTTTTCAGGTTGTGGGCAATAGTAGAGTAGTTGCTCGAAAGGGGCGAAGTTCTTTTTTGCCTCACGCTGTGCAGGGGAAGACCTATTTTGTTTTACAGGTTGTGGGCAATAGTAGAGTAGTCGCTCGAAAAGGGCGAAGTTCTTTTCTGCCTCACGCTGTGCAGGGGAAGACCTGTTTTGTTTTACAGGTTGTGAGCAATAGTAGAGTAGTCGCTCGAAAAGGGCGAAGTTCTTTTCTGCCTCACGCTGTGCAGGGGGAAGACCTGTTTTGTTTTACAGGTTGTGGGCAATAGTAGAGTAGTCGCTCGAAAAGGGCGAAGTTCTTTTCTGCCTCACGCTGTGCAGGGGAAGACCTCAGGAGGTAGAGGCCGGTAACAAGGTCCTACAGCACTAGGGATTTTTGCACACTCAGCTCCAAACTTTGAACCTGACAGCATGGCTGATCATATAATTATTCAAACACCTCTCAGCAAGTCTATGATGGATGTAATTTTGGAAGCCAAATCTTATGCTGATAAATGGAAGATATTCTGTGCTTGGAACCAAGCACATGGAACGGACATAACAAAACCAAATATTCCTCAGATTTTACAATACTTTACTGAGATGCTTGACAAGGGCCTATCTTTTTCTTCAATAAAAATCCATGCCTCTGCCATCTCGGCTCATTACAACACGGAGCCTCCCATCTTTTCTCATCCACTGCTAAAACAGTATCTTAGAGGGGCCAAAAATTTAAGGCCTCCCAGAAGATCACCAACTCCTGCATGGGACCTCAATTTTGTGCTGGAATAACTCACCCTACCTCCTTTTGAACCTGCAGCTACTGCGGATATAAAGTTTTTATCTTGGAAAACAGCTTTCCTTTTTGCAATCACTTCAGCAAGAAGGGTTTCAGACCTACAGGGTCCTCATGGCTGTGGAGCCTTTTATTACATTTTACCCAGACAGGGTGTCCCTCAGGACCAATCCTTCATTTATGCCTAAGGAGGTATCCAGTGTTGGCTGTTAACCAAACTATTCACCTGCCAACATTTTACCCAAATCCGCAGAACAAGGGGGAGCGGATTCTGCATTTATTGGATGTACACAGACAGCTAAGATTCTACTTAAACAGGACCAAATCTCTAAGAAAAACTGAACAACTACTGGTGGCATTTGCTGCAGGATCAGAGGGAAAGGCTATATCAAAGCAGACTGTTTCTAAGTGGATAAGCCATTGCATTCGTTTCTGCAACTTGCATCATGGTAAACCAGTACCCAAGGGAATCAGGTCAAATTCCACCAGGGCTGCCTCTACCTCAGCAGCCTTTCTCAGAGGAGTTCCAGCCAAAGACATTCTAGAAGCTGCTACTTGGAGCTCTGTTCATACTTTTACAAAGCATTATCGTTTGCCTCTCTTCTCCAAGTCTAGGGCAGGCTTTGCCACTGCAGTGCTGCAGGGCCTTATAGCCGCGCCTAATGCTAATGTGAGAGTGTTCGATCTCGCCATTTGTTCTTACACCTGGGTTCGGCCGCTTGCAAGCTCTGCATCGAGAAGAAGCTCGAGACAACCTAATACCCACAATCCCCCTCTGCCTTTACCTCAGATCTAGTTTGCCGCTGCAGCGTTCGCATCACTGGGTCGAGCTCGAGCACCTAAAGCTAAGATTAAGATTTTTTTCTTGTTATTTCAGAATAATTTTATTCTAAAAAGTTTGTTTAGTGACTAAGTGTGTGTGTGTGTGTGGTACGGTTGAGGAATTCTCGGTTCCGTTTAAGTTTATTTTAAACTTATTAGAGTTTCCCTCGGGGCCTACCACCCCTACTACTGGATTGACTACCGGATAGACATTTTTTCTTTTACTGGATTCGACATTTTCACCGGATTGGACTTTACTGCTGGACTTGACTTCACACTTTCTACCATATTAAGTTTAAGATGTCTGAGAAGGCTAAATCTGGATTCAAGCGTTGCCAATGTGGGCAAAAGATGTCAGTTACTGACAATCGTAGTTCCTGCGTCTACTGTCTTGGCCCTCTCCATCTGCAAGAAGACTGCTCTATTTGTCATTCTTTCAGTGGGAGGGTCATGACAGATAGGCGCAGGAAACTCATGGATAGGGGTTTGTTAAAACCTACTTTTCAAGAGGCTCTAGATGCTTCAGACCAGGCATCCAAATCCTCGAAGGAATCGAAGACGTCGGAGCCCAGGTCATTGGCTCCGAGCTCTTCAGTAAAAGTTAGATCACCGGTTCCACAGACTTCGGGGCCGAGTGTTCAACTGTTGTCAGTTTCCGAGCCTCGAGTCTTGGAACCGTTGACGGAGCTCCCTCCCCCAACACTGTTGAGGTCGGCTCCGTCTTCGATTCCTTCGACCCGTTCTTCCAGACCCCTTTCTGATACCGATGTAGACCGCGTGGTCTAGAAGTTAATGGAGAATACGGCCTTATCCAAACTCATCTCGGTCTCCTCTCAATTGGTGTCGAGACTTGAAGGCCTTCCACTGTCTCCATCTGTTCCTCCTCCGAGACCGGTCCAGTCTTCAGAGCCGGAAGAACCTGAGCTGCTGATTGTGGAGCCCTCGGTGCCAGAACCGTCCTTTTCTCGGTCGGCTCCGTTCACCTCGACTCCGTCGGATCCGGTACCGGAGTCACGGAGCCGAAGATCCATCCTGGGTTCCGGGACCGAGAGTCGGACCGATGTTTCGGTTCCGATGCTCCCTCTCGGGCCTCTGCTCGGATCGACTCGGTTCCGTCCTCGGGTCGATGCCTTCGTGCCTGTTTCGGGATTCTTCCCATTTCTTCGAACCGGGAGATACCTCGACTGACCCGGGGGCTTTCGATCTCATGAGGAAGGTGTTGTCTACCCAGACAACCACATCAGCAGAAACAGCTTCTCCTTCCCATAAAGGTCCGTTATCCTCCTCTGCACCCATGGCTACAGCTAAGCGTCGAGCACCTGTGTCTCAGCCACCCCTGGAGGGTGCCCCCTCTTTCTCGGAGGCTTCTTCGGATGCTCCCCCCGAAGAAGTCCCTAGGAAAAGATTGTGTAAGAGGAGACACTTAGATTCTCCACAAGAATCTTTGACATCAGATACTGACTTGGATGAGTCAGAAGGGTCCCCAAAGTCACCCTCAGAAGATGTCTCTTTTTCTGACATCTTGGAGATCCTAAAGCAGAGAGGTGATTGGCAGTCCTTTCCCCCTTCTGAGGATGAGTCGGTCTTGCTGAAGGCATTTGGTGCTCGCCCTTCCTCCTCCTGGGTCACTCCGCCCTTCGATGAGTTAATGGAGCTGATTGCTCGAAGGGCGTGGGAGACTCCTGACATGGTGGAGCCAGTCCCTAGAAAGCCTAATAAGTATATTACTGCACCCCAGGACAAGGCTTATCTGACAAAAGGAGTTCCAGTGGATGCTATGGTGGTGGCAGCGGCCACGAAAAAGGAGATGTCAGAATCTTCCTCATCTGTCAATCCCCCTAACAAAGATTCTAGGACCATGGACAGGTACGGGAAGCGCATTTTTAGTTCAGCGGCTTTTTCTATGCGATCCCTGAACTATTTGACCCACTTCACACGACTACAGAGGGATCTAATCAAAGAGTTGGGAGATACCCTCCAGGGTACTACAGATGCTGCTGTCTCGGAGAAAGTTACAGCACAACTCAATACCCTTACATCCATTGTAAACTCGTCCATGAGGCTGATCTCATACGCAGCCAAAGGATCGAGTAGGGCAGCAGCTTCAGCGATTGCTTTTCGCAGACAATCCTGGATGCGCTTATGTTCATTTGCGGAAGCCTTCAAGTCTTCCTTTACTAACGCCCCATTTGACGGTGCCACTCTCTTTGGCCCCAAAGTAAAGGAGACCCTTACCCGGTGTGAGCAGGAGGGAAAGACTCTGTCTGCTGTCGGAGTCCGTTTTTCCACCCCATCCAGACCGTACCCCAAAGGGCAACGCGGTGGAAAAATGTGGTTTCGAAAACCCCAAGGATCTTTCCCAAGCACACAGGGTGATGCCCCCTCTAGAGGCAGAGGAGGGGGCAGAGGTGGAAGATGCCGCCCTGGCGGCAGAGGGGGCCCGCAAAACCAAGGTGACAGGGATACCCCCCCTGGAAAACCTTTCCAGCACTCCTGAGAGGAGGCCCGACTGTCCTGCTCTGGAGGCAGTCGGGGGTCGCTTAGCTTTATACCCTCAGGCCTGGCAAAATCTTACTACAGACAACTGGGTAAAAAGCGTGGTTACCAGAGGTTACAGAATACCCTTCCTATCCATCCCCATTCCAAAGAGAAGACTCCCAGATGTGCCGCCTCATCTGCGAGACCCAGCAGCTATAGAAATTTCAAAGCTGCTAGAAAAAGAGTCATCCAACCAGTCCCAGCGGACCAAAGAGGATTCGGAACTTACTCAAGGTTCTTTTTAGTTCCAAAGAAGACAGGGGACTGGAGGCCGATTCTGGACCTAAGCAACCTCAATACCTTCGTCAAGAAAGAAAAGTTCCGAATGGTCACGCTTCAATCGATCCTTCCATTCTTACAGAAGGACGACTGGATGTGCTCCATAGATCTGAAGGACGCATACTACCACATCAAAATGGCCAGGGCGTCCAGAGATCATTTGCGCTTCAGGCTGGGAGCCAGTCACTATCAGTTTCGAGCCCTGCCCTTTGGTCTGACCTCAGCCCCCAGGGTTTTCACCAAATGCATGGCAGTGGTAGCGTCTCATCTGAGACGCATAGGATTCCAGGTGTTTCCGTATCTGGATGACTGGCTCCTTTCTGCCACCACCCGGCGTCAACTGATACAGGCCAGGGATTACACTCTACAACTTTGTGTTCACCTCGGAATTTCCGTAAATTTCGAAAAATCTTTACTACAGCCATCACAGCATATCTTATTCATAGGAGCGGAATTGGATACGCATCATTTAATTCTAAGGCTTCCTCCAGAAAGGATAGCCTCACTACAAAGCCACATATCTCTTCTTCTGTCATCCAGAAAATCTCCAGCAAAACTGGTTCTGAAGGTTTTGGGTCTCATGGCAGCTTCTCTCATTGCGATACCATTGGGAAGACTGCACATGAGAGTTCTACAATGGCTACTGTTTGCACAATGGTCGTTCCAACAACTACCTCTGACACACGAAATTCTGATCACAAACACATGCAAATCACACCTAGCCTGGTGGCTTCAGACTTGCAACCTTTCCAGCGGAAGACCATTTGTGCTACCCACGCCGACAGCTACGGTGACCACGGACGCTTCCCTGATAGGGTGGGGGGGCATCTTTCAGGGACAGACAGTCCAAGGCGAATGGACCAGTTTAGAGTACAATCTGCACATCAATGTTCTAGAGTTGAGGGCAGTGTTTCTAGCGTTGCAACACTTTGCTCCCCTTCTTCCTCTAGGGACTTTTGCAGTTCAGACAGACAACATGTCCGTAGTCTGGTACATAAACAAACAAGGGGGAACCAAATCTTATCAGCTATGCAGAGAGGCCATGAGAATCTGGCAATGGGCGGAGTCCACGGGTCGCTTTCTGATCGCAACGCATATCCCGGGGTCATCCAACGTCATAGCCGACAGGCTGAGCAGAGCAATCCTGTTGCCTCACGAGTGGTCCCTCAAACAGTCAGTTGCGAAGAAGATTTTTCGCAAGTGGGGCCAGCCTTCCTGCGATCTTTTTGCGTCTCCAATGAACGCCAAATGCAGGAGCTACTTTGCCCTATTACCCCCTCCAAGGGAAGTCCCCAGGGACGCACTGGTTCACGATTGGCCCCCGGGTCTCCTGTACGCTTTTCCTCCCTTTCCCCTGATTGCAAAGTTTCTGCAGAAAGCCAACAACCTGCAAAGGACGATTATCCTCATTGCCCCATTCTGGCCTCGTCAGATTTGGTTTCCCTTTCTTCTGGCACACCGCATTCGGGGACCCTGGATCCTGGACCCGGAGCCAGATCTACTGACCCACTCGTCAGGGGCTCCCCACCCCTCGCTCTTGTCACTCCATCTAGCAGCTTGGCTGCTCCGCTTCCCTACTTAGCCAGGTCTGATTTTCTCTCACCTGCAGTTCAGAATATACTAGTGGCTTCTCATAAAGCTTCCACTACAAAGACCTACACTAGTAAATGGAAGCGTTTTGTGTTCTGGGCAAATACACAGCATTTGGACCCTGTTATAGCTCCTTTAAACAAGATCTTGGAGTTTTTAACAGAATTGTTCCACCAAGGAGCTTCTCCTGCCACTTTAAGAGTGCAATTGGCTGCCATTTCCAACTTTCATGTGGAAGAATGTGGTGCACCTATTATGGCTCACAGACTTTGTAAGGCCTTTTTAAAAGGATCTTTCCATATTAGACCACCAGTTAGAACTCCTACATCTCCTTGCAATCTAAATCTTTTACTATCTAAATTGATGTTACCTCCATTTGAGCCAGCCTCCTCTTGTCCATTGAAGTATTTGTCGTGGAAGACCCTCTTTTTGGTAGCCATTACATCCGCTAGGCGAGTGTCTGAGCTTCAGGCTCTTTCCATTAAACACCCTTATCTGATCTTTCACTCTGACAGAGTATCTCTTCGCACTAATCCATCCTTTCTCCCCAAAGTTTGCTCTATTAATAACATTAATCAATCCATTGAACTGCCTACCTTTTTCAAAAATCACTCCAATAAGTTGGAGTATATGTTACACAAGTTGGATGTTCATAGACAACTTAGATTTTACTTGGATAGAACAAAGGATCACAGGAAATCTGATCAACTTTTTGTAGCTTTTGCTGACAGCAGGAAAGGTGTAGCAGTTACTAAACGAACTCTTTCCAAATGGCTAACTGATTGTATTATATACGTTTATGATTCTTCAAATCAAACTTTATCTGTCAAACCCAAAGGACATTCTACAAGATCAGTGTCTACATCCCTGGCTCATGCAGCTCGCCTACCATTAGACACGATTTGTGCAGCTGCTACTTGGTCTAAACCACATACATTCATCTCTCATTACAAAGTAGACAGGGTTTCTAGGGACAGGGCAACCTTTGGTTCCACTGTGCTCAAGAACGTTCTCCCGTGAGTTCCTCAGGAACATGGAGCTAGGGACGCTACCCAGGTGTAAAAACAAACGGCGAGATCGAGCACTCTCACATTTAGAAGTTATGTCCTTACCATAACGTTCCATGTGGAGTGTTCATCTCGCCTTTGTTCTTACATTCCCACCCTCCCACCCTCAGGAAGAACGTTCAATTTGGTGCCTGGTCTGGGATATTCTGCTTCTGCACTTGCAGTTGTTGTATATATATATATATGATGTACATGTGTGTGTGTATATATATATATATATATATATATATATATATATATATATATAGATATAAGTGTTCTTGCTTTTATGTAAATTTTTGGCATGAGTGTCTTCTCTCTCTGACTGCTGGTTTGCTTGCAAACTAGATCTGAGGTAAAGGCAGAGGGGGATTGTGGGTATTAGGTTGTCTTGAGCTTCTTCTCGATGCAGAGCTTGCAAGCGGCCGACACGGAGCCGAGGATCGGCTCCGAACCCAGGTGTAAGAACAAAGGCGAGATGAACACTCCACATGGAACGTTATGGTAAGGACATAACTTCTAATTTAGTTCCATCCTCCCATTCATAGCTTTGGGATTCTACCCAAATGTAATGACTACAACAGTGAAACACTAAGAACATAGTACAGTTGTGTACACTTACCATAAATGTAGATGTTCGAGTGTATTCACTGCTGCAGTCTGGGTTACCCACCCGCCATTCCCCTTTTTTCTTCTAGAACTTCTCTTTCCTTCACTATACTCTAAAGCCTTTGTGGTGTATTTGCTTTTAGATGAAGATAAAGTTTGTGTTGCTAAAGTGCATTTATACATATATTGTTGTTTTATATATATATCTATATATATATATATATATATATATATATATATATATATATATATATATATATATTTTGCGCTCCCCATTTGGGGAGCACCTGACATATGGGGCAAGAAAAACTGAATAAAATGGCGTCGGCTGCATGTTTTATACCCCCTAACGACCTGACATTATGGAAGAGGAGATAGCAACCGACGCAGGGCCCAAGACTTTGATATTCAGGCTGACTGAAGGCAACCTGCCAGCAGATTACCCAAATGTAATGACTGCAACAGTGAATACACTCGAACATCTACATTTATGGTAAGTGTACACAACTGTACTTTATTGGTGTTTTCCGCTTCTGTTAATTTTCCCTCTTTAGTTATTTGCTCCCAATACCTTGGTTCCTTTGCAAATTTTTTCCAATATATTCCCATCCCCTTCTTGCCTATTGTCTGCATCCCTAATTGCAGTCATCCCTATTGGCAGAATCTCCTTCCTCCATCCTCATACTGGCTTAGTTCTTAGAATGCCTTCTCCTACTTTATGAATATAATATTCTGTATGGTTATTATTCTCCTTAAAGGTCTGCATCTAAAATCCCAGTCTCTCCGTTACTTGAGCTTCCCCTGTTTTCATCGTCATCATCATCTCTTTCCACTTTGAATTATAGATCTGAAGTAGGAATTTCATTTGTCAGCAACCTTTGGGATACGGATCCGATCTCGGATCCGAGCCGGCAACTTCTATCACAGCATAGATCCGAGCTCCTAGCTCCTCCCTTTACCCATAATCCCCTACCAACCCTGACTGACCTCAGATCTAGTTTGCCGCTCTTCAAGCAACAGCTAGATTCTAGAGCTCTTGGTCAAATCTTGTGAGAAAAGAAAGTTTTCATTTTTTTCTTATACGCTCTTTGAACGAGTGTTTGTGTGTGTGTTTAGGTTTTCCTTGGCGCTAATTTCACTCCTTTTAGCTTAAATTAGCTTAATTTTTTATCTATTATTTCTCCTCCCTGCCCTCGCTGGTCGCAGTGTGTGTGTGTGTGTGTGTGTGTGTGTGTGTGTGTGTGTGTGTGTGTGTGGTGTGTAGGGGCCTAGCGGGTGTGTTTTCTTTTAGTGATGTCGGAGGCCCCTAAAGCCATTTTTTCGAAATGCACCGAGTGTGGTCACAAGCTTTCACCAGCTGATGGCCACACTCGGTGCGTTAGGTGCCTTGGGGTTGAACACCTCTCCTCGGGTTGCACGATTTGTGCTGCGTTCAACCCCAGGGCACTTAAGGATCGGAGGTCGAAGCTGGTTCTGGTGGGCCTTTTGCCCCCAGACCCAGCTCCGGCCTCCGGTACTTCGGTGACCGCTACCCAGTCCTCGGTAGCGGCCACTCCTGCCCCCCTCCCTCCGACTGGGACTCAACCTCCCACTGTGGCTTCAGAGGTGAGGGAGGCCGGAAAAGAGAAGCGGAGGGAGAAGCACCTTAAGCGGCGGGCCGAAGACTCCTCCTCGGCCCCGCCTGCCAAACGGCTTCTCCCTCCAGGGTTTCTGGTTCGCCTCCTCCTCGGATCCGATCCTCTTGCTTCTCACCAGGGCTCGAGGAGGAGGTGACCCGGTCCCCGTCGAGGTCATCGAGGCGGCACTCCAGGCCTGCCTCGGTGGCCTCCTTGAGGTCCACCTTCTGTATCGGACATGGACTGGATAATGAGGAGGTTCATCCAGGCCCAGATGCAGATGGGAGTGCTCTTGCCTCCCCCCCCATCCGGGGGGGGGAGCTCGACCCCCTTTTTTGCTCCTATCGCTCCTTCTCCGAACCGCCCTCACGGGTTCGGAGCTGTCTGAGCAGAGCCGCGTTGGATCCGGGGGTGGGTCGGAGCCGACAGTGCTAGGCACTTCGGCTCCGACGATTCCCTCGAGTTTGTCAGATCCGACCTCTCTGAGCCGTGGGCCGAGCTTCGGATCCAGGGGACTCGGTGTGCTTTCGGCCCCATCTCGGTCAGAGCGCGCGGGTCCTTCGGATCAGATAGTCTCAGCTCCGGGTCCAATCCCCGCCTCAGATCCGAGTGGGAGTCAGATCTCGGATCCATCAGAGAGCGGCTCCCCCTCGGCTTTCACGGTGGTGGAGAGGGTACTGTTGAGTGCATCCAGGCCTCCGGTCCTGGCTTCGGCTCCCCCCTGCACTCCCTCTCAGCTAGTCCTGGCTCCCCTCACCCGGCCTTCGTGGCAGCCTGCTTCAGCGCCTCTAGGTGTTCCATCGGAACAGGATATTGCTGGTGAGGACTCCTCGGACAGCCCCCCCGAGGAGGTTCCTCTCAAGATGAAGTGCAAGAGGAGGCACATGGACTCCCCTGAGTTCTCACCGACGATACGGACTTGGATGAAGGGGAAGGCTTCCCAAGGTCACCCCCCCCCCCCGAGGATGTCTCCTTTGGAGACATCATGGAAATGCTCAGAATCAGGGGGAGGGTGGTCTGCCCCCAAGGCTTCCTCCGATGAGTCCGTATTCCTAGAGGCGTTCGAGGCAGGGCCATCTACCTCTTGGGTGTCCCCTCCCCCCGACCCCTTGGTGGATCTTATAGCCACTAGGGCTTGGAGGGATCCGGACACTGTAGAGCCTGTTCCCACGCGCCCGGACAAAATCTTGAGCCCCCCCCCGTCAGAGAGAGAACCCATTGGAGCAGTGGTCCCCCTGTGGATGCCATGTTGGTGGTGGCAGCCACCAAGAGAGAGTTGGCTCAGGAGAGCCCCGCAGTTCATCCGCCGAGCAAGGAGTCTCACGCGATGGACCGCCTTGGGAAGTGGGCCTTCAGTTCAACGACCTTCTCCATGAGGGCCCTGAACTATATGGCACACGTCATTAGGATGCAGTGGGATCTAATCAAAGAATACGCTGCTCCCCCCCCAGGGTCCATGTTGGAAGGAGACAAGCAACTGTACTCCTCCCAAATGTCCACCCTACGTTCTATTTCCAACACCTCTATCCGGCTTTTGTCTCATGCCACTGCGGGAGCCGCTAGAGCAGGCGGAGTTGGGCTGGTCATGAGGAGGCAAGCCTGGCTCCGACATTGTGACTTCTCAGAACCCTTTAAGGCGTCATTTGCGAATGCCCCTTTTGATGGTTCTGCATTGTTTGGCAAAACCATTCGGGACACTCTTGTCCAAAGCGAGAAAGATGGGAAGACGTTGTCTGCCGTCGGAGTCAGCTTCTCTGCTCCCCAGAGTTCCTTTGCCAAGAACCAAAAGGGTCAGAAGAAGATGTGGTTCCGGAAATCGCATCAATCCCAGAATGCTCCGGACAACCAGTTCTCTCGTGGCAGAGGAGGACAGGGAGGACGCCGCCCTAGAGGCAGAGGGGGTCCCAGGAATTTTGGGTCCAGAGAACCTTTGTCTGAGAGGCCCACGCAGAACCCCTGAGGGGTTGCCCAGCTGCTCCACTCTGGAGGCAGTCGGGGGATGTTTTTCGAGGCACCTAGCAATGTGGGAGTCCATAACAATGGATCGCTGGGTGCTTCGTGTTATATCCAGAGGCTACCAAATTCCCTTTCTTGTAACCCCCAGAATCAGAAGCCTCCCCTATGTACCACCCAATCAGAGAGAGGCGGCTGCTGCAGAAATTCAGCAGCTCTTACAAAAAAGAGCCATCCAGCCCGTCCCCCCAGATCAGCTCGGATCAGGGTTTTACTCCAGGTTCTTTCTGGTGCCAAAAAATATGGGGGACGCGAGGCCCATCCTGGACCTCTCTCTCTTGAACCTGGCCGTACCAGAAGTAAAGTTCCGGTTGGTCACACTGCAATCTATTCTCCCACTACTGCGGGAGAATGACTGGATGTGCTCAATAGACCTCAAGGATGTGTACTATCATATTCTCGTAGACAGACGCTCCAGGAGGTTTCTCCGCTTCCGGCTGGGAGCCAGCCATTTCCAGTTCAGGGCCCTTCCCTTCGGTCTCACCTCAGCCCCCAGGGTGTTCACCAAGGTCTTGGCAGTGATAGCGGTCCACCTGAGACTCCAGGGAATTCAGGTCTTTCCGTACCTAGACGACTGGCTCCTTACCGCCCCAACATAGCATCTTCTTTGCTCATGCAGGGATTATTTCCTCAATCTGGCTCCACTCTTAGGGTTGACCATCAACATGGCCAAGTGCTCCCTGGCTCCTACACAAGAATTGGATTTCATAGGGGCGAGGTTGGACTCCAGACTGATGCTTGCTTTCTTGACTCCAGATCGGCTTCAGAACTTGAGGTTGCACGTGCAGGCCATTCTTCAACTTCAAGCTCCTTCGGCGGAATTGGTCCTGAGGGCTCTAGGGTCCATGGCGGCAGCAATTCCGCTGCTGCCATTGGCCCGGCTGAATATGAGGGTCATACAGTGGACCCTCCAGGTACAATGGTCCCTATCTCGCAATCTCCTGTCTCATCCCATTCCCCTAAGCAGGGTTTGCAAAAGGTCGCTCATGTGGTGGCTCCAGTCCCCCATTCTCCACACGGGACGCCCCTTCTCGCTGCCTCTGCCAGTCGCCACAGTGACCACGGACGCTTCTCGCCTGGGGTGGGGGGGGCACTATTCGGGCAGAACAGTCCAAGGCACGTGGAACGACATAGAGGCCTCATTGCATATCAACGTCCTGGAGATGAGGGCGGTGCTTTTGACGTTGCAAGCACTTCACAACCCTCTTCCGGTGGGGACGATTGCAGTACAGATGGACAACATGTCAGTCGTCTGGTACATCAACAAACAGGGGGGAACCAGGTCTTTCATGGCCTCGTGGCAGAGAGGGTGAGTGGTGGGAATGGGCGATATCCACCAACTGCTTTCTCATCGCAACGCACATTCCGGGACAGTCCAACATTTTAGCGGACAAGCTCAGTCGTACTATCCTGACTTCTTACGAATGGTCTCTCAATCCTCTAGTTGCAGAGCAAGTATTTGCCCGATGGGGGCGACCTTGTTGCGATCTTTTTGCCTCTCCCTCAAATGCCAAATGCAACTATTAATTTGCTCTGATCCCCCCTCCGGGGGAGTCCCCGAGAGACTCTGTAGTTCATGCTTGGCCTCCCGGTCTGCTTTATGCTTACCCGCCTCTGCCCCTGATGTTGAAACTATTGCAAAAAGCCAGTCAGTTGGGGAGCAAGATGATCCTCATTGCCCCATTCTGGCCTCGTCATACGTGGTTCCCTTACCTATGGTCTCACCTGATTTGTCCGCCCTGGATTCTAGATCCCCTCCCGGATCTCATTTCACACCCCCTAGGTCTTCCGACTCTGAACCTGGCCAACCTAAAGCTGACGGCTTGGTTGCTCCAGTTCCACTCCTAATAAGGACTCCCGGAATCTCATCACCAGTCAAAGCCATTCTAGTAGCAGCTCACAAACCTTCCACCAGAAGGGTCTATCAGAGTAAATGGAAACGTTTTTCCATTTGGGCAGAGCACCGTCATTTAGATCCCTTTACGGTGCCGGTAGCGTCGGTTCTAGATTTTCTAACTTCTCTCTTTCACCAGGGGGCTAGTTCCTCCACGGTCAAGGTGCAACTTGCAGCAATTTCACACTATCATGTAGGGCAGGAGTCAGGCCCGCTTATTACTTCCAAACTGTGTAAGACCTTCCTTAAGGGTACTTTCCTCCTCAGGCCCCCGGTCAAAGAGGTGGCACCTCCATGGGATTTATCCCTTGTTTTGCAGGCCTTGACTAGCCCTCCTTTCGAGCCGGCGGCCACTGTTGATCTTAAATACCTCTCTTGGAAAACGGCCTTTTTGGTGGCCATAACTTCAGCCAAAAGGGTCTCGGAACTCCAGGCTCTCTGTGTCAAACCACCGTATTTTGTCTTCCACCCAGACAGAGTTCACCTCAGGATCAATCCATGTTTTCCACCTAAGGTATCTTCGGAAGCTAATATTAATCAGTCTATTAATCTTCCAGTATTCTTCACCAACTATCAAAACAAAGGAGAGTATAAGCTGCACTCTTTAGACGTGCACAGACAACTACATTTTTATATTCATCGAACTACTGTCATAGGCAATCCGATCAGTTGTTTGTCTCCTTTGCCAAAAACAACTTCGGCAAGTCGGTTTCTAAAGTTACCCTCTCCCGATGGATATCTAGTTGTATTCTCTTAGCATATCAGAGCTCAGGAAGGCCTGCACCTCAGGGAGTCCGTGCTCATTCTACTAGGGCCGTTGCTACATCGGCTGCTTTCAAGGCTAGGGTTTCCCTGGATGACATTTGTTCCGCAGCCACTTGGGCTTCATCTCATACCTTTATTAGCCACTACAAAGTGGATATTGTCTCCAGAGGTAGGGCGTCTTTTGGCTATGCAGTGCTCCGCAATATTCTTCCATGAAGGCCACCCAAGATTTAGGTAGCAGGGGACTCTGTCCCAAAGGTTGCTGACAAATGAAGTTCCTACTTCAGATTAAGAAGTTATGTACTCACCATAACGTTCCATCTGAGTAGGTATCTTCATTTGTCTGCAGCCATCCCCCCCTCCTTTCCCCTGACCAAAATGATCCTACTTGGGGTTCTTTAGATTAGTTCCCTCTGGGACACAGTATTAGCTGTGCTATGGGGCAAACTTGATCTGAGGTCAGTCAGGGTTGGTAGGGGATTATGGGTAAAGGGAGGAGCTAGGAGCTCGGATCTATGCTGTGATAGAAGTTGCCGGCTCGGATCCGAGATCAGATCCGTATCCCAAAGGTTGCAGACAAATGAAGATACCTACTCAGATGGAACGTTATGGTGAGTACATAACTTCTTATTCTCTGCTTGTACTATGTGTAGGAGCCTTAACGGTGTTGCTCTGGAATAACCCTTCAACTCTGGTAATCCCAATCTGCCCTGTTGTATTGGAAGAACTCTATTAATTGCTATCCACAACTTCTCCTCCTATTGATAAAAATATCCCTAATCTGTCTATAAGACTAAAGGAACAAAAAACATTTTAACTGCTTTTATTTTGCTATTGATATCCATATAACAGAGCTTTCATTTTCTCAGTTTTTGTATTATCTTTTGTTTAGTCTCTTCCCACATATCCTTATCGGCCACACCAGAATAATTTTTAATCCATACTCCTAAATACTTTATTTTATCATGTCCCCATAAGTATGGATACTGCTGTACCAATTTGTGTGTGGATACATAATTTACTGTTTACTTTACTTTACTTTTGTTTTAGCTTCATTAATGTTGTATCCCAAAAAGGTTTGAAATTGTCTCCGTATACTGCAAAGCACTGTAATGTCCCTTTCTGGTTTTGTCAGGTATAATGTCATCTGCAAATAGAAGCAGCATTTCCTGAGTACCATGACAATTATATCCTTGAATTTCTGAGTTCCTTATTTTCTTTGCCAGTGGTTCTAAATATAATGCAAATAAAAAGGAGAAAGGACATCCCTGCTTGGTTCCTCTGTTCAGGTACAGATTATCAGAGAGGACCCCACCCGCTTTAATTTTCACCTCCAATCCCTCATATATCCTCCTAATCAGCCTTATAATTTTATCAGGGAATGCAAATGTTCCCATTGCTCTGCATATAAAGTCCCAGCCTACTCTGTCAAATGCTTTCTCTGCATCAAGAATCACTATCATCAGTGATATTTTCTTACATTCTGCTTCCCTCTGAATCATCACTGTTGTGTTAATGTTGTCAGATATTTGCCTCCCCTTCACAAAACCACATTGATCTCTATCAATTTTGGCATCACTTTTGATATTTTTTGTCCATTACAGATGTAAACACTTTATAATCATGATTTAGTATTGAAATGGGCCTGTATGAAGCTGGATCCAATGGTTCCTTTACCCTCTTTAGGTATTACAGATACTACCACTTTCTTTCAGGATATTGGTACTTCTCCTCCTCTTATCTGCTTTATGTAGACTTTCATAAAAGTTCTGAAGTATTTTTAGCACTTCTACAGGCTCTCTTGTTGTCTTCCTTTGGTATAGGCTCCCTAAGCTTGTTGACAGCCCTTTCTACTTTCTGTTGCCTGAGTCTTTGTGCTAAAAGTTTTTGTGCTCCAGAGTTATCAAAAAACAGCTGTTTGACAGCAGTCTTTCTAAACTCATGCATGTTATTGAGGTAATTTCCTTATATCTGATGATATCCATGTCATTATTGATCACGGATGGGTGTAGGATCCGACCTCTGATCCAAACTGGCACTAAAAAGACAGCTCCTGAGCTCAAGCTTCCTCCCCTTCCCAAGATCCCTTGCTACCCACAACCCTCAGATCTCTTTTGCCACAATTTGAAAATAGATGTGCTTCCTGAAGCTCCTGTTCACCCTTTGAGATAAGTGCTTTTTTACTACCTTTTGGGGGTCTCTCTTTTTTCCCTTTTTAATCTTCTACCTCCTTAGCTATATCTAAGCAGTTTCCTCCCCTCCCGGTAGCCTTTTTGGGTAATTTCTGCTAAGTCCTTCCAGTCTTAGGTTCCTTCTTCCCTTCCTTTCTTCACCTTGTTCCCTTGCCCCCCCCCCCCCTTGGTGTGTGTAGTGTGCAGGTGGTGTGTATTTGTGTGGTGTGCAAGTATGTCTGAGAAACCAACGGGTTTCAAGCATTGCTCCTTGTGCGGTTGGAAGTTACCCCATGTCAACGCACAAGAGAAGTAGGTTTACTGCCTAGGAAAGCCACATCTGAAGATTGAATGAGAGATTTGCGCCGGATTCAACCTCAGGGCTCTTCTTGAGCGCAGGAATAAGCTCCTGCTAAAGGGGCTTCCAAAAGGGGGTTCCCTGGTCTTGGGTTCCCTTTCCAAGCCTTTTTCTGATCCCAAGAGGAAGCCTTCTTCCTCTCAGGATTCTCCCATCAGAAAGCCGAAGCTCTCAGATCATAGTTCCTTTGATCTGAGTCCAGCCTCCGCGGCTTCATATCCAGGCTCTTCAGTTCTCCCTGTCAGATCCAAGTCCTCTGTGCCTCTGAGGTCCTCGGATCAACCCAAACTAGACCACCCTCAGATCCATCCCCTCCATCTGATCCCAGGTGTGGTTCCACCTAAGTCTTCAGATCCAACCAGACTTCTCAGATCCGACAGTTTTGTCTGATCCGATCGTTATTGAAGACTTTCCCTCCACTCTCAGGAGATTGGATCCAAGGCTGTCTAGCATGTCTCCTTCACAAGAGTGTAGGCCATCAGCTAGGTCAGGCCATTCCTCCCTATCTTTCCATTCCACCAGGGGCTGCTCCCGTCAGATGTGTATAGGATGATGAAGCTTTCTCAAGGCCCAAATCGAGCTGCGCTTGTTGCCATCCCATGGCCATTTACCCAGGGGGCCTTCGTCATCCACAGAACTCCTGTCTCCCTGACCGGCCCATCCGGGTTCGGTTCCCCAGGATCAGGGCATCCCTAGAGAAAAGCCAGTGGTATTGGGCATTTCTACCTTTCCCACACTATGGCCCTGGCAAGTTCAGCTCTGTTGCCCTCTGATCTGGCGATGCCTCGACCCAGTAAAGGTCAGTGTGGGGGTCACTAGAGAGGAGGATCCAGCCTGGAGTTTTCAGACCTTTCCCTCCCTTTCGGGGCCTCTACTTTAGACAGCTTGGGGCTGATATTGTCTGGGGATGTCAGTGCTGCATCGGGGTCCCCACTTCCATCCCAATCGGCTGTGGCCAGTGGGGAGGAGGAGGGGGCCTTCTTTCAGTCTGTCCACTGTTTGGGTGATAGAGAGGACCATCTCTGGGTGGTCAGCTGCCTCTGTCTCAGCTCTAGAACCACCCCAGCCTCATTTGACATTGGGCGGCGAGACCTCATCATCCTACCAGGGTCAGCCCTCCCGTGAGTGCCTTCAGAAGGGCATTACCCCCATCGGGGTCCTTTCCTCTTCCGCTCCCTCCCTAGAGCCTGCCATGGAATAGCCCCCCCCCCTCCAAAGAGGATGTGCAAGCGGAGGCACTTGGACTCCCTTCAGAAGTCCCTCACTGAGGACACAGATTTCAATGAAGGAGACTGGTCCCCCAGACTTCGTCTGAGGAGGCGTGTTTTGGGGACATCCTCGAGATCCTTAGAGTGAGGTGGTTGGTCTTCCCTCGCCTCGTCTTCAGGGGAATCTGTGCTCCTGAAGGTCTTCAGGATGGGCCCATCTTGCACATGGGTCTCCCAATCTGCTGATGAGCTTGTCCAGCTCATTTCCAGCAGTGGAAGGAGCCCGACACAAAAGAACCTGTTTCTAAGAAAGCTATTAAATTCCTGAGTCCCCCCTAAAGACCAGACTTTTTGGAGTAAAAGTGTTCCTGCTGATGCATTGTGATGGCCACAGCTACCAAAAAGGAGCTCATTGAACAGAGCTCTATTGTCCATCCCTCAAACAGGGAGTGTCGGGCAATTGACCATTTTGGGAAGCGCATGTTTGCCTCTACTATGTTTGGACTGAGGAAAACAAACTATATGGCACACTTTACCCGTTTGCAAAGGGACTACGTATCAGAACTCTCCACTTCCCTTTCTGAGTTGCTGCCTCTGGAGAGCCCTAAATTAGTCTCTCCAAAGCTATCTGCTCTGACTTCCCTAGCTGACGCCTTAATGAGGTTGATCTCCAATGTTGTGGAGGCCACCTCTCGAGCAGCGGGTACAGGCATTGCTGTTAGGCGTCATGCCTGGCATTGCCTTTGTGGTTTTATGGAAAACTTCAAGGTGTCATTTACTAATGCCCCTTTTGACGGGTCAACACCGTTTGGTCCCTTGGTCAAAGAAACCTTAACCGGTAGCAAGCAGGAGGGAAAGATGCTGTCTGCAATTGGGATAAAGTTTTCTACTCCCCCAACTATCCTTTTCCAAGAATTAGAGGGGTAGTAAGAAACTGGTTCTGCAGGTCTCCGTCTTCCTTCCAGAATGCTCCTCAGAAATCTTCTTCTGGCAAGGGAAGGGGATTTGATAGCAGACACTGCCCCAGAGGCAGAGGAGGTCCGCAGAACCTAGGCTGCTGGGAGCCCTTCCTAGAGAAGTCCCCTCAGTACTCCTGAAGTGCTGCCCAGCTGTCCTACCCTGGAGGCAGTTGGGGGTCATCTCTCCCTACACCCACTAGCCTGGACAAGTATTACCTCAGATCGCTGGGTGCTAAAGATCCTATCTAGGGGATACTTAATACCCTTTTTTCAGCCCCCTCCTACTCAGAAGTTTCTCCTAGACATTCCACCCCCACCAAAGGGAGTTAGCCCTCTTCGAGGTTCAATACCTCCTTCAAAAAAGAGCCATCCAGGAGGTCCCAACAGGACAACAAAGCTCCGGAGCTTACACGTGTTTCTTTTTTGGTGCCCAAGAAAACCGTGGACCTATGTCCCATTCTGGATCCCAGTGTTCTAAATTTGTTGGTTAAGAAGTTGAAGTTCTGGATGGTTGCTGTTCAGTCTATTTTGCCGCTTCTGTGCAAGGATGATTGGTTGTGCTCA
Source organism: Protopterus annectens (assembly GCF_019279795.1). Classification (NCBI taxonomy): domain Eukaryota; kingdom Metazoa; phylum Chordata; order Ceratodontiformes; family Protopteridae; genus Protopterus; species Protopterus annectens. The sequence goes on along the minus strand of NC_056726.1, from coordinate 115,453,081 downwards.
GTGGATCTCAAGGATGCATACCATCACATCATCAGATGCTACAGGAGATACCTGTGCTTCCAGCTGGGAGCCAGTCACTACCAGTTCAGAGCCCTGCCCTTCGGAATCACCTCAGCCCCCCTCCCCCCTGAGTGTTTACCAATTGTATGGTAGTGGTAGCAGCCTATCTCCGGCTGCAAGGTTGCCAGGTCTTTCCATACCTGGAGATTGGCTCCTCACGGCACCCACAAGGTATCAACTCACTCTAGCCACGGCACCCACAAGGTATCAACTCACTCTGGCCACGGATTATACACTCTGTCTCTTACAGGGCCTAAGTATCACAGTCAGCCTGCCAAAATCTCATCTTGTCCTGTGTCAGAGCCTGGAATTTATTGGAGTCCTTCTGGGCACGGTATCAAATACTGCAGCACTTCCCCCACGCAGAGTCGAGATGATTCGAGAACCGGTCCGTCTTCAAGATCTGGAGCGTCCCTCAGTGCATTTAATCTTGAGACCCCTAGGCTCAATGGCAGCAGTGATTCAGTTAGTCCCTCTCACCAGATATCCCATGCAAGTACTACAGTGGACCCTTGCAGTGCAGTGGTCACCCCACCTTCATCCCATGTCCATGACCATCAGGATTTCAAAGTGTCTGCAGACGTCACCGTGCTTGGTGGCTCCAAGCCTGTCACCACCTTCCAGGCAGAACCTTTTGTTTTCCCCAACCCCAAGCCATGGTGACCTTGGATGCCTTCCTGTTGGGGCGGCATTATTGAGGAAGGATTGTCCAAGACACATGGTCCCCTTTAGAAACCAAATTGCACACCAATGTCCTGGAGATGGGAACAGTCCTTCTAAAGTTGCAAGCCTTCCAAGGCTGTCTCCCTCTCAGGACCATTGCAATTCAGACAGACAAACATGGTGATTGTCTGGTACATGAACAAATGGGTGAACACAATCTTGTCCCCTGTGCAGAGAAACCATGAAAGTGTGGGAATGGGCACTGTCTTCCAGGTGCTTTCTTCTTGCAAAGCATATTCCCGGCAGTTCAGATATGTTAACTGAGAAACTCAGCAGATCTGTCCTGAGTCCTCATGAGTCATCCCTGAATCTGTCAATGGCAAGTCAGATGTTCGACCGTTGAGGTCTCCCGTGCTGCAGTCTCTTTGCCTCTCCTGTCAATCACAAATCCAGCAAATACTTTGCCCTGATTCCCCTTACAGGAGAGTCACTCAGAGAGACTCTGGTTTACAATTGGTCATTGGGTCTTCCATACGCCTATCTCCCAACTCCCCTTGCTCCCAGAGTCTTACAGAAAGCTTGTCACATAAAGACTCCTCCTGGCCTCGTCAGGTGTGGTTTTCTAGCCGTTGGTCTCATCTACAATATCCGCCTTGGATATTAGAGCCAAATCCGGATCTCATTTCCCATCCTTGGGTGCTTCCTCTTCCCAACCTCCAGTCTCTTAGGCTGACTGCTTGGTACCATCAGTTCCAGTGATTATTGCCCAGTCCAGGCTTCCTTCCCCAGTTAAGGACATTATTTTTGGCTTCTCAAAAGTCTTCTACTAAGAAGGTGTATTCCATCAACTGGAAGAGGTTTACTGTTTGTGCTCAACAACATAATTTAGATCCTTTTTCGGATTCTGTTTCTGACATTTTGTTGTTACTGGCCTCTCTTTTTCAACAAATTGCCAGTTTCTTTACAGTTGAACATAAGTTGGCTCAAACCTCCTATCAGAGATCCTTCCCCTCCTTGGGACCTCACTCCAGTGCTGCAGTTCTTGACACTACAGCCTTTTGAGCCTGCGGCTACCTGCAATATCAAGTTACTGTCCTGGAAGATGGCCTTTTTGGTGGCCGTTACCTTGCCTAAGAGGGTCTCCAAATTGCAGGCTCTTTGCATTAAGCCCCACTTCATGATTTTCCATAAGGGTAGGTTGTCTCTCAGGACCAATCCTTCCTTCATTCTAAGGTGGTCTCAGAGGCTAATCTTAACCAGTCAGTTCGGCTTCCTGTCTTTTTTCTCAGCTTTTCAAATAAAGGGGAATATAAGCTACATTGTCTGGATGTACATAGGCAGTTATGTCTTTACTTGAATCTGATCAGCTTTTTGTGACTTTCTCACAGGCTAAGAAAGGTCAAGCAATTTCCAAAGTTTCTAGTTCTCATTGGATGGTTATTGCTTATATTTATGAGAGCAATCACATGGTGCTGTCTAGGCCAGTCAAAGCTCACTTCACTAGGTCGGTAGCCACATCTGCATTCTTGGCAAAGCTTTCTTTACATGATATTTGTGCTGCTGCCACTTGGTGTAATCCCCATACCTTTGTGGCACTTAAGTTGGACTTGGTGTCTAGGGGCAAGGCTTCCCTTGGTTCTTCTGTGCTCTGACATGTCCTTCCTTGAGGCCTCCCAGGGTTGTGGGTAGCTGGGGACTCTGACCCATCCTTGATCAATAATGACACGGATAGCACCAGATAAAAAGTTATATACTTACCATAACTTGGAATCTGGTGTATCCATTGTCATTATTCATCACGTTGTAGTGCTTGCATACATGTATCTTAAACCAAGGAATTTACTAGCTGTAACACATCTAAAATTTATGAAATAAGATGCTTTGGAAATTGCAGCAGTGATTTGATCATTTATTTGGCCACTTGCTTTTGTTCTCCATTTTATGTTGGACAAACATGCAGACCCTTCAGACATAGAATCCGTGAGCATTTAAGTGAAATAAGAAACAAAAGGGTTTCTAATGCCCTCTACAAACACACTCTAACACACAAAACTGCCAAATTCACCTTTACCATAATAGACAAAATACATATGAATATGTTATGTAAAGCTGGATGGCATAATTTATTAAACCAAAAAGAATCTGCTTGGATTATTAGGTTAGGTGCTTTATTTAAACCAGGCTTGAATGAGTTAAGTTAGTTCTGGTCTGAACCAATTGATGGATAATTTCAATTAAGTAATCAAGTCTTTGATATATATATATATATATATATATCTATATATATATATATATATATCTATATATCTATATATATATATATATATATATATATATATATATATATATATACGTATCTCTCTCTCTCTCTCTCTCTCTCTCTATATATATATATATATATATATATATAGATATATACACATATATAAGCAGCTTCAAGGGTTGCCCTAATGAATGTTTTTTGATGCACTGAAGAAGGCTATAATTTTCTAGCCGAAACCGGAAAGCTTTTATTGTATTTATGGGGTTGCCACAATTAATTCTTAAAAGATTTTTTCATCTTTCCCTTGTGCTGGGTATTTTTTGGATTCAATATTATTCATTACGTTCCCACCCTCCTTCTGGTGATTGGGGAGTTAAGTTTTCCTTGGTATCCCTTTCCATTTTACAGCCAGTCTTCACTGCCCTTTATTTCTATTTGGCAAACTTGATCAGAATGTTGTTGGTTGCAAGGGTTCTTGGGAAGGGGAGGGGCTTGTGCTCAGGAGCTGTCCTTTTAGTGCCGGCTTGGATCCTACACCCTTCTGTGATGAATAATGACACTGGATAGCCCAGATTCCAAGTTATGGTAAGTACTTAACTCTTTTTTCTGTTTATTATTCTGCAGTTGCTTTCTCCTCTTGATGTTCTTCATGTTTCATTGTTGCAGTCATCATCTGTGGGTTATCCCTGCTGTGGTAGCCCTCAGCCGGCCCGAATACCAGAGTCCGTGTTTTTCTGCATCGGCTGCTGTCACCTGTAGTCTGACATCAGGTCATCAGTTGCCGTAGAGCCCGTAGCAGAAGCAGTTTGCAAGTGTGTGCTGGTCGCTTGCTCCCAGAGTTTGAATTTCAGCTGAAAATGTGTAAAGCTAAGTACCCCGTTGGGGATCCTTTTATATGATGTTGTTAATCTTCGTTCATTCCTTACGATGGGGTTATTGGTTCCATCCTCGGAACCGAGCCGGCCTTATACCAAGCTTGCGTCAGCCAAAAAAAACTCTCGAGCCAAGATCCTACCCACAATGCTCTGCTCCCTGTTACCTCAGATCTCGTTTGCCGCATTGCTGTATAGCCATGTCAAGCCTTCTCTCTCAGCTAAGTGTTCAATTTTTTGAAGTTTTTCTATTAGTGTATAGAAAGGTCTATCTTACCCTATTGCAACTTTGAGACTTTCTCCCTATAGTATATTCTGTCCTTTTTCTTACCTCTGAGGTAATTCTCCATTTCCATCGTTGGTAATTCTTCCTCTCCCTTTCTTACCCTTCAGAGTAGTTTCATAACTTTGTAGTAGTCTCATAGTTTTTCCCTTTATATTACAATGTCGGATAAGCAAAGTAGTGTTGGTTTCAAACAATGTACAGAATGCAGCCATAAGTTACCGCTTTCTGATGGTCATGACTTGTGTGTTTGTCTGAATATTCTCTACCTGTCAGTGGACCCCCGCCCCCCCCCCCCCCCCGTGTGGGATTTGTAGAAATTTCTCAACTAGGACTCTGAAGGAAAGGAAGAACAAACTTTATACTAAAAGACCTCCTTTATATCTCCTTTCTGCAAGGCTATCTCTGGGTCGGAGGGCTCACCCCTTTCTTCTAAACCCCATAAGAGGCGTTCTTCCTCCTCCTCGAGGTCGCTTACTTCATCTCCCTCTGGAAACCACAAAGAGTTGACTCACGAAAAGGTGAAAACATCGGTTCTGGCGCTGCCATCTGTGGTCCTTTCAGCCTCAGCCTTGACATCGCCCCAATTTGTTCTCACTCCAGCTGTGTCTTCTTCACCGGCACCAGAGTTCCTGGTGCAGACACTCACGGCTCCGACAGTATCGTCACAGCCTTTTTCGGCACCGTTGCAGTCAACTTCTGGAACACTACCCTCTACTGTGCAGTCACTTTCGGCACCAACCTGCTTGGTGCAGTCACTTTCAGCACCATTGTTACCGGTGCAGACACCTTCTTCGGCGGCACCGTATTTATCGTTGTAGACATTTGCCACACTACCTTTCATGGTGCAGACACCCTCGATGCCTATGGCACCACCTTTTTCGACGCAGATACCCACGGCCCCATTCTCCTTGGCACAGATGCCCTCTGCTCCGGGCTCTACATTACACAAGCTCGCCAGAACTAAGTACTTCCCACAAAAGGATCTATGGAGGGAAAGTCAGTACAGTCCCTTTTTGGACAGGCCAGAATCTCCATCAGGTCACTCTGTGAGGTTGACCAGGAGCCTCTCAGAACAGTATGTGTTGCGGCTTGTTGATCAGTTGCTTGTGGCCAGCGGACTCTCTAATCCATCTAAAGCTCTGCTCCCTCTTGCAGGTGACCGTATTTCTCCACAAACTCCATCTTGCACTCCCCCTTCGACTTCCAGGGAAGCATTGAATCCCCTTCCTCCAACAACAGCTTCCCTTTCTTCGACACCAACAGTGAACCTCACTTTGGAGCCAGAGTCATCCTTGTGGCCCTCTGTGCACTGGGCCCTTTTCAGGCTAGCAGCTGTGCTGTGGGGGCAGGCGTTCTTGGTTCAATGCCAGTTTATTCTGTAGCACCCTCCAGGAATCCTCATCCCCTCACTCTCCACATACCTCTTGAGACCACTAGTCTGGGGTTCGGCTTATCGGAGCAGGGTGTGACCCCGGTCCTGAGGTTGTCATGCTTGGTTCCAGGCTCCCATCCCTTTTTATGTAGTTCGGCCTTCCAGGCCATGGAGAGGGCACTTGCCTCTGCTGGCAAAACATCCCTAGCGGAGTCCTTGCCCCCCTCTGTGCCGCAGCTGTTGCAAGCCACAACTACCAGACCCCCGGCACAAGGGCCTTAGGCTTCTCCCCCACAGGACATCCCCTCCTCGCAATCATCCCCAGAGTTCCCCACTGAGGAAGCCCCTTGCAAGGCTTCGTGCAAGAGGAGGCACATGGACTCCACTTAGGAGTCTCTAACCGAAGATACAGACTTTGATTACGGGGAAGGGTCCCCATGGTCCCCCTCTGATGAAACAATAGTGTGTTCAACCCTCCCTTGCACCCTTTGGTAGCTAGTTTTGAGAATGTGGTTAAACAAGAGTTATCCAACTTTGGGCTAATAACAAGAAGTTCTGTTTTAATTTGAGTTCTAAAGAGAAAGTACTACTTTTTTCTTTAAAACATGACAGAAGTATCCGCATAATGACCCCAGACAAGGGAGGGGGGGGTCATAATTTTCAACAAGAAAGACTATAAAAATCTTATTCAAGGTATTTTGTTTCAGGAGGAAAGTTATTTGCAGGTATCCAAGAATCAGATTAATATTTCCTATGGCGTATTGATGGGTTTTTGGAAGAATATTTACTAGAACAAAGGATCAGTCAGGAAGTTTACTCTTTTCAAATAATTTTCCCAAGGTGCCAAGTATATTTGGCATCCCTAAGATCCACAAAGCTGTCTTGTCACCCCCATTTAGGCCTATTGTGGCAGCAGGGGGGTCTAAAACACACAATTTGGCAGTCTTTGTGGATCAGATGGTCAAGCATGTAGTTGAGAGTATACCACATCTTGTGAAAGATTCTTGGGACGTTTTGGGACAGATTAAGCAAGATTTATGGAATCCTGATCTGATTTTTTTGACAATAGATGTACAAGATTTATTCGCCTGTATTCCTAGAGAGGAAGGTTTGGATTATTTTGAAAAAATGCTCTTTGATAATTCTAGTTTATCTCCAGAGCGTGTACAGCTTGTTTGTGAAATTATGGCCGTGATTTTAGATAACTATATATTTTTTGAAGGGCAATATTTCCAAAAAAACAAAGGAGTTGCTATGGGGGCAGCTTGTGCCCCCGTTTATGCAAACCTTGTTTTATTAGGGTGGGCGAAAGAGTTTATTTTTGAAAGTATGTTTCATTTGGATGTCTTGTTTTACAGCAGGTACCTGGACGATATTTTTATTTTATGGAAGGGTACCAAGGAACGCATTGCTGGGTTTGTTGAATACCTAAATGGCACTACCCATTATTTGAAATTTACCTATGAGTGTAATGAGAAAGAAATTCACTATCTTGATACCACTATCATCAAAGATGTGTGTTGTTTTAGATCCAAGGTGTATAGAAAGAAAACTTTTTGTAATTCCTACCTCCATTTCCAAAGTCACCACCCACTATACCAGAAAAAAAGTATTGTCAAGGGACAGGCAATCAGAATTTCTAGAATGACTTCCCATCTTGAGGACGTCATTAAGGAATTCAGTGACCTGAGGAAAATGTTTCTGGAAAGAGATTATCCACTAGAATTTGTAGAGGGCATTTTGCAAGAGATTTTGAGAGAGTGGGGTTCTAAATATGAACCTCTACTAGGTAGAGATCTTTCTAAAACCAAACATTACGAAACAACAGAGTTCTACTCATAACTTCTCCCAGGCATGTGTGGTACAATATAGTACACATTACAATGACCTCAGAAATATACTTTGTAAGAATTGGAACATTTTTAGGGGTGACCCTAATATTTTACAAGCAGTGGGTGAACAGCCTATTTTTTTGTACTAAAGTGGGCCGCAACTTGAAACTTACCTTTGAGGGTAACATAAATAATAGCAGTGAAAAAATGAATGAATTCATCAAAGCCTGTGGTTGTTGTACACACTGTAGATATATATTTTTGGTTGCCAGTTTGCAACTTGATTTCAAAAAAGGTAACTGTCAGACTAGCAAAATAGTTTACCTGTCAAAGTGTAATTCCTGCCTGGGATTTTATGTTGGGAAAACTGAGAGGGCTCTCAGGTCCATGATATAAACACTTATATGACATTAAGAATTCCAAAGAAACCAATGCCTTATTTAGGCACAGTAAAATATGTGTTCATTTCTCTGGATTTAAGTTTGGGATATTAGATACCATTGAAATAAACCCCAGGGGTGGCAACTGGAGAAACACTTTAAACAAGAGGGAACTGATGTGGCAGCTTCGTTTGGCAGCTAATCTGTGTCCAGGATTATATGATTTTATATCTATTTTGCCTGCTTTAAAATAAATAGCGGAAAGGGTTTAATTTTATACAATTTCTTCATAGAAATGTATTTTGTTGTATTTTTAGTGTTTATAGTGTATGCCTTTAAAGTATTAATTTATTCAAGAGATCTTTTGTTTGACTGGTGGGATTTCTCACCTATCCTGTGACAGTGTAATATATTTAAATCCACATGACTGTTTGTATGTTGTTCTGAGGAAGTGAATTTTACTTTGATGAAAGCGCTTAACCTGGAAAATAAACTTGTGTCTACTAGTCCTACTGGTGAATTTGTGGTTTTTACCCTCTGATGAGGTGTCATTTGGTGACATCCTCGAGATCCTAAGACAGAGGGGCAACTGGAAGGACTCCAACCCTTCCTCAGAGGAATCCGTATTCTTACAGGCTTTGTGTGCCCGGCCCCCTACCTCATGGGTTACCCCACCGGCCAATGAGCTTGTCCAGCTCATCGTCTAGCATGCATGGAAAGCTCCTGACACTTTGGTAGAGGCCTGACAAAATTTTATCTCCCCCTGCTGAGCATTCTCATTGGTCCAAAGTCTTCCAGTAGATGCCTTGGTGGTGGCGGCTGCAACCAAAAAAGACTTGGCAAAAGAGAGCCAGACTGTCCATCCGCCCAACAAGGAGTCATGGGCGGTAGACCGACTCAGGAAGCTTGTGTTTGCTTCATTGATCTTCGCTGTAAAGTCCTTGAACTACTTGGCGCATTTTGAGGCCCCAGAGGGAACTTATCAGCCAACTCTCTGAAACCTTGGCAGGAGTGGATGTTCATCGTGTTTCACTGTTGCAGTCATTACAGTTGGGTTATCCTGCTGGCAGGCTACCCGCAGTCTGCCCGAGTTCCAAAGTCTAGGTCCGGGGTCGGTTGCTGTCGCCTCCTCCCTGACGTCAGTGTGCCAGGGATATAAAAGATGCAGCCGACGCCATTTTCTTCAGTCTTTCTTGCCGTGCGGTGCCCGAAGCAAAAGTAGTTCGCAATTGCTGGTCGGCCGACTCCTGAGATTTTCAAATTCGAATTTCAGATCCGAAGTCTTCATTAAAGCTATGTACCCCATTGGGGAAACTTTTTTCTTGCTCCAGACCGATGTCAGAAAAAGTTAATAATTGTATTTCTTGTGGGAAGCAAATAACTCATAAGGATTTTCATTCTTACTGTATTCCTTGCCTAGGCCCAGACCACGATGTTGCTAGTTGTCGGTTTTGTGCTAGATTTAACCAACGCACTATTAAGCGTTGGTACGATTTTGCATTTCATTATTTTGGCAGAAGATTTAACTATATAATGCCATCGGAGCAACCAACTACCGGAGTTTATAAAAAGCGCAAAGAAAAGCAGCTGTTTAATCTCAGCCTTACCACAGGATACGTGCCCAAGGAGTGGCGTACGGCAACTGTGGTCCCACTCCACAAAGGCGGTGCCTCTACGGACCCTGGTAATTACTGCCCCATAAGCTTAACAAGTCTAGTCTGCAAAGCTATGGAGAGGATCATAATGGAGCTCATAAACAAAGATATAGGGGACTTGCAGACATTGGACCCGACCCAGTTTGGCTTCGTCAAGGGAAGATCATGCCTTTTGAACTTGGTCGACTTCTTCGAAACAGTCACCAAGGCCATTGATGAGGGAAAGGCAGTCCATACAGCCTACCTTGACCTTGCAAAGGCTTTCGACACAATACCCCACTCGGGTATTGTAGAAAAACTTACCAGCTTAAATGTAAACCCATATGTCACAAGATGGGTTGCAAACTGGCTTAAGGACAGAACCCACAGGGTTAGAGTTGCTGGCACTATGTCAGACTCCAAGCCGGTCACAAGTGGTGTCCCACAGGGCTCGGTCCTTGGCCCCCTATTGTTCGGCATCTACTTCTCAGAAGTACAGGCCAACATGGGAGGACTTTGGCTGACAAAGTTTGCAGACGACTGCAAACTGGGCACCATAGTGGACTGCAAACTGGGCACCATAGTGGAAAGTGCATCGGACACGGATATCCTTCAGAAGGGACTCACGGAAACAGATAGCTGGTGCCAGAGCCATGGCCTGAAGTTAAACGCCAAAAAATGTATAGTCATACCCTTCGGGAAAAACAAGGTAACCCCAAGCTACCATATAGGTGGCAATCCACTAAGCACAGAAGAGGTTATCAGGGACCTGGGGACCCAGGTTGACAGTGGCCTTTCTTTTGACACTCACATTGCTAAAGTGGTTAGAACGACCTTCTACATTGCCCACCTGATCATGAAGGGATTCACATCCAGATCTAGTGAGGTCATTGTTCCCCTGTACTCTTCACTTATCAGACCAATGATCGAGTACAATGCCCCATTCGGGATGTATCTCACCCGACATCTGCAGCAATTGTAGAGACCCCAAAAGTTCCTCACCAAAAGGATAAAGGGACTCCAAAATCTGTCATATGCTGCCAGATTGAAGAAACTCCAGCTCTATTCAGTCGCATACCGTCTGCTCAGAGGTGACATGTACCTGACATACAAGGCCATGTCCAACCCAGAATTAATGGACATGCTCCACCTCAAAAAATCCAAATCCACCAAAACCACTAGAGCAAGCGACTTAAACCTTAGCATGGACATAAATAGGACGTGCTGGAGGGATAGATTTATCACTCAGAGACTCCCTATGCTGTGGAATAAAATCCCGGTCCATGTGAGGCAGAGCACCTCGCTGGCTCTGTTCAAGAGAAATCTTGACCTGTGGATGGGAGATCGTAGGTTTACCCCGGGAATCATCTCTGTGTCACTGCTGGACAGAGGCACAACAAACTAATGGGCACAGTATTTTTTCATATAAGGAGTGGCGTAAGCCACAAAAATTTGGGCTAGGCTTATAAATGCCTTAGGGCAGATAGCCTAGTATAAACCTATGAACCTATGAAAAGGACAGGCACCCGAGGTCCAAAACAGACGAGGCTTCCGCTAGGCCTGTCGCTGGTTCACCGGTTCACAGTGAGGCGCTTTCGCAGCCCCTGACGCCTGCTACCTCAGAGCCACAGGCCGCTTCCGACTCCCACATGGAGCCGACTAGGCCGCTGGAAACTCAAGGTATTGGACACTTGGAAACTATTCCCTCAGATGGGTCCGGAGCCACTGAGCAGGCATTGGCTTCTGAGGGTGTTTTCAGGCCTACACAGTTATATGTAAAACCGACTTCAGCTTCAAAGGCAAAGACTAAAGCAGCTCTAAAGACAAAGAAACAAGTACAGCATTCTCCTGTACAGGCCTCCATGCCTAAAAAACAGATCTTAAAATGGCCGAAGACCTAATTACTTTGATCAGGGGTTCCCACCCCCCTCCTGATAAGAGGCCTAGGCAAGAGACAGAATATGCATCTTCAGATCAGGTTTCCATTTCCGTTGATTCCTCTTCTGAACAGGAATATTCTCTTCCTCCCTATGAGGATTCTGATGCTGAAGAATCTATACCTTCAGCCTCTCCTCCTGAGCATTATTCTTTTGGGGAAACCCTGCATACTATGAGGGAGCATTTCCACTGGGAGAGCCAAGATTACTCAGAATCCAAGAAGAGGCTCAGAGACTTCCTTTTATTACCTCAGCACAGGCCCTTTGCTATTCCTCCTGTTTTAGACATTGTAGATTATGTATTTTCAGAGTCCGGACTGTCCCCTGACTCTTTGCCACCAGCTCCTGTTAAACCAGACAGATACTACAGGGATCCTGATTCAGATAAATGTCTTTATAAAAACTCTGCTGCAGTTCAGACCCAGAAACTATCTCTCGGGGGTCCCAAAGGGGTCAAGGTCATCCTGTTTCTAAGGTTACATTAGCGTCATGGTTAAGAAATTGCATTACCTTCATCTACAACAAGAACAACATCACCTTGCCTCACAAAGTGAAAGCCCATTTTACAAGGTCAATGGCAACTTCAGCAGCTTTCCATGCTTAGGGCTTCCCTCAGTGACATTTGCTCAGTTGCGACTTGGGCCAACCACTATACCTTTATTCTTCATTACAAATTGGATCTGAGCTCTAGAGGAAGGGCTTCTTTTGGTTCCATGGTACTCATGAATGTCCTTACATGAGGGCCGCCCAGGTGTATAGGTAGCTGAGAACTCTGTCCCATCGTAAGGAATGAATGAAGATTAACAACATCAGATTAAGAAGTTATGTCTTACCATAACGTTCCTTCTGTGTTGTTGATCTTTGTTAATTCATTACTCCCCACCCTCTGTGCCCCTTCTGAAGTTCCTGGTAGATTTTATATGGTGGTCCTTCCATTTCTGTAGGTCTGTTCTGACCAGAGGCAGCCTCTACTTTTATCTGTCAACTTGCAAACTCGATCTGAGGTAACAAGGAGCAGAGCATTATGGGTAGGTTCTTGGTTTTTGAGTTTTTTGGTTGAAGCAAGCTTGGTATAAGGCCGGCTCCGTTCCGAGGACAGAACCGATAACCCATCGTAATGAATGAACGAAAATCAACGACACAGATGGAATGTTATGGTAAGACATAACTTCTTTTTCTTGCACTAACCGATGTCCGAAAAAGTTTTAAGATGTTAAGTTGTCTATCTCGCCTTCATTCTTGCTGGATGGGTTCGGAGCCGACCTCGGCTCCGACTCGGCCACTCTAAAAGCTCGAGAGTTGGTTCCACCGGCTCGAGGCTCCCCTTATATCCCATAATGCTAGGCGTGAGCTACCTCAGATCTCGTTTGCCGCTACAGCATCGAGGTGTTGGTTTTTCTACCGGCTTGTTGGTAAGTGTATTTTTTGTGAAATTAGCATACTTAAAACCCTATATTTTTAAGTTTAAATATATTTCCCTTAGTGTAGTGGATTTCTACCCGTTTTCCGAAAAATCCCATTTTTTTCCCACAAGAACTTTTAAAGTTCTCTCTCGGGCCTTCTGGCCTTTCCCCATCCTAGTGGTGTGTGTGTGTTACTCTTAATTAAACTTTAGTTAATTGTTTATTTTTGAGTTTTAGAAGTAAAATTAGTGTAATCAGTGTGTCTGTTTGAGTGTGTGTGATTACACTTTTTTGTCTAGGATGTCTAAAGACACAAAGGTCTCAGGCTTCAAGAAGTGTGATGCGTGCTGTCAGAAAATGTCTCTGACAGACGGTCACACTTCTTGTGTCTACTGCCTGGGGCCTTTGCACCTGCAGGACTCCTGTGCTGTATGCCACGGCTTCAGCCCCAGGGTCCTGCAGGAAAAAAAAATAAGTTGATCCTACGGGGTCTTCTTAAGCCTGAGGATTCCCTTTCTGTCTCTGGGAAGCCCTCTAAGACTTCTAGGTCCTCGGCTCCAGCTACTGAGCCGAGACCTAAAGCTACAAAACCTATGTCTGCATCGGCTCCGGCTGGAGCCGATGAGTCTACAGCTTCTGTGGTTCCCTCGGCTCCGGCTGGAGCCGAGGTAGTAGAAATTCCCTTGTCGGCTCCGACCAGACCTTGAGCCGACATCTAGGAAGAGATCCAGGTCACCATCCCTTGGCTCCGTTCATTCGGCTCCAGCATCTCCTCTGCTGTCTGAACGGAGCCATAAATCTCACTCCTCTAGGTCATCGAGGCTGTCAGATCATGACCTCCAGAGGGTAGTGAGTCGACTTCTTAAGTCCGAGGCACTGGCCCAAATGCTTCAGAGCCCGACTCATCAGTCGATGCCTGCCCCTATCCATCAATATATTCCTCCTCCGACTCCATTGAGCTCGGGCAGGCGTTGAACTGAGACTGTGGCAGCGTCGGAGCCGATACATGTGTCTTGGCTCCGTCGCGGCTCCGATTTCTTCTTCGAGGATTCTCGGCGGACTTCCCTCGTCGGCTCCGAGGGGGTGAGTGGCATCGGACCCTTGTCCGACCCCGCTCTTCCTCTCGGAGCTTCGGCGCTGGTGAGTTCGGCTCCGACATCGGCCTCGGAGCCATCACTGTCGGTGCCGAGGAGGGTTCTCAGCTTCTCGGAGCGGGGACCTCTGGCTTTGCCTGACAGGGGTGCGTTCGAGGTCATGCGGAGTGTGTTAGAGCCTGGCTCTACTCCACAGTCGGCTCCGTCCGCCCCTCCCTCTACGGTGCCTCAGGTCAAGTCGACTCACTCCCTCATCCCGGACCGCAGAGAGCCAGCTCCTCAGGAACCCCCTGTGGGGATTTCATCCTCTTCCGAGGCCTCTCCTGATTTGGCAGAAGAGCCCCCTCGGAAGAGGAAGTGTAAGAGGAAACACATTGACTCACCTGAGTCCATCACATCTGACACAGATTTAGATGATTCCGAGGGTTCCCCCCGTTCCCCTTCTGAAGATGTCTCCTTTGCAGACATTCTCGAAATCCTCAAACAGAGGGGAAATTGGCTAGCCCTCAGCCCTTCGGAGGATGAATCTGTGTACCTTGAGGCATTCGGCTCTCGTCCTTCCACCTCCTGGGTGTCTCCCCCCTTTGACCCCCTCATGCAGGTGGTAGCTAAAAAGGCATGGACGGCTCCTGATTCAGTGGACCCCACTCCCAGGAGACCCTCAAAATTCATAACGGCACCAGCAGACAAACAGTTCTTGACAAAAGGAATTTCTGTGGATGCTATTGTGGTAGCTGCTGCCACTAAGAAGGAACTAGCTGATCCTTCAGTACCTGTCCATCCACCTAACAAGGAATCTAGGTCCATGGACAGGTACGGGAAGCGGATGTTCTCGTCAGCGACATTTACTATCGTTAAGCTGAACTACCTGTGCCATTTCACTCGTCTTCAAAGGGACTTGATTAAAGAAGCGAGTGACATGTTGAAGGACCCTACAGCTGCGGGTTTTCAAGATAAGATGAACATGCAGCTGGCTACCCTTAACTCCATAGCCAACTCCTCCATGCGCCTCCTTTCCTATGCGGCTGATGGAGCGAGTAGGGCCGCAGGGACAGGTGTGGCCTTACGTAGGCATGCCTGGATGCGGCTATGCAATTTTGCGGACCCCTTCAAGACGTCTTTCACTAACTCCCCGTTTGATGGATCATCTCTCTTTGGTCCTCAAGTGAAAGAAACCTTGACTAGGTGCGAGACTGATGGCAAGACTCTTTCTGCCGTCGGAGTCCGTTTTTCTACTCCTTCTAGGCCTTACCCCAAAGGCCAGAAAAGTGGGAAAATGTGGTTCCGTAAACAATCTCAAGGAACTTCGCCTGACGCACAAAGTCGTTTCCCCGCCAGAGGCAGAGGCGGGAATAACAATGGTAGACGTCGCCCTCGAGGCAGGGGGGCTCCGCAGAACCAGGGCAATCGGGAAGCCTTCTCTGATAAGCCCTTTCAGCATCCCTGAGGTGTTGCCCGACTGCCCACCTTCGAGGCAGTCGGGGAAGATTATCACTGTACCCAGAAGCCTGGCTATCCCTGACTCAAGACAAATGGGTACAGTCCGTCATTTCGAAGGCTATTCTATCCCCTTTCTTGAATTCCAATCCAATCAAAAATCCCTTCCAGATGTTCCACCGCTCAAAGGGATCTAGCGGTTTTGGAAATTTCAAAACTGCTTGCAAAAAGAGCAATTCAGCCAGTTCCAGCAGACCAGAAAGGATCCGGAATCTACTCAAGGTTCTTTTTAGTTCCAAAGAAAACAGGGGACTGGAGACCAATTTTGGATCTCAGTATCTTGAACAGATCAGTCAAGAAAACAAGATTTCGGATGGTCACGCTGCAATCCATCCTTCCCCTATTGGGAAAAGGCAACTGGATGTGCTCTATAGACCTTCAGGATGCGTACTATCACATAAAAATGAACAGACGCTCCAGAAGATTCCTCCGCTTCAGGCTGGGAACCAGTCATTTTCAGTTCAGGGCCCTGCCCTTTGGTCTCACCACTGCCCCCCGGGTGTTTACCAAATGCATGGCAGTAGTAGCTTCTCACCTGAGACGACAAGGATTCCAGGTGTTTCCATACTTGGACGACTGGCTCCTCACAGCTCCCACCAAGCATCTCCTTCTGATGGCCAGGGATTACACTTTTCGCATTTGTCAAAAGTTAGGCATTTCAATAAATTGCGAAAAGTCTGTTTTGTCGCCTTGTCGTGCTATTACTTTCATAGGCGCAAATCTAGACACAGTAGACATGTCTGCGAGACTAACACATCAGAGAATAACAGACATTCACAAACTGGTCTCACTCCTTTTCAACAACAACAGAATCAAAGCCAGGTTAGTTCTGAAAGTGTTGGGAATTATGGCGGCCATACCTCTGCTTCCATTAGCCAGATTCCACATGCGGATCCTTCAATGGATGCTCTTTACACAATGGTCATACCAGCAACTTCCAATGTCTCACACCATTATGATCACGCAGGCGTGCAAAAATCATCTCATGTGGTGGATGTCTTCCCCTCAGCTCTTGTTGGGAAGACCCTTTGTTCCACCCCCTCCGGTTGCTACTCTGACAACGGATGCCTCCCTGATCGGGTGGGGGGGGGGGCATTATCAGGGCAGGACGGTCCAGGGCACATGGCAACCAAACGAATGCCACTTGCACATAAATGTTCTGGAGATGAGAGCAGTGCTTTTAGCGTTGCAAGCCCTTCAAGACTCTCTTCCCTTGGGAACGATTGCAATCCAGACAGACAATATGTCTGTAGTGTGGTACATCAACAAACAAGGCGGAACCAGGTCATACCCCCTGTGTCGAGAAGCACTCAGATTGTGGCAATGGGCGATTTCTTCTCAGCGGTTTCTGATAGCAACGCACATCCCCGGGAAGTCCAATCAAATTGCGGACAAGTTGAGCAGAGTTATCCTCATGCCTCACGAGTGGTCTCTGAAAGACTCTGTTGTGAGAGAAATTTTCCTCAAGTGGGGTCAGCCTTGCTGCGATCTTTTGCTACTCCCCAAAACAGCAAGTGCAGAGAATATTTCACTCTATTCCCTTTACCAGGCCAACCCAGCAGAGACGCTCTAGTCCAAGTTTGGCCCGGGGGACTTCTGTATGCATTTCCTCCCTTCCCACTAATCTCTCAAGTGATACAGAAAGCTATCGCTCAGAAGGCCTCATTGATCCTCATTGCTCCTTACTGGCCTCGACAGGTGTGGTTCCCCTTTCTACATCAATTTCTATTGGAGCGACCGTGGCATCTGGACCTAGTTCCAGATCTTTTGATCCATCAGTCGGGTCAGTTTCATCGCTCCCTCCCCTCTCTGAACCTCACTGCTTGGTTCCTCCAGTTCCAACCTTAGCCAGGCTTCCTCAATTATCTCACTCCGTTCGAGATATTTTGATAGCTTCCCATAAATCTTCCACTCGGAAGATTTATTTGAGTAAGTGGAAACGCTTCACATATTGGGCTCAAGGAAGGGACATAGATCCTTTCACTGCTTCCATCCAAATAGTCCTTGATTTTCTAGCTGAACTCTTCCATGCAGGTTCATCTCCCTCTACTCTTAAAGTTCAATTGGCAGCTATTTCTAACTTTCATGTGGGTATTTCTGAATCTGCCTTAATGTCCCACAAGCTTTGCAAAGCATTTTTGAAAGGAGTTTTTCTTCTCAGACCTCCTATAAGAAATCCTCCTTCTCCTTGGGACCTAAATTTAGTTCTTGATTCTTTGATTCTTCCCCCTTTCGAACCTGCAGTCTCCTGTTCTTTAAAATTGCTATCATGGAAGACTCTCTTTCTGGTAGCTATTACTTCAGCTAGAAGAGTTTCAGAACTTCAAGCACTCAGCTGTCGACCTCCTTATCTATTGTTTCATAAGGACAGGGTATCCTTACGAACGAACCCGTCCTTTTTGCCTAAGGTAGTCTCGACGTCAAATCTAAATCAAAGCATTGACCTCCCTGTCTTTTTCCAGAATATTCCAATAGATCTGAACAAAAATTACACTACCTGGATGTTCATCGTCAATTGAGGTACTATTTGGATAGAACAAAACAATTCAGAAAATCTGACCAGCTGTTTGTCTCCTATGCGGAAGGCAGAAAGGGACTTTCAGTTTCAAAGGTATCATTATCCAGATGGCTAACATCTTTGATTTCCCTTGTATATGAAATTAGACACCAAAAGCTGCCTAATAAACCTAAGGCCCATTCCACCAGAGCTTTGGCTACTTCTTTAGCCTTCCAAGACAGACTGCCTATTGACACCATTTGTGCAGCGGCTACTTGGGCTACTCCTCACACTTTCATTTCTCATTATAAGTTGGATTTAGCTTCTAGGCATAGAGCTAACTTTGGTTCCACTGTTCTCAGGAGTCTGTTCCGTTAGGCCACCGGGACAAGGTGCTAGGGACCGGTCCCATCCAGCAAGAATGAAGGCGAGATAGACAACTTAACATAAAGAAGTTATGTTCTTACCATAACGTTCCATGTTAGTTGTCTTCTTCGCCTTCTTCTTCCCACCCTCCTGCCCCTGGCCTGGACAGACCTAGAGGAGTTGTGATTGTGACCTGTCTTTCTACCACCTCTGTACTTTAGGTATATGCTCTGCTGTGCATATTTCCTGGATCAGGATGTAGGTCACCCTTCTCTTCTCCCTTATTTATAGAGGTGGATTTTGTTACTAATTATTCTATTACTATTATAGACTGGGCCTAGCTTACAAACGAGATCTGAGGTAACTCACGCCTAGCATTATGGGATATAAGGGGAGCCTCGAGCCGGTGGAACCAACTCTCGAGCTTTTAGAGTGGCGAGTCGGGCGAGGTCGGCTCCGAACCCATCCAGCAAGAAGAAGGCGAGAAGAAGACAACTAACATGGAACGTTATGGTAAGAACATAACTTCTTTTTATCTTGCCTGTGGAAGGCAGATCCCACACCGAGACTTCATTCATACTGCATCACTTATTTAGGCCCAGACCACGACGTCCCTTATTGCAGGTTCTGTGCCCTCTTGAACATGAGAACCATTCGCCGTAGTGCTCTTATTGTAGACAGGTATTTTCATCTTCATTCTTTGCATTCCGAAATGGCGTCCGTCAGCCAACAATCCGTAGACATTCTGAAAAAACACAGAGATAAAGACAGAGACAGGCCACACAAGGCTAAGCCTTCCGACGACTCTACCCCTAAACAGGTCGTCAGTTCTCCGGAATTCAATGAGATACTTTCACAGCCCCTGATGCCTGATTCGATATCTACGCAGGCCTCTACCGAGACCTTTTCAGAGTCCGGTATGCCAGAGAAATCTTATTTGTCTTCCGAGCTTTGGTCGTTTCTGACTTGGTTGGGTCCGGAGCCGCGATGCAAGGACCGACCTCTGAGGAGGCCTCTTGCACTTCCGAATCTAGACCAAAACCGGCGTCTTCTCATCCGACTACCATTTTTCTCAGACTGACAGATACTCTTAGGCCTAGAAGCCAAGCCACTCCTAGAAGATCTGCCTCTAGCCACCATCTTGCTCCTGTTCCACCACCCCAAGCCCAAATGCTTAAAATGGTGGAGGATGTCATTTCCCTTATCAGGGGTAGTCAGGCCACAACTTCTAAAAGGAAAAGACACCCTTCCCCAGAAATTATGACAGAACAGGATTCTGAGGAATCTGACTATTCAGATTTTGAAGAGTAACTACCACCTCTGACTGCTTATGAGGATTCATATGCAGAGGAATCCATTCCTTCTGCCTCCCCACCAGAAGACCTTTCCTTTGAGGAAACCCTTCACACCTTCAGGGAACACTTCCAGTGGGAATCTCAGTATTTTCCCCAGTCTAAGAAAAGACTTCGTTTCTGGACCTACCCCAGCACAGACCCTTGGCCATCCCTTCTATTTTAGAAGTGGTGGATGATGTTTGCCATGAATCCAGCTTAGCCTCTGACACTCTCACACCTGCTCCCAGTAAACATGACCGGTATTACAGAGTACCGGATTCTCACAAATACCTGTTCAGAAATCCTGCTGCAGACCCAGATGTCATTACACAGGGACCAAAAGGAGCTAAGACTAGTTCTGCCAAGAATCCGGTTTCTTCTGACAGGGATTCCAGAGCTCCGAACAGATGGGGTAAAAAAAAGTATGCACCTCTGCAACCTTAGCTATCAAGCTCTTAACTGTCAGTTCCATATGTTAAAATATCAACAACACACTTTGGAACTTTGGAACTATTAAAGCAAAAGATTTCAACCTTTCCTGACTGTGCCAGTTTAAAAGAGTTAGCAGATTTACTGCACTCTACTTGTCAAGTGGCCAAACACTCCTTACACTGTGGATATGATGCCCTAGAAGGCTGAAGCAGGGCAGCAGTGTCAGGATCCATCATTAGAAGATGTGCATAGTTGAAGGAACAACTTCTCCCTGATCATGTCAAGTCTAAACTAATTGATGCACCCCTGGATAAGGACCGCTTGTTTGGAGTAAAAGCAGAAGAGGTGCTTAAAAAGATGGAAGACGAAGCAATGTCTATGCAAGTAGTAAAATATTTCTTTCAGGTTCAAACTCCTAGGTTCAGTAGGAACTTTTCCTTCTAAGCACTGGTCCTTCCCTTGTACCTAGCAGACAGGGCCAAGGTAAGCCCCGCAGGGACAGACCACCCAGGCCCCTATCCCAGGGGCAGCAGAGAACCAAATAGTGGACCTCTTCCACCCCAAAGGCAGGCAGTTCTAAGCCATCCTTCTATGGCAAACACTCTCAATGACTCCCTCTCCCCCCTCTGCCCGCCTTTCACTCACCAAAGGCTAGGAGGAAGGCTCTCCCTCTACAAAGAAAATTGGCTGTCTGTAACAACGGACCAGTGGGTCTTAAAAATCATTTTTCAGGGATACAAATTTTTTTTCAACAAACTCCCAGTTTCAAGAGTGTACCCAGACTTGCCTCCAAATCAGTGGGCAGAGGCATTGAAACAGGTGCAAACTTTCATATCCCAGGAGGTAGTAGAACCTGTCCCCTCAGATCAAACAGGTAAAGGTTTTTATTCCAGACTATTGTTCCCAGAAAACCCCATCCTAGATCTATCCATTCTGAACACCTCCCTTGTGGTCCCCAAATTCAAAATGCTAACTTTGCAGCAGCTGCTACCTATGCTGACAAAAAATGCCTGGCTAGTGACCGTGGACCTAAAAGATGCCTACCTTTACATCCCCCATAAGGGAATTCTGCAGGAAATTACTGCGCTTCAGAGCAGGTTCACAGCACTTTCAGCTCTTTGCAGTACACTTTGGCTTATCTACTGCACCCAGAGTATTCACCAAATGC
The DNA here is from genome assembly GCF_019279795.1 of Protopterus annectens. NCBI lineage: Eukaryota > Metazoa > Chordata > Ceratodontiformes > Protopteridae > Protopterus > Protopterus annectens. Next base: position 115,431,991 of record NC_056726.1, on the reverse strand, counting down.
TTAGCTCCAGCCAAAGCAGTTTGCAGACAGATAAATATACAGATTTTCCCTTATCTGGACGACTGCCTCGTTCAGGCAGAGTGCAAAGAAAATCTGCTCCAGGACCTTCTCTTTGTCAAAACCCTTCTAAATTCCCTAGGGTTCACCATCGACAAGAAGAAATCAAAGCAAACACCCTCCAGGAAGATCATTTTCTTGGGAGCACTGCTGGACACAGCATCCAAAGCCTTCCTATCCCCAGAAAAGCAGAGCTTCCTGCCTCTCTACTTTACCCAGCTGGCTTCCAGAAGTCACCTCACTTCGAGAAAGTTCCTGCAAGCCTTGGGGTACATGGCATCTTGCATCCTTTTAATTCCTCTGGCCAGGCTTCACATGAGGAAACTTCAGTGGTATCTAAAGAACCTTTGGTGTCAGCACTCTCAGCCTCTAGAGACCTTTCTCCCACTGAACCCCTGTATAAGGGCCAAATTTCTTTGGTGGGCAGGGGCCTGTGCCAAGAACAAGTGTCTTCTCTTCATCCTCTGCCCTTCCTGCCAGACCATCCCGACCGATGCCTCTGACATTACTTGGGGTGCTCACCTAGCAGGCAGGGTGCACCCATGGTCTTTGGGATGCCCAGCACTTTCCCTTACACATAGATCAGAAGGAAATGATGGGAGTACAAAAGGCTCTGACTTTCTTCAAACCCCATCTCAGGCCAGGGGTTCTCCTTATCAAAACAGACAACACCACAGTAATGTGGTATATCAACAAACAGGGAGGGACCCCATCTTACCCTATGTGCAGGCTAGCCATGAACCACTGGCTGACAGCACCCTCCATGGGTCTACACCTAATTGCCCAATACCTACCAGGGGTCAACAACACCCTGTCAGACCACCTAAGCAGAAACTTACTGGACTCCCACGAATGGCAGCTCCACAGAAAAATCTTTCTGCAAGTCACTCAGGAGTGGGGAACTCCAGAGGTGGATCTCTTTGTTTCACATAACCACCAGCTGGAAAAATTCTGTACCAGGGCGTATCACCACCTAGCGTGGAAGGTGGATGCCTTGACCTTCCCCTGGAACTCCCTCTTTGTGTACGCATTCCCCTCGCTGCCTCTTATTCCCATGGTACTGATCAGAATAAGGGAGGAGAGACCAAATGCCATCCTCATTGCTCCAGATTGGCCCAGACAGCATTGGTACCCCTTAGTGCACAGCCTGACATTACAGCCCCCAGGCAGCTTCCCCTGCTCTCAGACCTCTTGACCCAGGTGGGGGGAGGGGATGCTGCACCCAGACTTACAGACTCTCAATCTATTAGCATGGCTAATACTTTAAAAGAAAACAAGGCGTCCCTGTTAAGCAAACAGGTCCTAGACATTATCACAGAGGCCTGAAGGACCAGCACCAGAAAATCTTACGCAGTGAAATGGAAAAGATTCTGCTTCTGGAGCCAGTCCAGAGGGGCCAGTACTTCACAACCTTCCATCCCTCTTATCTTGGACTACCTAGCCCAGTTACTCAGTAGTGGCCTCTCTTTCTCTTCTATTAAAATCCATGCCTCAGCCATTTCAGCTCATTTCAATTCAGACCAGCCCCTCTTCTCACATCCTTTGATTAAACAGTTTCTCAGAGGGGCTTCTAATATCAGACCTCCCAGAAGGCCACCCACGCCAGTCTGGGACCTGAATTATGTTTTGGAAAAACTAACCTTACCTCCATTCTAACCTGCTGCTTCAGCAGAATTGAAATGCCTCTCCTGGAAGACTGCTTTTCCCCTAGCTATCACCTCATCCAGAAGAGTTTCAGAACTTAAAGCACTCATGGCCATTGAGCCTTTCATCATTTTCCATGCAGACAGGGTATCCCTGAGGGCTAACCCCTCCTTGGTGCCCGAGAGTGGTATCTGATGTGACCCTCAACCAGGCCATACATCTACCCATCTTCTTTCCCAACCTTCAAAACAAGTGGGAAAGAATTCTGCACTCACTAGATGTGCACAGACAATTCAGATACTACCTGGACCATACTAAACCCTTCAGAAAAACAGACCAGCTTCTTGTCATCTTTGCCCCAGGGGCAGATGGGAAACCAATTTCCAAGCAAACCATTTCCAAATGGATAGGACACAATGTCCAGTTCTGCTACAGACTACATGGGAAATCACCCCGTAAGTGTATTCATACCCATTCCACTATGGCAACCTCAACTTCCACACCATTCCTCAGAGGAGTCCCCACCAGGGACATATTGGAAGCTGCCACCTGGACCTCTGTCCATACCTTTACAAAGCATTAGCACCTACCTCTTTTCTCTAAGTCTAGGGCAGGGTCTGCCTCTGCAGTTCTGCAGGGCTTGCTTACCCATGCCTAGGGCTCTAACCTATTCTTCCACCCTCTCCTCAGTTTTGGGAATCCTCCCACAGGTAATGACTGCAACAGTGAAACATGAAGAACATAGTAAAGTTGTGTACACTTGCCATAAATGTAGATGTTAGTGTATTCACTGTTACAGTCCTGGTTTCCCTTCCTCCTTCCCCCTTATATCCTCTTTCCCTAGGGGGACATAAGCTTCCCATGGTGGCTTTTAGCCACTAGGACCACTTTACCATATTTTCTTGTGCTTCTGATGGGTTAGGGCAAGAAAAACTGATGTAATGGGGTCAGCGGCCTTGCTTTATACCACTGACTACCTGAAGTCAGACTAGAGGTGACAGCAGCCGACGCAGAAAAACATTGGCTCTGGTATCCAGGCCGGCCGAGGGATACCACAGCAGGGATAACCCAAAGGTGATGACTGCAACAGTGAATGCACTCTAACATCTACATTTATGATAAGTGTACACAACTGTACTTTCTGTAGGATTCCTCCCCATTTTGCAATACTTTAACATTTGTCAGTCCCTCTAAATAATTCTTGTTACTTCTTAACTATATCTCCCTTTCCTTTGTTTTCACCTTAGATTTAAACTCCACTTGAATTTTCATCCCACTCCCTAGCTATATTTTCAGAAGAAATGTCCGTCTTCTCTAATAGCTCCTGAATAATTTCCAAAACCCATTCTGTAAATTCCCCTTTTTTCAACAGATAGGTGGGAAAGCACCAGTGTCTTGTTTTTATTTCACTACCTTGTGTTTTTGTTTTAGTTATTACTGGCACATGGTCTGAAATAGTTATTGGGTACAATTCAAGACCTTCAATTAAGTGCACATTCCTGTGAAATATAAATTTTGTATAGCCTAGCCCAATTTTTGTATCTTGGAGAATAATGTGTAAATTCACCCCGAACAACTAGTACTGAATTCACATCTTCCATACCAAATATTTTTATAAATTTTTCCAAAAAACTACCCTCCTTTGTTATGTTTTCACTTCTGGGCTTCACTGTTGGAAACCAAATTCCAGTCCCCACATATAGATAATAATTCTTGCTGAAAGCTGATCATTTCTCCCAAAGTTTTCTTAAGCTCCATTATAGCAGGTTTAGGTAAAATGTAAATACATGCCAGTGTAATCCTCCTCCCTTGCGAGTAGCCCCTTAATACTAAAAATCTACCAATCTGATGTTGTTAATCTTCATTCCCTTCATCACTGATGGCATGTCGGTTCCGTCCTTGGAACCGAGCCAGCCTTATACCAAGCTCATGCCAGCCAAAAACACTTGAGCTAAGCTTTTACCTGTAACCAGCTAAGTTCAACTTTTTTGACTTTTTGACTGTTGTCTGAATTTTACTGAGTATATTAGTCTATTTGCTCTCTCTCTTTTCTATTTTCTTACAAATCGTGCTCTATCGCTATCTCTTTTACCCTTTTTACCTATTGATAGTCTTGGTACCATTGGTGGCACAGCCTTTCTCCCTACCATTTTGCATTTCTTTTTTTTTAAGAGATTTTTTTTTTTTTTTGTTTTTGTTTTTCCCTTACACACAGACACACTCACAGGTTACATTATTACATCTGAAAAGAAAGTTACATCTGGGTTTAAGTAATATTGTACTTGTAATAGGAAAATGCTTAACGGTGACTCGCATGATGATTGTGTGTATTGTTTGGGGATGCCCCATCTCTCGTTGCAGCCCCCATGTTCCATTTGTAAAGGATTCAGTCAGTGTACTGTGAATGAGCACAAAAATAAGTCAATTCTGAAGGGCCTCTTTAAGACGCCTTTTTCAGAGGCTCTTTCTGTGATGGAGGGCTCCCACCATCCCAGAAAAGAAAGGAAAAGACCACACTCTGTACCCTCTTCACCCTCCAGTGATCTGAGCAAGCCTACCAAGCCTAAAGTACCTAAGATGTCTTCGGAACCTAGCTCAATCTCTATAGCACCGACCTCTGTTCCGTCAACTGCTATACCACGTTCGGTGCCTAATGTTCATCGTGTTATACTGCTGCAGTCATCACAATTGGGTTATTCTGCCATCAGGCGGTCCCGCAGTCGGCCGAATCCCAAAGTCTTGGTCTGGCGTCGGTTGTCGTTGCTTCTTCCCTGACATCAGTGTGACAGGGGGATAAAAGAGGCAGCCAACGCCATTTTCTTCAGTCTTTTTTGCTGCGCGGTGCCCGAAGCAGAAGTAGTTCGCAAGTGCTGGTCAGCTAGCTCCTGAGATTTTCGAATCGAATTTCAGCCCAAAGTCTTCTCTAAAGCTAAGTACCCCGTTGGGGAAACTTTTCTTGCCTCAGACCGATGTCAGACAAAGTTAATAACTGCATTTCTTGTGGGAAGCAAATACCTCATAAGGATTTTCATTCTTATTGTATTCCTTGCCTAGGCCCAGACCACAACGTCTCTGGTTGTCAGTTTTGTGCTAGGTTCAACAAACGTGCAATCAAGCGTCGGGCAGATTTTGCCCAACATTATTTTGGCAGAAAATTTAACTATAGCATGTCGTCGGAGCAACCGACATCAGCAATGATTAAAAAACGCAAGGATAAGGACAGGCAACCTAGGCCAAGACCAGATACCGAGGCCTCAGCAAGGCCTGCCGCCGGTTCTCCGGTTTTCAGCGAGGTGCCTACGCAGCCCCTGACTACCGCTGATTTAGAAATTCTGACGGCCTCCCAGACTGAATCAGCTGGGCCTCAGGAGCTGGTTCCATCTCACCCCTCGGACGCCAACCCTGACGGTGATCCGAAGATTTTGGACAGGCCTTCGGTTTCCGAAGGTGTCTTCAAACCGGCAACTATCTCTATTAAGTCTTATGCTAAACTCAAAGCCCCCTTAAAAGTTAGGAAACCGGGTCCACAGACCCCCCCCACAGGCCCCTATGCCTAAAAAACAGATGCTTAAGATGGCTGAGGATTTAATTGCCCTTATCAGGGGTTCACAACCCCCTCCTGACAAAAGGCCTAGACTGGAGGAAGATTATCCTTCCTCTGACCAAGCATCCATTTCCTCAGCTAACTCTGAGGACCAGGATTATTCCTTCCCTCCATATAAAGACTCAGATGCTGAAGAGTCCATTCCCTCTGTCTCCCCCCGGAAGACTACTCTTTTGGGGAAACTTTACACACCATGAGGGAACACTTTCCACTGGGAAGGCCAAGATTACTCTGACTCTAAGAAAAGACTCCGTGAGTTTCTTCTTCTTCCACAGCATAGACCCCTTGCAATTCCTCCAGTTTTAGACATTTGGATGGTGTTTACACCGAATCTAGTCTAAACCCAGATTCCTTACCTCCTGCACCAGCTAAACCAGACAGATACTACCAAGTTCCTGATTCTCATAAGTTTCTATATAAAAGCCCTGTGGCAGACCCCAAAACCATTTCCCAGGGTCCCAAAGGGGTTAAGGCCTCTACTGCTAAGAAGATTCCAGAGCATTAGAAAGATGGGGGAAGAAAGTGTATACGTTTGCCACTTTGGCCATGAGGGCCTTAAACTGCCAATTCCACATGCTAAAATACCAGCAGTACTTGATTACACAGTTAAAGCAGAAAATGATCCCTCAGACAGATCAACCTGATTTCAAAGAGATGCAGGATTTGCTGCATGCAGCAGAACAGGTGGGAAAGCATACCTTACAGTGTGGGTTTGATTCATTGGAAGCCTCATGTAGAGCAGCTGTCACAGGATCTGTAATACATAGACATGCTTGGCTAAAAGAGCAAGCCTTACCAGAACATGTCAAAGCAAAGTTATTGGATGCTCCATTGCAGAAAGATGTGTTATTTGGTGTCAAAGCAGAGGAAGTTTTAAAGAAAATGGAAGAAAAGGCAAAGTCTATGCAGACAGTTAAAGATTTTTTACAGGTACAACCTCCTCGTTTCAGCAGAAACTGGCCATCAAAAAACTGGTCCTTTCCTGCATCAGACAGACCCCAAAGGGGTAGGTACAGACGCCCAAGGGGCAGAGGCCAGCCACAAGGTTCTTTCAGGCCTAGACAATGGCATTCAACAACTCGAAGAGGTGGAGACGAAAGATCTCAACCCTTCAGGAAACAAACACAATGACTTCCCTCTTCGCCTGCCAAGCAAAATTGCCCTGGCAGCACCTTTGGGAGGAAAACTGGCTCTTTTTCCACAAAATTGGCGCATCATAACAAAGGACAAATGGGTTCTGGATATTATTACCCGAGGCTACAGATTTCATTTTCACACTTTACCACGGATGAGAGGCATGCCAAATCTGCCTCCAAACCAATGGGCAGAGGCACAAATGCAAATTTCAGCTCTCATGGATATGAAAGCAATTCAAAAGGTACCTACAAAGGAGCAAGGTCAAGGTTTTTACTCAAGACTATTTCTAGTACCAAGAAAGGACAAAGTCTGGAGACCCATTTTAGACCTCTCAATTCTAAACACATACCTGGAGGTACCCAAATTCAAAATGCTCACACTACAGCAGCTTTTTCCCATGCTGGGCAAGGAGTATTGGCTGGTAACGTTGGACCTCAGAGGCATACCTGCATGTCCCTATCAGACAAGATTGCAGAAGATACCTCAGATTTTTGGCAGGTACAACGCATTATCAATTCTCTGCATTGCCCTTTGGCTTATCTACTGCGCCCAGAGTATTTACGAAATGTCCGGCATCAATAATTGCATACTGCAGACAACGAGGAATACAAATTTATCCATATCTGGATGACTGCCTGATCCAAGCGGACGGCAAGGCCATTTTATTACAGCTCTGGCATTTGTAAGAAAGCTGCTAAGTTGCCTAGGGTACACAGTAAACAAAAAGAAGTCAAAGCTAATACCCTCACAAGACATATTATTCCTGGGTGCCAGCTTAAATACAACAGCCCAGATGGCTTATCTCATGCCAGACAAAAAAAAAACAACTGACTCAATACTTCAAAAAGATGGCAACTTTTACCCAGCTCACTGCAAGGAAAATCCTGCAGGCATTGGGGTTCATGGCATCCTGTATTCAACTAATTCCACATGCAAATCTGCATATGAGGAAATTACAATGGTACCTGAAAAGTGTATGGACTCAATAACAGGCACAGCCTCGAAACAAGTATACCTCTCATTCCCTGCCTTCAAAAAGAGTTCCTATGGTGGACTCAAGCATGTCAAATAAACAAGGGTCTTCCTTTTGCTTGCCTCCAGCAAACCAAACTATGACAACAGATTCTTCAGACTACGCCTGAGGAGCACACATGGCAGGACAGTGCATACAGGGCAAATGGTCTGCAAAACAAATGCATCTACACATTAACCAAAAGGAGATGCTAGCTGTGCAAAATGCACTGACAGCCTTCAAGGACCTCTTGCATCCAGGACAACTACTAATAAGGACAGACAACATCACAGTTATGTGGTACATAAACAAACAGGGAGGAACACACTCCCACCCTTTATGCAGACAGGCAATGACCTTGTGGAACACAGCATTGACTTACCAAGTACAACTGCAAGCACAATTCCTGCCAGGAAAGGAAACATATTGGCAGATGAATTAAGCAGAAATTTGGCAGATCCTCACGAGTGGAGACTACACCCACAAGTATTTTCAGTGATAACTCAAAGGTGGGGATGCCCAGACATAGGTCTATTTGCCTCCCCCGACAATTGCCAACTACAGAAATTTTGCACAAGGACTTATCATTCCCTAACCTGGAAAGTGGACACCCTATCATTCAGTTGGACAGCATTGACAGTCTATGCCTTCCCACCACTACCTCTCTTGACCAAGGTATTACTGGAAGTCAGATCAGATAGACCACAAATGATCCTCATTGCTCCGGACTGGCCACGTCAGCACTGGTACCCATTACTAAAGACCTTGATTCACAGCCCTCCATGGATCTTACCTCAATTCCCACTTCTGTTGACTCAGCAAAACTCTCAGATCCTTCACAGTCAGCTCATGACTTCAAATTTAGCTGCATGGAGAATACCTTGAATTATCAATCAACACTTCTCTCAAAGGACGTCCTGAATGTCATTTTGGAGGCCAGGAGGCCCAGCACCAGAAAAACTTACTCAGACAAATGGAAAAGATTTTGTGCATGGAACCAGGCTAAAGGCCAAAATCCTTGGATACCAAACATTCCTCAAATACTGCAACACTTAACTGAGATGCTACACAAAAGCCTTTCTTTCTCATCCATTAAGATCCATGCTTCAGCCATTTCAGCTCAATATAATACGGATCTTCCCATATTCTCACACCCTTTACTAAGGCAGTTTCTCAGAGGGGCTAAGAATATAAGACCCCCCAGAAAACCCCCAACGCCAGCTTGGGACCTCAACTTCGTTTTAGAAAAATTAACACTGCCTCCTTTCGAACCAGCCTTCTCAGCAGAACTACAATACTTGTCATGGAAAACAGCTCTGTTGCTGGCTATCACCTTAGCACGCAGGGTCTCAGAACTACAGGCACTTACGGCAGTGGAACCTTTCATCATTTTCCATCAGGACAGAGTCTCTTTACGAACTAACTCTACCTTTATGCCAAAGGTAGTAGCCAGTGTGGCTTTGAATCAGACCATTCATTTACCCACCTTTTATCCAAACCCCCAGAATAAAGGAGAAAGACTCCTTCACTCTTTGGACATTCACAGACAGCTACGTTACTATTTGGATAAGACAAAGACCTTCAGAAAAACTGACCAACTCTTTGTATCCTATGCTGCAGGTTCACAAGGAAAGGCTATCTCAAAACAAACCATCTCCAAATGGATAGCATATTGTATCCGCTTTTGCTACTCGCACCATGGGAAAGCAGTGCCTGTTAATATTAGGTCCCATTCTACCAGGGCTACAGCAACCTCAGCAGCCTTTCTCAGCAGTTGTCTTAGTTGTGCAGTAACAACTTCTTTAATAGTATTTTTTAGTTTACTTTAGAATGTCACAGGACAAGGACAAACGGCCTAAATCAGGCTTCAAAAAATGTCCAGATTGTGGACAAAAAATGCCCATCACCGATGTGTATATTGTTTGGGCTCACATCATCTTCAGGAGTCATGTAGCATATGTCATACTTTTCCTCTGAGGGTTTTGCTCGAAATAAAAAGAAAATTAATAGAGGCCTGCTCAAACATTCCTTTGATGAGGTTTTGTCTAGCCAGGATGGGGCTGGGTCAGTCCCCCTATATCTTCAGAATCTTCGTTGGCTTCTAGTTCTAAGTCATAAAAGCATAAGACTGCAAAATTGGGAGAATCTGCTGGAGCATCGGCTCCAATGCCTTCGGAGTCTACTGTTTCCATTGTTCGGAGCCGGCCTATGTCCCTGGAGCCGGTATGCAAGACTCCTGCTTCTCCCCTTCTTCAATCTTTGCCTTCTGTAAAATCTTCTAGATGTTCTTTGTGTTTCACTGTTGCAGTCATTGCATTTGGGTTACCTGTTTGCAGGTAACCCTCAGTCGGCCTGATTAACAAAGTCTTGGGTCCTGTGTCGGTTGCTGTCCCTTCTTCCATGACGTCAGGTCGTCAGGGGTATAAAACAAGCAGCTGACGCCATTACATCAGTCTTTCTTGCCGTGCGGTTCCCAAAGCAGAAGCAGTTCGCAAGTGCCGGTTCGTTTTCGAGTTTCAGAACCGAAGCCTTCAACTAAAGCAAAGTACCCCGTTGGGGAAACTTTTTCTTGCTCTTTACCGATGTCAGTAAAAGTTAATAATTGCATTACTTGTGGAAAGCAAATACCTCATAAAGATTTTCATTCGTATTGTATTCCTTGCCTAGGCCCTGACCACGACGTACCTTGCTGTCAGTTTTGTGCCTTATTTAATCAGAGCACTATCCGTCGTCAGTATATTTTCACCTCTAAATATTTCGGTTCTCGGTTTAATTATCCAGAAATGTCGTCTGTTAACCATCCGACTACCGGGATTCTGAAAAAACGTAAAGATAAAAACAGAGACACGCCGCCGAGGTCCAAAACTGCCGACGACGCTTCTCCTAAGCCAGTCGCCAGTTCGCCGGTACTCAGTGAGGCACTTTAGCAACCCCTGATACCCGCTACTTCTGATTCGCAGTCCTCTACTGAGACCCATTCGGAGTCTGGTATGCCGTGAGATGCTTCAACTATGGAACCCGCGGATGTCTCTACCTTGGAAGGGTCCAGAGCCGCTGTGCAGGCACTGGCTTCTGAGGGTGTATTTAGGCCTACAAACTTGCATATTAAATCGAAGCCTCCTTCATTACTTAGGCCTAAATCTCGATCCATGTCTAAAAAAAAAACGACACCCAGGCCACTTGCTCAGGCCTCTATGCCTAAAAAACAAATAAGAATGGCTGAAGATCTAATAACTCTAATCAGGGGTAGCCAACCCCCCCCCCCCTTCTAAGAGGCCTAGGACTGAAGTTGATTATGAATCTTCTGATCAGGATTCTATTTTTTCTGACTCTTCTGATGATCTGGATTTGCCCTTACCTACTTGTGAAGATTCTGATGCAGAGGACTCTGTTTCCTCTGCTTCCCTTCCTATTTTTATTTTGGGGAGACCTTACATACTCTAAGGGAGCATTTCCACTGGGAAAGCCAGGATTATTCCGATTCAAAAAAGAGGCCTAGGGATTTCCTCTTCCTACCTCAGCATAGGCCTTTAGCTATTCTTCCTGTACTAGACATTGTTGATGCTTTCTCGGAATCTAGTTTGGCCCCTGATTCCCTGCCTCCTGCTCCCAGAAAACCTAACAGATACTATAGGATCCCCGAGTCCAACAAGTTTCTTTTCAAAAATCCTATTGCAGATCCAGAGACTATTTCACAGGGGCCCAAGGGCATTAAGGTTTCTATTGCTAAAAATCCTACCCCTTCTGATAGAGACTCCAGGGTGCTGGATAGATGGGGTAAGAAGGTTTACACTTCTGCAACCTTGGCCATTAGGGCTTTAAACTGCCAGATGTCCTTCAAGGATGCATCTGCAGTCATAACATATGGGTTGTCCTGCCTCAGGCAGCCCTTCGGTCGGCCGGATTCCAAAGTCTGGGTCTGGCCTCGGCTGATGTCGCACTTTCCCCGATGTCAGAGCGTCTGGGGTATAAAAGCATCAGCCGATGCCATTTTCCTCAGTCTTTCTTGCCGCGTGGTGCCCAAAGCAGAAGCAGTTCGCAAGTGCCGGTCGGTCAGCTCCTGTGATTCAGCTACGAAGACTTCGTAAAAGCTAAGTACCCCGTTGGGGACTCTTTCTTGCCTCAGCCGATGTCAGATAAAGTAAATAATTGTTTAACTTGTGGGAAACAAATACCTCATAAGGATTTCCACTCTTACTGCCTCCCTTGCTTAGGCCCAGACCACGACGTCTCGGCCTGTTCAGCCTGTGCTTCCTTCAACCGACGAACTCTTAGACGTCGGTCGGAGTTTGCAGAGGAATTCTTTGGGGCTACTTTTGCATATAAGATGCCGTCGGAGACTCCGACTTCGCATTTGGTGAAAAAACGGAAGGACAAGGACCGACACTCGCGGTCCGCGGTTTCGGCTGAAACCACGGTTAGGCCTACTGCGAGTGTCTCGGTTTCGGCCGAAACCGAGTCCTCGGTACTTCCTTTAACCGAATCCACTCAACCGATCACCACGGCCCTGGAGGCCCCGGCTGAGTCGGCTACTGAGCTACCTACTGAAACCAGTGTCCAGGAAATGTCCGACACCATTCCTTTGGACAAGTCTACTCCTGCACGTGGTGCAGCCAGACCCCCTGCTTCCATGTCCATTAAGGCTTTTTCCAGGGCTAAAGCTACTAAACTTGCTAAAGCTTTGCCTCCCAAGACTACCTCTCAGAGACCTTCTTCTAGTTCTCAGATCCTCAGCCTTGCAGAGGATCTTATCTCTTTAATTAGAGGTTCTCAGCCTCACCCGGACAGGGGCTCTCAACCACCACCAGACAAAAGGCCCAGGACTGAGCCCTCTGACCAGCACTCTTCAGATGAGTCTACGGATGGATCTGTGTTGTCAGATCACCAGGAGGAGGCTTATTCGGCCTACGAGGATTCTGATGCTGACAAATCTATCCCTTCGGCCTCCCCTCCTGAAGAGTTTTCCTTTGGTGAGACACTACACTCTATGAGAGAACATTTTCAATGGCAGGGTCAGGAATTTTCTGATTCTAGAAAGAGATTAAGGACCTTTTTACATTTACCTCAGCATAGGCCCTTAGCTATACCTCCTGTTTTGAATGTTATTGATGATGTGTACAATGATGTTAGTACAGCCCCTGATTCTCTCCCTCCGGCCCCTGCCAAACCTGATAGATACTACAGGGTCCCGGATTCTCATCTACATCTGTACAAGGCCCATTCTGCAGACCCAGATACTATTTCGCAGGGCCCAAAGGGGTTGCAGCTGCCACTGCCAAAAATCCTCTACCTTCTGAAAGGGAGTCTAGAGCTTTAGAGAGATGGGGAAAGAAGGTATATACTTCTGCAACTCTTTCCATGAGGGCATTAAATTGTCAATTTCATATGATACAGTACCAAGAGTATTTGTTAGATGAATTGCATAAGAAGCTTTCCTCTTCTGAACCCCTTGACCGTAAATCCCTTCAGGATCTGATACATAACTCACAGCAGGTTAGTAATCATTTTTTGCAGTGTGGTTATGATGCACTGGAAGCTTTATGTAGGTCAGCTATGACTGGGGCAGTTATTTGTAGGCATGCCTGGTTGAAGGAACAATCTTTACCAGACCATGTTAAAGCTAAACTCCTGGATGCTCCAATGGAAAAACAAAAATTATTTGGTTCCTCGGCTCAGGAGGTCTTAAAGAAGTTTGAAGAAAAGGCAAAATCTGTGCAAACAGTTAAGGACTTTCTGCAAGTACAACCACCGAGATTCAGCAGAAACTGGCCTACTAAGAATTGGTCCTTTCCAGACTCGGACAGATCCCAGAGGGGCAGGAACAGGCGTCCCAGAGGTAGAGGGCAAGCTAGAGGCTCCTACAGAGGCCGTCAGTGGCAGCCTACCAACCAGAGAGGTAGTGCAGGAACAGCAACAACAACTACCGCACTTAGGACAGACTCAATGACTTTCCTTTGATTCCGCCGACCAGGGCTCAATTGGAAGCACCATTGGGCGGAAAGCTTTCTTTATTCTCAAAAAACTGGCATTACATTACAAGGGACACATGGACACTGCAAATAATAGACAAAGGATACAGGTTCCACTTCCACACTTTGCCAAGAAGAAACGGAATGCCAAACCTGCCACCAAATCAGAGGGCAGAGGCTTTAAAGCAGATCAACAACTTAATACAAATGAAAGCCATAGAAAAGGTACCTCTTTCAGAACAAGGCCAAGGATTTTACTCCAGATTATTCCTTGTTCCAAGAAAAGAAAATCAATGGAGGCCTATTCTCGACCTGTCCGCACTGAATACTTACCTCATTGTGCCAAAATTCAAGATGCTGACCCTACAGCAACTTCTTCCCATGCTGGGCAAGGAGTCTTGGCTGGTGACTCTAGATCTCAAGGAGGCATACCTGCATGTCCCTATTCGCAAAGTTGCAGAAGACACCTCAGATTTCTTGCAGGATCAGAGCATTATCAATTCTCAGCATTGCCCTTTGGCTTATCTACTGCGCCCAGAGTATTCACGAAATGCCTGGCATCAGTAATTGCACGCTGCAGACTTCAGGGGATTCAAATCTACCCATATCTGGACGACTGCCTTATACAAGCGGACAACAAGAAAAATTTGATAAAGGACTTGGACTATGCCATCCACCTATTACAGGCCTTGGGATACACAGTCAACATCCAAAAATCAAGACTTGTTCCATCCCAAAGGATAACCTTGTTGGGTGCAGATCTAGACACAACCACCGAAATGGCCTTTCTCACAGAAGAAAAACAAAAGCAACTTCCGGATTACTTCTTGAATCTGACAAGACAAACTCAGCTAACTGCAAGGAAAATCCTGCAGGCCCTGGGTTACATGGCATCCTGCATAATTCTGATTCCACAAGCCAGGCTGCATATGAAAAAATTACAATGGTACCTAAGGAGTGTATGGTCTCAGCACAGTCACAGTTTGGAAACTTTGATACCAATCATTCCTTGCCTTCAAAAGGAATTTCTGTGGTGGGCTCAAGCCTGCCAGTCCAACAGAGGGTTGCCTTTCAACAAACCAAAAACAAAACAAACCATCACCACGGACGCTTCAGACCGAGGATGGGGAGCACACATGGAGGGCAAATGTATCCAAGGCCTATGGTCTCAAGGGCAGCTGCATGCACATAAACCAAAAGGAAATGCTGGCAGTGATGCACAATCGAGGCCTTCAAACCTTTCCTCCATCAAGGCCACCTGTTAATAAGGACAGACAACACCACAGTCATGTGGTACATAAACAAGCAAGGAGGCACGCATTCCTACCCTCTATGCAGGCTGGCCATGAATCTATGGGAACTATGCTTGAAACTCAATATCCAACTACAGTCCCAGTTCGTGCCAGGGAAAGAAAATGCACTGGCAGACAGCTTAAGCAGAACTACCATGGATGCACACAAATGGATGCTGCACCCAGACATCTTTCTACTCATAACACAAGCATGGGGAAAGCCGGAGATAGATCTGTTCGCCTCACCCCACAATCATCAACTGAAGACATTCTGCTCAAGGACATACCACCCACAAGCTTGGAGGGTGGACTCTCTCTCTTTCAGCTGGAAAGCTCTAAAAGTCTAGGCCTTCCCACCTCTCCCATTAATGTCCAAGGTTTTACTGAAGATCAGGGCAGAACAGCCAAGAGCGATTCTGATAGCTCCAGACTGGCCAGGGCAGCACTGGTACCCACTATTGAGGAGCATGTCACAGACGAAACCGTGGCCTCTCCCCCTATGGCCACTTCTTCTGACGCAGAACAATTTCAAGATCATGCATCCCAACTTGAAAACATTGCAGCTAACTGCCTGGAAAATTCCATAAACCCCCCTCAAAATAACTTATCACAGAGAGTAAAGGACATTATTATGGAAGCTTGCCGCCCTTCCACAAGGAGGACATACTCAGCAAAATGGAAAAGATTTCTCATTTGGAACACAACAAAAGGCCTAGATGTGACAGTGGCGAGCATGGCACATATTCTGGAATACTTAGCAGAATTGTTCCACAATGGCCTGTCCTATTCTTCCATTAAGATTCATGCCTCAGCAATTTCAGCAGAATACAATGTTGATCCACCTATCTTCTCGCATCCTCTCCTCAGGCAATTTCTGAGAGGAATCAAAAACATCAGTCTTCCAAGGAAACCACCTTTACCTACTTGGGATCTCAACTTTGTGCTGGAGAAACTAACACATCCTCCCTTTGAACCAGCAGCATCGGCGGATCTACAGTTTCTGTCTTGGAAAACTGCATTCCTTCTGGCCATAACTTCAGCAAGAAGAGTATCTGAGTTACAAGCTTTAATGGCAGTACAGCCATTTCTTATCTTCCATCAGGACAGAGTTTCATTGAGAACCAATCCTACTTTTATGCCAAAGGTGGTATCTAGGGTATCCTTGAACCAAGCTATTCACTTGCCTACATTCTTCCCAAATCCACAAAATAAAGGGGAAAAACTTCTACACACTCTGGATATACACAGACAACTACGTTACTACTTGGACAGAACTAAAAGTTACAGAAAGACTGACCAACTCCTTGTAGCATATGCTGCTGGGGTACAAGGAAAAGCAATTTCCAAACAGACAATTTCAAAGTGGATAGGAAATTGCATTCGATTTTGTTACTCCTTTCATGGAAAGACTGTTCCTGCAAACATTAGGCCTCATTCCACGAGGGCCACAGCCACCACTACAGCCTTCCTAAGAGGGTGGCTACCAAGGACATTTTAGAAGCTGCTACATGGAGCTCCGTGCATACATTTGCCAAACATTACAATTTACCTTTATACTCCAGATCCAGAGCAGGTTTTGCTACAGCAGTCCTGCAGGGTATCTTAACTACACCATCCTTTTCTTAGTACCTCCTCCCCAGATTGGCTATGGTATTCTACCCATATGTTATGACTGCAGATGCATCCTTGAAGGACATAGTACAGTTTTGTACCTACCATAAATGTAGATGTCCGATAGGTATGCATCTGCAGTCAGTTTACCCTCCCTCCTTCCCTCTGTGGTATTCCTAGGGTGCTTACCCTCCATTAGCTAGCTGGGGGATCTATTATGGTGTATTTGTTTGTATATATATATATGTATATATTTTGGAAAATGTTTGGAATTTATTGCATTCCTCCAAATTTGGCCTTCCTAGAGGGCACCTGGCATCTGGGGCAAGAAACACTGAGGAAAATGGCGTCGGCTGATGCTTTTATACCCCAGACACTCTGACGTCGGGGAAAGTGCGACATCAGCCGAGGCCAGACCTAGACTTTGGAATCCGGCCGACCGAAGGGCTGCCTGAGGCAGGACAACCCATATGTTATGACTGCAGATGCATACCTATCGGACATCTACATTTATGGTAGGTACAAAACTGTACTTTTCATATGTTAAAATATCAGCAACATGTTACTGGACTGCTTAAAAAGAAAATGATGTTGATTCCTGACTGTGTGGAAAATAAAGAATTACAGGATTTAATGCATTCTGCCGAACAAATTGGAAAACATACTTTGCAATGTGGTTTTGATTCATTAGAGGCCTCTTTTCAGGGCTGCTGTTACTGGGTCTGTGCTCAGAAGGCATGCTTGGCTTAAGGAGCAATGTTTGCCTGATCATGTTAAAGCTACATTGTTGGATGCTCCCTTAAATCAGGACCACCTGTGTGGCAACAAGGCTGAGGAAGTTCTTAAAAAGATGGAAGATAAAGCTAAATCTATGCAAACTGTTAAAGATTTTTTTACAAGTTCAGCCTCCTAGATTTAGTAGGCACTGGCCCTCTAAGAATTGGTCCTTTCCAGCCCCTTCCAGGGCTTCTCAAGCCAAACCCAGACACAGCAAAAACCCCAGGTTTCAGTCCCAGGGGACACGCAGAACTAAGCAATGGGGGGGCTCCACTTCCAAGTCTGGGAATAATAAGACTCCCCCATGGTAAACTGTCTCAATGACTTCCTTTTAAAATTTCCAAGCACTTATCAACTGACTGCCCCTTTGGTGGGAAAGATTGCTCTTCATGCAAAGAATTGGGAACTCATTACCCAGGACAAATGGGTTTTAAATGTAGTGTCCCAGGGATACAGATTTCACTTCCACACGTTGCCAACACCAAGTGGGTGGCCGGACCTACCCCCAAATCAGTGGGCAGAGGCCCAAAAACAAGTACTTTCTCTCTTAAGCATGGGGGCTGTTCAACTGTTACCAGAAGAGGAAAGGGACAAGGTTTCTACTTGAGACTTTTCCTGGTACTCCGCGTCCTGTCCTGGACCTGTCTACTCTAAACACCTTTTTGGAGATTCCAAAATTCAAGATGCTGATTCTTCAGTTACTTCCTATGCTAGGCAAAGATGCCTGGTTGGCAACACTAGATTTAAAAGAAGCATACCTGCACATCCCAATCAGGGAATCTTGCAGAAGATACCTACGCTTCAAAGCAGGCTACACGCACTGTCAGTTCTCTGCACTGCCCTTTGGCTTATCTACTGCACCCAGTGTATTCACAAAGTGCCTAGCTCCAGTTATTGCATTTTGCAGGCAAATAAATATTCAGATATACCCATACCTGGACAATTGTCTAATTCAGGCAGAAAGCCAGGACATACTTTTGAATCATCTGGCCTTTGTAAAAAGGGTTCTAACTTGTCTGGGGTACACCATAAATGAAAAGAAATCACACCTGGTACCCTGTCAACAAATTATATTCCTGGGAGCAAGCTTGAATACAACCTCCCAGATGGCTTACCTCACGCCAGAAAAGCAAATTCATTTGACAACCTACTTCAAACAAGTGGCCAGAAAAAACCTGCTATCTGCAAGGCAAATACTGCAAGCCTTTGAGTTTGTGGCCTCCTGCATTCTTCTAATTCCATATGCAAGACTGCATATGAGGAAACTACAATGGTATCTAAAAAGCCTATGGTTTCAACACTCTCAAGACCTAGAAACAATGATTCCTGTCATACCTTGCCTACGCCAAGAGTTCCTTTGGTGGGCAGAGGCCTGCCACCAAAACAAGGGACTACCTTTCACACCACCCCCAGATGCATCAGACTATGCATGGGGGGCCCACCTGGCAGGGAAGTGCATCCAGGGCAAATGGAACCCAAGTCAAATGCATCTGCATATCAATCAAAAAGAAATGTTAGCTGTACAGAATGCTCTGGCAGCCTTCAAGGACCACATTCTTCCAGGACAACTAATGGTAAAGATGGACAACACCACTGTTATGTGGTACATAAGCAGTGGGGGTACACATTCTTTACCCCCTCTGCAGACTAGCCATGGCACTGTGGAACACAGCCTTGAGCTACCAAGTGCACCTACAAGCTCAATTCCTGCCAGGAAAATTAAATACACTGGCAGACTGACTAAACAGAAACCTCATGGACCCACATGAGTGGAAACTGGAACCAAGGATTTTCAACATGTTGACAAGCAAATGGGGGAGCCCAGATATAGACCCATTTGCCTCTCCCCAGAACTACCAAATGGACAAATTTTGCACAAGGGCTCCCCTACAAACAAGCCTGGAAAGTGGATGCTCTGTCCTTCAGCTGGAAAAACCTATCAGTCTATGCCTTCCCCCCTCTGACTCTGCTCTCCAAAGTACTACTAAAAATCAAACCGGACAAACCAAGGATGATTTTGATTGCTCCAGACTGGCCGCACCAACACTGGTACCCCCTCCTGCGCAGTGTGTCAAGGTTGTCTCCATGGCACCTGCCTCCGACTCCTTCCCTGCTGTCTCAGCAGGAGGACCAGATTCTGCACCCTCAGCTTCCAACACTGAACCTTGCAGCCTGGCTAATTACTTATTCTCTCCTTTACCATCCCTCAGCAAACCTGTGATGGATATCATTTTAGAGGCAAGGCGGCCTAGTACTAGAAAATCTTATGCTGAAAAATGGAAAAGATTCTGTGCCTGGAACCAATCTCAAAGGATGAGCACAGCAGCACCCAATTTACCTCAGATTTTACAATACTTAACTGAGATGCTTCACAAGAGCCTGTCTTTTTCCTCCATTAAAATCCATGCCTCAGCCATTTCAGCTCATTATAACACAGAACCTCCTCTCTTCTCTCATCTGCTGCTCAAGCAGTTCCTCAGAGGGGCCAAAAAATTGAGACCACCCAGGAGAGCTCCAACCCCAGTCTGGGACCTTAACTTTGTCTTGGAGAAACTCACTCTACCTCCTTTCGAGCCAGCTGATACTGCAGACTTAACATTTCTTTCTTGGAAAACAGCTTTCCTTTTAGCAATCACATCAGCTAGAAGGGTATCTGAATTAAAGGCCCTTATTGCAGTGGAGCCTTTCATCATCTTTCATGCAGACAGGGTGTCCCTCAGAACCAATCCACCCTTCATGCCCAAGGTGGTATCCAGTGTGGCTCTTAATCAGTCCATTCATTTGCCAACCTTCTTTCCCAATCCACAGTACAAAGGGGAGTGGATACTGCATTCCTTAGATGTGCACAGACAACTTAGATTCTACTTGGACAGGACTAAACCTCAAAGGAAATCTGAACTGCTGGTGGCATTTGCTGCAGGGGCAGAGGGGAAGTCCACTTCAAAGCAAACCATTTCTAAAATGGATAAGCCATTCCATTCATTTCTGCAATAAGTACCATGGAAAACCTATCCCCCAGGGGATCAGACCTCACTCCACCAGGGCTGCATCTATCTCTACAGCTTTTCTCAGAGGCATCTCTACCAGGGACATTATAGAAGCTGCTACCTGGAGTTCTGTACATACTTTCACCAAGCATTATCATTTGCCAATTTTCTCTAAATCCAGAGCTGGCTTTGCCACTGCAGTCTTGCATGGCCTTATAACTGGCCCTAATGCTATCTAAATTCCTCCCCCCAACCATAGCTTTGGGAATCTACCCAAATGTAATGACTGCAACAGTGAAACATGAAGAACATAGTACAGTTGTTTACACTTACCATAAATGTAGATGTTTGAGTGTATTCACGGTTGCAGTCCTAGCTACCCTCCCTCCAGCCCCATAACGTCTTCTGGCTATACATCCACTTTCCTTTACTATGCTTAAAAGCCTTTTTGGTGTATTTGCTTTTTTGTTGGAGGTATATCTTTGTGCTTTTATGTTTAATTACTTCCTATTAGGGGGGCACCTGACATCTGGGGCAAGAAAAACTGATGTAATGGCGTCTGCTGCATGCTTTATACACCTGATGAGCTGCCGTCATGGAAGAAGGGACAGCAACCAACGCGGGACCCAAGACTTTGTTAATCAGGCCGACTGAGGGCTACCTGCAAGCAGATAACCCAAATGTAATGACTGCAACAGTGAATACACTCTAACATCTACATTTATGGTAAGTGTACACAACTGTACTGTCTTCTGTCAGCCTTTCTGATTCAGACATGGATCGACTGGTGCAGAAGCTGCTGAAGGCTCCAGGACTTCCCAAATTGTTGTCGGCTCCGACCATTCTGTCGGAACCGAAGACCACTGTTATGAACGTTTCTACTACTCCTCTGAGCCATACCGTTACTTTGAAGCCGGAAGGGGCAGACCTGATTCTTGTAGAGCCCATGGAGCCGAGGCCTGCTTCTGAGCTATTGGCTCCATCTGCTCGGACTTCATCAGTGCCATGCATGGAGTCTAGGAGCCCACGCTCTCCAGTCGGCTCGGGGGGGGGGGCAGTCGCACTGACTTGTCGGTGCCGACTCTCTCTCTCGGGCCCTCTGCTTGGGTGAGCTCTGCTCCTTCCTCTGGTTTGGAGGCCATGGCCTCAGTGCAGAGGGAGCTGGCAGTTCCTTTGGGGACTTAAGTTCCGTCATGTCGGAATCATTAGGCTATCGGAACCAAGAGGAGAGCTTTGTCCCCAATGACAATCTCAACTTCAGGTCTAGCCTCTTCTTCCCCTATAGCTCCTGGGTCTGCTTCTGTTCCTGTCATCCCAGCCCAGGGTCGAGACCCTGAGCCTCAGGTAACACCACAGGGTGTTCCTTGCTCTTCTGAGACCTCCAGAAATCCCCACTGAAGAGATTCCCAGGAAGATGGTGTGTAAGAGGAGGCACTTAGACTCCCCACAGGAGTCTCTGACATCAGACACAGACTTAGATGAGTCAGAAGGATCCCCACGATCTCCCTCTGAGGTTATCTCCTTTGCGGAGATACTTGAAATCCTTAGGCAGAGGGATGATTGGCAGTCCAAAAGCCCTACTGAGGATGAGTCGGCGCTACTGAAGGCTTTCTGGTCTCAACCTTCCACCTCTTGGGTGTCACCGCCCTACGATGAGCGTATGCAGCTGATCTCTCGTAGGGCATGGGAGTCGCATGACGCGACGGAGCTTGTTCCCCGGAGGCCTAATAAATTCATCTCTGCCCCCTCGGATAAGCAGTTTCTGACTAAAGGAGTGCCTGTTGATGCCATGGTGCTGGCAGCAGCCACCAAGAAGGAATTATCCGAGACTTCATTGGTCCATCCCCCTAACAGAGATTCTAGGGTTATGGACCGATACAAGAAACGCATCTTCAGTTCAGCGACATTTTCATTGCGATCGCTGAACTACCTGACCCACTTTACTAGACTACAGAGAGATCTCCTCAAGGAGTTAGGAGATACTCTCCAGGGTTCTGTATCTATGGGAGTTGCTGACAAAGTGACTACCCAGCTTGCTACCCTTAATTCCATAGTAAACTCATCCAAGAGGCTCATTTTGTATGCAGCTAAGGGTTCGAGTAGGGCTGCAGGTTCAGGAATCGCCTTACGTAGACAGTCCTAGATGCGCCTATGTTCCTTCGCGGAACCCCACAAGTCTTCTTTCATCAATGCCCCATTCTATGGCACCTCTCTCTTCAGGCCTAAAGTGAGGGAAACTCTCACCAGGAGTGAGCAAGACGAGAAGACTCTGCCTTCGGAGTCTGTTTTGTCACCCCTATGCGGCCTTATCCTAAAGGCGCTAAGGGAGGCAAGATGTGATTCCAAAAATCTCACACAGCCTTTCCATAGGTTCATAGGTAGGTACTAGGCTTTCTGCCCGAAGGCATTTATAAGCCTAGCCGGAATGTGTTGGCTTTCGCCGCCCCCTTAGATTAGTTCCCTGTGCCTCTGTCCAGCAGTGCCATTGAAGTGATCCCTGAGGTAAACTTTCTGCTTCCCATCCACTTGTCAAGGTTTCTCTTGAAGAGGGTTAGTGAGGAGCTCTGCCTAATGTAGATTGGAATCTTGTTCCAGAGCATGGGAAGTCTCTGGGACAGGAATCTATCCCTCCAGTACATCCTATTTATTGTTGTGGTGAGGTTTAGATCCCTGGAGTGTGTGGCTCGAGGGGATATGGTTTTCTTTAGGTGGAGCATGTCCATCAATTGTGGGTTGGACCTGGCCTTGTATGTCAGGCAGAGAGCACCTCTGAGTAGGCGGTATGCAACCGAGTACAGCTGGAGTTCTTCAGTCGAGCTGCATAGGGCATCTGCTTGAGGCCAGTGATCCTCTTGGTGAGGTACTTCTGTTGTCTTTCCAGTTGTTGCAGGTGTCTTGTAAGGGACATCCCAAATGGGGCATTGTACTCTATGATGGGTCTGATGAGTGATGCATAGAGTGGCCCAGTGACCGATCTGGATGCAAACCCTTTTGTGATTAGGTGGGCCACATAGAAGGATTTTCTAACCACTTTGGCAGTGTGATTATCAAAGGAGAGGTTTCTATCTACTTGGGTCCCCAGATCCCTTATTACATCTTCCGGATTTAGGGGGCTACCACCTATGTGGTAGTTTGTGGGTACTGTGTTTTTTCCAAAGGGGATAACTATGCACTTTTTGGCATTTAGCTTGAGGCCATGGTTTTGACACCAGGTATCTGTCTCAGTGGGACCCTTTTGGAAGATGTCTCTGTCAGCCGGAGAGTCAATTATAGCCCCTAGTTTGCAGTCGTCTGCTAACTTGGTCAGCCATAGTTCTCCTGTGCTTGCCTGTACCTCTGAGAAGTATATGCCGAACAGGAGGGGTCCTAGGACTGAGCCCTGGGGAACGGCACTTGTAACCATTTTCGAGTCAGACCTAGCTCCCGCAACTCTTACCATGTGGGTTCTGTCTGTGAGCTGGTTGGCAACCCATCCCATGACGTAGGGGTTTATGTTCAGGCTTGTGAGCTTGTCTATAATACCTGAGTGGGGAATGGTGTTGAAGGCCTTTGCAAGGTCTAGGTAGGTTGTGTGGACCACCTTTCCCTCGTCTGTAGCCTTGGTAACTGTCTCAAAGAAGTCCACCAGCTTTAGGAGGCATGATCTGCCCTTAACAAAGCCGAACCAGGTAGGGCCCAGTGTTTGGAGGTTTCCAGTGTCACTGTTAATGAGATCCATGATGATGTGCTCCATAGTTTTGCAGACCAAGCTAGTCAGGCTTATAGGGTGCTAGTCCCCGGAGTCCATTGTGGCTCCACCTTTGTGGAGTGGAATAACCGTTGCAGTGTGCCACTCTGTGGGCACGTAGCCTGTGGAGAGGCCGAGTTTAAACAGTGTGTTTAGGTGAGGAGTTAGTTCATCTTTGAGCTCATGTGGGATGCAGCCTGGGACACCTTCCGGTCCCATTGATGCTGTGTTTTTGGCTTTGGAGAGGGCTGTTTTAACCTGAGTGTCTGTGATTTCAGAGGCACTACTTTCTTCTGGTGTAGTTATGGGCCCTTTTGGGGGTGAGAGGGGGGTGAAGTTTGCACTGAACCTGTCTGCCAGGATATTGGCTATATCGGTCGGTTCAGTGTATTTTGTGCCATTCTTCACTAACTCTGAGCAGATCTGAGAATTGCCACTTAGATTCTTGACATACCCATTGTGATACCCCCTTTAGAGGCAGAGGAGGGGGTAATAACGGAAGATGCCGCTCTCGCGGTAAAGGGGGGCATGCAGCGTCAAGTTGACAGAGATCAGTTCTCTGGTCAACCTTACTAGCGTCCCTGAAGGGAAGCCCGACTGTTCTACTCTGGGGGCAGTCGGGGGTCGCTTATCCCTGTATCCCTACTCCTGGCTAAAAATCTCCAATGACAAATGAGTATGGAGAATAATTTCCAGAGGATATATCATACCATTCACCTCCTTCCCAAAAAACCCTAAGGAAAATCCCAGATGTACCACCCCGTTACAGGGAACAAGCAACTTCAGAGGTCCAAAAGTTGCTAGAAAAAAGTCATCCAGTCAGTCCCAACAGACCAAACAGGATCCGGAACTTACTCAAGGCTCTTTTTAGTACCAAAGAAAACAGGAGACTGGAGACCTATATTGGACCTCAGCAGACTCAACCAATTTGTAAAGAAGGAGAAGTTCCAGATGGTCACGCTTCAGTCTATTCTTCCCTTTTTAGGGAAAGACAATTAGATGTGCTTGATAGATCTCAAGGATGCTTATTACCACATAAAAATGGACGGGGCATCCAGAGAGCACCTGCATTTCTCTCTGGGAGCCAGTAATTATTAATTTCGAGCCCTGCCCTTCTGTCTTACTTCAGCCCCGAGTGTTCACCAAATGCATGGTAGTGGTAACGGCTCACCTGAGGTGTCTTGGATTCCAGGTGTTTCTGTATTTAGATGATTGGCTGCTTTCTGCCACCACCAGGCATCAACTAGTTCAATCAAGAGACCACACTGTGACTCTCTGCCATCAGTTGGGCATTACCATCAACTTCGAAAAGTCTGCCTTGACACTATTGCAGCATATAAACTCTATAGGAGCAGAGTTAGACACCTCAACCATCACTTAAGGCTACCATTAGAAAGAATCGCTCTGCTGCATCAGCAAGTCAGCTTTCTAGTATCAAAGACAAAAGCACCAGTATCAGAAGTGTTTAAAAATTTTGGGTCTGATGGCTGCTGCAGTCATAGCCATTCCTCTAGCGAGAATGCATATGGGAATACTTCAGTGGTTACTTTTCACTCAATGGTCTTACCAGGAGCTTCCCATGAGTCACACAATATTGATCAGAAACTCGTGCAAGAAGGACCTTCAGTGGTGGTTGACGTCTCCTCATGTAACCGTAGGTCACCCATTTGTATTTCCACCTACAGTAGCCACTGTGACCATGGACACCTCCTTGATAGGGTGGGGGGGGGGCATTATTAGGAGAGGATTGTCCAAGGCACATGGACAGAATAGGAGTTACTTTTGCATATCAACATCCTGGAGATGAGAGCAGTACTTCCAAGTCTTTCTTCCTCACTCACGGGACCATTGCAATTCAGACAGACAACATGTCAGTAGTCTGGTATTTGAACAAACAAGGCGGGACCAGATCTTACCCCTTATGCCGAGAAGCCCTCAGAGTTTGGCAGTGGGCTGCATCCTCCCAGCATTTTCTGTTGGCAACGCACATCCCGGGAAGATCCACCATGATAGCAGACAAACCTGAGCAGGGCAATTTTATTGCCTCATGAGTGGTCCCTCAAACAAGAGATAGCAGACAGGATTTTCCACAAATGGGACCAGCCTTGCTGCGATCTTTTTGCCAGTCACCTAAACACCAAATGCAGAAGCTATTTTGCCCTGATTCCCCCCTATAGGGGAGTCCCCAAGGGATTCACTTGTACACGATTGGCCCCTGGGTCTTCTCTATGCATTTCCACCAATCCCTCCGATTTCAAAGGTTCTACAGAAAGCTTTGTTGCTAAGGAGGACTATGATTCTAATAGCCCCTCATTGGCCTCGGCAGATTTGGTTCCCATTCCTACTTCAGCACCTAGTGGAGGAACCATGGATTCTGGACCCGGTTCCAGACCTGCTGACACATCCGTCAGGGAACCTCCATCCTTCTCTACAGTCTCTGCAGCTCACAGCTTGGCTGCTCCAGTTCCCGTCATAGCCAGGCTTGACAATCAGGCCAGCTATCATACTATACGTAACAAAAACAACTTTAACCTTCCTATTTTCCTCAATGAACTCAAACAATGTAACTGGTCAGCTCTAAAACACCTTCCACTTGAGGAAGCAGTTGCCCATTTTAACAACACATTCCTCCAAATTCTTGTGCATCACGCTCCCTCACGCTTAATTAGAACAGGATCCAAAGCTGCCCCTTGGCTTTCTAAAGAAACCAAGCAAATAATGCTATTAAGGAATAAACTATGGACAAAATGGAGAACTACTAAAAACCCTACTGACCATCAAAACTTCAAACACCTTAGAAATACCACAAAAAAGCTTACCCATCTTGATAAAAAAAATATTACCTTCAATATCAAGAAAATCAAAATCATAACCCCAAAAAATTCTGGTCAGGAATCAATAAACTGCTCCATCCAGGAAATACCAAAACACCTACTCCAGCTAACTTAGAACAGACCCCACCCAACTTAATAGCCAATACATTCAACAACTTCTTCACTGAAACAGTCACCTCTCTAGCAAAGAACATGACTCCCCACACTTCCCTTAAAAACACCTCCCCTCAAAATAACACCCCCACTCTAACATTTAGTACAGTCTCCACAACCTATATACACACGTTACTCTCAAAACTTAAACCATGCACTCCTTCAGCTGACCAACTACCAGCTGAATATCTGCAGCTAGCAACAGCAGAACTAGCATACCCAGTCTCCATCTTAATTAACAGAACAATAACCAAATCTACTATTCTTCCGTCTGGAAAGTCTCCCATATCATTCCTCTGCATAAAGGAGGAAACACTAATGAACTTTCTAATTTCTGTCCTATAGCCTTATTATCACCACTATCTAAAATTATGGAGCGTTGTATACACCAACAACTTTTACATCATCTTTTACATAATAACCTACTTTCAGACTCCCAACATGGTTTTAGACCTTTCCATAGCACTTCCACTGCTCTTCTTTCCTTCACAGACACTATCAACAAAAATCGCAATAACAACCTATACTCTTCTGCTTTATTTCTTGACCTCTCTAAAGCCTTTGATATGGTCAACCATCAACTTATGCTAGACACTTTGAAATCTCTCTCACTTGAATCTTCGGCATTGCATTGGTTTGACTCTTATCTGAAAGATGGACAACAAGCAGTCCTCTGGGACAGCCATCTATCCTCTCAGCTCCCAGTCACTATTGGTGTCCCTCAAGGATCCATCTTAGGACCCCTTCTCTTCTCCATATTTATAAATAACCTGTCTACTTCACTCCCAACACCCTCATGTATTCAATATGCAGACGATTCAACTCTCATCTGTTCTGCTGCATCTCCAGCTGAACTTCATTCTTCCACCCAAAAAGTCTTTACAGTAGCAGAAAAATGGTTCCAAGATATCTGTCTCCTCCTTAATCCCAAAAAAACAAATTATTACTTTTCTCTCCAACCCTTAAATCTGCCCCTCTCTCCTTTTCTATTGTGTCTGACAATGGCACTATCATTACACCTGATTGTTCCACTAAACTACTAGGTGTTACAATAGATAATCAACTAAACTATGATTACCACGTTGACCTAACCATCAAAGCTGTTAATAAAAAGATAGGTGCCCTCTATAGACTTAAGCCCTTTCTAACAGCAACTACCAGGGTGTCTCTAGCCCAAACTCATCTTATCTCTACATTATTATATGCCTCCCCATCTTTTATAAACCTTTCAAAATCTAACCTTCAGAAACTTGCCACAGCCTACCACAGCATTGCCAGGTTTGCCACAGGTTCCCCAGTTCTCCCCCATCATTGTGTTAATCTCAAAAAGCTTGACTGGCTTGAACTTCAAAATCTCATTTTTCTACATCAATTAGTTATTACTTCTAAAATTCTCCATCACCCTTCTAATACACCCATACTAAATAACCTTGTTGTCCCTTACAGGAATCTTACTTCCCTTCGCTCAGCTAACAAACTACTAGTGGCCACCCTCAAAACACACAATAAATCTGGGGACTCCTTGTTTACAAATGCCATTGGCTCATACTGGAATAAACTTTCCATAGAACTAACCAGTCTAGGCTCATCACAACTTTTCAAAAAACAAATAAGGAACTATTTTAAAACTGACTGGCTATGCCCGTGCTCAAATCCTGACTGACCTCAGCATCCATCTCTCTTTTCAGCTCTCTCCATTACTCTTCTACTTGTCCTTATCACTAGTACTACCTCTCCTCTGTAGCTCACCTACCATCCACATGGATATTACTTTTTCCTATAAATTCAACTTCTCTTTATTCTTGTCATATTACTGCAACCTTTATACTTGTTATATTACTGCAACCTGTCATCTCACCTTGTATCTAAATCTACATATTGCTCCCAGCGGATGAAATCTGCTTCTTAAAACTAGTGCCCTGGCACAAAATGTTTATCAAAATTGTTAATACTGTAAATAGTTGAATAGAGTCTTGTGTGAGTTACTTCTTTATTTCTTTTTTAATTGTACTATTCCAACTCTTGCAAAAATTTTGAAATAGAAATCCTCACTCTATGTTATAGTTTTGCTAAATTACTTTTGCACTGTTGCCATGCTACATGGGAGTATTTCTCTTCATGCTTATAATTTGTAACTTATTGTGCTATTTTTTGTTTTTATTATTTACTAGTATATAGTGGAGCTTTTCTCCTCGGGCCTCTGCTGAAAATGGACATGCATCCAGTCAGACTAGCCCAGTCAACAAATGTAAAATAAATAAAAAAATAAAATAATATTTCTCAGGAGACGAGACACATCTTGTTGTCTTCCCAAAAGCCTTCCACCAGAAGATTATACCTCAGCAAATGGAAAAGATTTTCTTTATGGGCCACCAAACAGAACATTGACCCTTATAAAGCACCCATGTCCTGCATTTTAGAATTCCTTACCATGATTTTCAACAAAAGTTCAGCAGCAGCTACAGTACGAGTTCAAATGGCTGCCATTGCTAACTTTCACCTAGGAATAAACTGATTTAACATTATGACCCGTAAGCTGTCTAGAGCCTTTCTCAAAGGGACCTTCCACATCAGATCCCCAGTGAAATTTCCTTATGCACCGTGGACTCTGAACTTACTATTGTCCCGGATTATTCCTCCTCCCTTTGAAGCATCATCATCTTGTGAAATGAAGTTCTTATCATGGAAAACTCTGTTTCTAGTGGCCATTACATCTGCCCGTAGAGTGTCAGAGCTTCAAGCCTCATCTATCAGACCACCTTATTTGATTTTTCACTGTGATAGAGTATCGCTCAGAACAAATCCTTCCTTTTTGCCTAAAGTTTGTTCTGAAACTAATATTAATTAAGTCATTGAGTTACCAGTCTTCTTTACCAACCATTCTAGCAAAATGGAGTATATGTTACACAAACTTGATGTTCACAGAGAGCTCAGATTTCATCTGCACAGAACTAAAGATATTAGGAAGTCAGACCAACTCTTTTTTTCCTTTTCAGAAACCAGAAGAGGTAGGCCAGTGGCTAAATCAGCTCTATCTAAATGGTTATCTGATTGTATTGCCTTTGTTCATTCAGCTGCCAATATGCCTTTGCCTCAAAAGATTAATGCTCATTCTACCAGAGCAGTGTCTACATCTGCTGCTTTTCAAGCCAAAGTGCCTTTAGATAATATTTGTGCGGCAGCCACTTGGTCTATACCTTCATCACTCATTATAAAGTGGATAAGGCCTCTAGGGACAAGGGTCTATTTCGGGTCCATGGTCCTGAGAAATGTACTTCGCGAGCCACCCGAGATTTGGGGTGCTAGGGACACTACCCATCAGTGATGAATGAACGGTGAGATTGAACAACTTCACATAAGGAAGTTATGTACTCACCATAATGTTCCATGTGAGTTGTACTATCTTGCCTTCATTCTCACGTCCCTCCCTCTATCCCCCAACTGGCTGACAGTTGACCTGGGATCTAGCTGCATCCTTATTATGCATTCATTTTTATTTTTTGTTGGAATAAGTATTCTCTGACAAAAGTAGTACACTCAGCAAACAAGATGTGAGGTATTCCAGGCAGTGCATCATGTGATAAGGGGCTAGGTCTCGAGCTTTTGGTAAACCTCGAGCTTGCTAACGGCCGTGTCTGAGCCGAGGGATCGGCTCCAAACCCATCAGTGATGAATGAAGGCGAGATAGAACAACTCACATGGAACGTTATGGTGAGTACATAGCTTCTTTTTTTGGTGCCAGTAGTGGACCTCACTTTGGCCTTGGAACCTTCCTTTTGGTCTCTTCAAAACCAAACCTTCCTCAAGTTCAGGATTAGGCTGCTGGCTCCTTGGAGCCAAACATGGTACCGATCCTTCTTGAGGCTCCTTATTTGGGTGCAGGTTCGACGGAGCAGGGTGTGACCCCGGGTCCAAGGTTGTCCGTCTCTGTTCCGGGCTCCCATCCCTCTTCAGTCAGACCTGCTTTCCAGGAGATGGAGAAGACACTTGCTTCTGGAGGCATACCCCCAGCGTCGGAACCTCAGACATCCCTTCCCCCTGAGCTGCA
The DNA here is from genome assembly GCF_019279795.1 of Protopterus annectens. NCBI lineage: Eukaryota > Metazoa > Chordata > Ceratodontiformes > Protopteridae > Protopterus > Protopterus annectens. Next base: position 115,401,139 of record NC_056726.1, on the reverse strand, counting down.
GCTGACACAAGCCACCGCCTCGGGACAATTAAGCACAAGAGCCGCAGGAAACCCTATTGCAGGTTCCCCCTTCTTCCGAGTGCTCCTCAGAAGTCCTCACTGAGGAGACACAGTGGAAGAAGTCTTGCAAGAGGAAGCACGTTGACTCCCTTGAGGAGTCTCTGACAGAGGATAGGGATTACGATGAAGGGGAAGGGACCCCACCGTCACCTCCTGATATCTCCTTTGGGGACATCCTTGAAATGCTGAAACAGAGGGGTGACTGGAAGTCCACCAACCATTCCTTTGAGGAGTCCATCTTTCTGCAGGCTTTCCGTGTCCAACCATCTACCTCTTGGGTGACCTCACCTACAGATGAGTTAGTTCAACTAGTGGTGCAGCACGCTTGGAAGAATCCTGATTCTGTGGATCTGATCCCTAGGAGACAAGATAAAATCCTATTCCCTACCGAGGAGAGCCTGCATTGGTCTAAGGGTTTACCAGTTGATGCTATGGTGGTGGCGGCGGCCATGAAAAAGGAACTTGCCGAAGAGAGTCAGACTGTTCATTCGCCCAACAGGGAGTCCCGGGCAGTGGACAGATTAGAGAAGCGAGTCTTTGCTTTATCAACCTTTACTGTACGGTCTTTGAATTATTTAGCACATTTTATGAGGCTCCAAAGAGACTTAATCTCTGAACTCTCTCAGGACAGGTGTCTGACGAGGTAAGTGACAAAGTTGTCTCACACTCGTAACCCTGGTATCCATCTCTAACTCGTCCATGAGGTTATCACAGGCAACCAAAGGGGCGGCCAGAGCTGCAGGTGCAGGCGTAGTTATGAGACGGCATGCCTTCATGCTCCTTTGTGATTTCAGGAACCCTTTTAAGTCTTCCTTTTTGAATGCTCCAGTCGAAACTTCTTCCCTGTTCTGCCCTAAAGTGAAGGACACTCTAGCAAGATGTGAAAAGGATGGCAAAACCCTGTCTGCCATAGATGTATGCTTTTCCACTCTGCAGCGCTCCTTTTCCAGGAACCAGAGGAATGGAAAGTTGTGGCACAAAAAGTCTCAGATTCCTTTTTATGACACGTAGCGAGTATACCCCCAGGGGCAGAGGGGGCTAACTTTTCCGGCAGACGCCCCTGCTGAGGCAGAGGAGGGCCCGCGTAACCAAGGACCCAGAGATTCTTTCTCTGGATAGTCCTAGCAGCACTCTTGAAGAGCAACCCGATTGCTTTCCTTTGGAAATGCACGCCAGTGTAATCCTCCTCCCTTGCCATTAACCCCTTAATACTAACAATCTACCATTATTATGTTTTTTTTTTCTCTTCTATCACTATTGGAGCTGCTCTTGAAATTAATATAAGTACTCCTCTTTTCCTTTGTCCCAGGTATTCTGCTGAATAACTATCCTGAGAACCTTTCTTTATCAAATTCACATGTTCAGTTCTTTCCAAGTGCATCTTCTGTAGCACAGCTATTTGCGCTCTACATTTTTTAATATAGTTCACTACTCTTTCTTTTTTGTATTTCTCTGTGAGACCTCTCAGATTTCAAGACATTACAGAAAGCATCACATGTTAAGTTGTCTATCTCGCCTTCATTCTTGCTGGATGGGTTCGGAGCCGACCTCGGCTCCGACTCGGCCACTCTAAAAGCTCGAGAGTTGGTTCCACCGGCTCGAGGCTCCCCTTATATCCCACAATGCTAGGCGAGAGTTACCTTAGATCTCGTTTGCCGCTACAGCTTCGAGGTTGGTTGTTTCTACCGGTTCCTGGTGAGTGTTAATTTTTCTTGTAAAAATTACTCTTTAAAACTCCTTTTGGGTGAGTGTTTGTGTACACCTGTCAGTCAGGAAAATGTCTAAAGAAGCAAAGGTCTCCGGATTCAAGAAGTGTGATGCGTGCTGTCAGAAAATGTCTCTGACAGACGCTCACACTTCTTGTGTCTATTGTCTGGGGCCTTTGCACCTGCAGGACTCCTGTGCTGTGTGCCATGGCTTCAGCCCCAGGGTCCTGCAGGAAAGAAAAAACAAATTAATTCTTAGAGGCTTACTGAAGCCAGAGGATTCCCTGTCAGTTTCAACAGGGAAGCCCTCTAAGGCATCGAGGTCTTCGGCTCCGGCTTCTGAGCCGAGACCTCAGGTTGCTCAACCTTTGCCTTTATCGGCTCCGGCTGGAGCCGATAAGTCTCAGTCCACAGTTTCTGTGGCTCCCTCGGCTCCGGCCGGAGCCGAGGTTATTGAGGTTCCCGTGTCGGCTCCGACCAGACCTTCGGAGCCGACAACTAGGAAGAGGTCTAGGTCACCATCTCTTGGCTCCGTTCATTCGGCTCCAGGATCTCCCCTGCTGTCTGAACGGAACCAAAGGTCTCATTCCTCTAGGTCATCGAGGCTGTCCGATCATGACCTTCAGAGGGTAGTGAGTCGACTACTTAAGTCCGAGGCACTAGCCCAGATGCTTCAGAGCCCGACTCATCAGTCGATGCCTGCCCCGTCCATCAACTTTTCCTCCTTCGACTCTCTTGAGTTCGGAGCCGGGTCGCGTCGGAACCGAGACTGTGATTACCGGGCGAGACAATTGTCTTCGGCTCCGTCGTCGGCTCCGTTTTCTTCTTTGGAAGAATCTCGGCGCGGACTTCCCTCGTCGGCTCCGAGGGGTGAGTGGCATCGGACCCTTGTCCGACCCCTCTCCTCTCGGGCTTCGGCGCTGGTGAGTTCGGCTCCGACATCGGCCTCGAGCCATCACTGTCGGTGCCGAGGGGTTCTTAGCTCCTCGGAGCGGGGACCTCTGGCTCTGCCTGACAGGGGTGCATTCGAGGTCATGCGGAGTGTGTTAGAGCCTGGCTGTACTCCACAGTCGGCTCCGTCCGCCCCTCCCTCTATGCTGCCTCAGGGTAAGTCGACTCACTCCCTCATCCCGGACTGCAGAGAGCCAGCTCCTCAGGAGCCCCCTGTGGGGATTTCATCCTCTTCCGAGGCCTCTCCTGATTTGGCAGAAGAGCCCCCTCGGAAGAGGAAGTGCAAGAGGAAACGCATTGACTCACCTGAGTCTATCACGTCAGACACAGATTTGGATGATTCTGAGGGTTCCCCCCGTTCCCCTTCTGAAGATGTCTCATTTGCAGACATTCTGGAGATCCTGAAACAGAGGGAAATTGGCCAGCCCTCAACCCTTCGGAGGACGAATCTGTGTATCTTGAGGCGTTGGCTCTCGTCCTTCCACCTCCTGGGTGTCCTCCCTTGACCCCCTCATGCAGGTGGTTGCTAAGAAGGCATGGACGGCTCCTGATTCAGTGGACCCCACTCCCAGGAGACCCTCTAAGTTCATCACAGCTCCATCAGACAAGCAATTTTATCAAAAGGAGTTTCTGTGGATGCTATGGTGGTAGCTGCTGCCACAAAGAAGGAACTGGCTGATCCTTCAGTGCCTGTCCATCCACCTAACAAGGAATCTAGGTCCATGGATAGGTACGGGAAGCGGATGTTCTCCTCAGCGACATTTACCATGCGTTCGCTGAACTACCTGTGCCATTTCACTCGTCTTCAAAGGGACTTGATCAAGGAAGCGAGTGAAATGTTAAAGGATCCTACAGCTGCGGGTTTCCAAGAAAAGATGAACACGCAGCTGGCTACCCTTAATTCCATATCCAACTCCTCCATGCGCCTCCTCTCTTACGCGGCCGATGGAGCGAGCAGGGCCGCAGGGACAGGTGTAACCTTACGTAGGCACGTCTGGATGCGGCTATGCAATTTTGCGGACCCTTTCAAGACGTCTTTCACGAACTCCCCTTTTGATGGATCATCTCTCTTTGGTCCTCAAGTGAAAGAAACCCTGACTAGGTGCGAGACTGATGGCAAGACCCTTTCTGCCGTCGGAGTCCGTTTTTCGACTCCTTCTAGGCCTTACCCCAAAGGCCAGAAGGGTGGGAAGATGTGGTTCCGTAAACAATCTCAAGGGACTTCGCCTGACGCAGAGTCGCTTTTCCTACCAAAGGCAGAGGTGGGAATAACAATGGTAGACGCCGCCCTAGGGGCAGGGGGTCCAGAACCAGGGCAATCGGGAAGCCTTTCCTGACAAGCCCTTTCAGCATCCCTGAGGTGTTGCCCGACTGCCCATCTTCGGAGGCAGCCGGGGGAAGATTGTCACTGTACCCAGAAGCCTGGCTATCCCTGACTCAAGACAAATGGGTACAGTCCATCATTTGCGAAGGCTATTCTATCCCCTTTCTTCGCTTTCCAAATCAGTCAAAAAATCCCTTCCAGATGTTCCACCCGCTCAAAGGGATATAGCAGCTTTGGAAATTTCAAAACTGCTTGCAAAAGAGCAATTCAGCCAGTGCCAGCAGACCAACAAGGATCCAGAATCTACTCAAGGTTCTTTTTAGTTCCAAAGAAAACAGGGGACTGGAGACCGATTTTGGATCTCAGTGTCTTGAACAAATCAGTCAAGAAAACAAGATTTCGGATGGTCACGCTGCAATCCATTCTTCCCTTTTGGGCAAAGGAAACTGGATGTGCTCTATAGACCTTCGATGCGTACTATCACATAAAATGAACAGACGCTCCAGAAGATTCCTCCGCTTCAGGCTGGGAACCAGTCATTTTCAGTTCAGGGCCCTGCCCTTTGGTCTCACCACTGCCCCGGTGTTTACCAAATGCATGGCAGTGGTAGCTTCTCACCTGAGACGACAAGGATTCCAGGTGTTTCCATATTTGGACGACTGGCTTCTCACAGCTCCCACCAAGCATCTCCTTCTGATGGCCAGAGATTATACTTTTCGCGTTTGTCAAAAACTGGGTATTTCAATAAATTGCGAAAAGTCTGTTTTGTCGCCTTGTCGTACTATTACCTACATAGGCGCAAATCTAGATACTATAAACATGTCTGCAAGGCTAACTCACCAAAGGATATCAGACATTCACAAATTGGTGTCACTTCTTCTCAACAACAACAGAGTCAAAGCCAGGTTAGTTCTAAAGGTGTTGGGAATCATGGCAGCGCCATACCTCTCCTTCCATTGGCCAGATACCACATGCGGATCCTTCAGTGGATGCTTTTACTCAATGGTCATACCAGGAACTTCCAATGTCTCACACCATTATGATCACGCAAGCGTGCAAAAGCATCTCATGTGGTGGATGTCTTCCCCAGCTCCTGTCGGAAGACCATTTGTTCCACCTCCTCCGGTTGCTACTCTGACAACGGATGCCTCCCTGATCGGGTGGGGGCATTATCAGGGCAGGACAGTCCAGGGCACATGGCAACCAAACGAATGCCACTTGCACATAAATGTTCTGGAGATGAGAGCAGTGCTTTTAGCGTTGCAAGCCCTTCAAGACTCTCTTCCCTTGGGAACGATTGCAATCCAGACAGACAATATGTCTGTAGTGTGGTACATCAACAAACAAGGCGGAACCAGATCATACCACCTGTGTCGAGAAGCACTCAGACTGTGGCAATGGGCGATTTCTTCTCAGCGTTTTCTGATAGCAACGCACATCCCCGGGAAGTCCAATCACATTGCGGACAAGTTGAGCAGAGCTATACTCATGCCTCACGAGTGGTCTCTGAAAGACTCTGTAGTGAGAGAAATTTTTCTCAAGTGGGGTCAGCCTTGCTGCGATCTTTTTGCTACTCCCCAAAACAGCAAGTGCAGAGAATATTTCACTCTATTCCTTTTACCAGGCCAACCCAGCAGGGACGCTCTAGTCCAAGTTTGGCCCCGGGGACTTCTGTATGCATTTCCTCCTTTCCCACTGATCTCTCAAGTAATACAGAAAGCTATCGCTCAGAAGGCCTCATTGATCCTCATTGCTCCTTACTGGCCTCGACAAGTGTGGTTCCCCTTTCTACATCGATTTCTTTTGGAGCGACCGTGGAATCTGGACCTAGTTCCAGATCTTTTGATCCACCAGTCGGGTCAGTTTCATCGCTCCCTCCCTCTCTGAACCTCACTGCTTGGTTCCTCCAGTTCCAACCGTAGCCAGGCTTCCTCAATTATCTCACTCTGTTAGAGATATATTGATAGCTTCCCATAAATCTTCCACTCGAAAGATTTATTTGAGTAAGTGGAAACGCTTCTCATATTGGGCACAAGGAAAGGACATAGATCCTTTCACCGCTTCCATCCAACTAGTCCTTGATTTTCTAGCTGAACTCTTCCATGCAGGTTCATCTCCATCTACTCTTAAGGTTCAATTGGCAGCTATTTCTAACTTCCATGTGGGTATTTCTGAATCTGCCCTAATGTCCCACAAACTTTGCAAAGCCTTTTGAAAGGAGTTTTTCTTCTCAGACCTCCTATAAGAAATCCTCCTTCTCCTTGGGACCTAAATTTAGTTCTTGCTTCTTTGATTCTTTCCCCTTTCGAACCTGCAGCTTCATGTTCCTTGAAATTATTATCATGGAAAACTCTCTTTTTGGTGGCTATCACATCAGCTAGAAGAGTTTCAGAACTTCAAGCACTCAGTTGTCGTTCTCCTTATCTTTTGTTCCATAAGGACAGAGTATCCTTACGAACTAACCCGTCCTTTTTGCCTAAGGTGGTTTCAACATCAAATCTAAACCAAAGCATTGACCTCCCTGTCTTTTTCCCAGAGTATTCCAATAGGTCTGAACAAAAATTACACTGCCTGGATGTTCATCGTCAATTAAGGTACTACTTGGATAGGACAAAACAATTCATAAAATCTGATCAGCTGTTTGTCTCCTATGCGGAAAGCAGAAAGGGACTTTCAGTTTCAAAGGTATCATTATCCAGATGGCTAACATCTTTGATTTCCCTGGTATATGAAATTAGACAACAAAAATTGCCTAATAAACCTAAAGCCCATTCCACCAGAGCTTTGGCTACTTCTTTAGCCTTCCAAGACAGACTGCCTATTGACACCATTTGTGCAGCGGCTACTTGGGCTACTCCTCACACTTTTATTTCTCATTATAAGTTGGATTTAGCTTCTAGGCATAGAGCTAACTTTGGTTCCACTGTTCTCAGGAGTCTGTTCCGTTAGGCCACCCGGGACAAGGTGCTAGGGACGGTCCCATCCAGCAAGAATGAAGGCGAGATAGACAACTTAACATATAGAAGTTATGTTCTTACCATAACGCTCCATGTTAGTTGTCTTCTTCTCGCCTTCTTCTTAAGGCCCACCCTCCTTCCCCTGGCCTGGACAGACCTAGAGGAGTTGTGATCGTGACCTCTCTTTCTACCACCTCTTTCTTAGTCATATGCTATTATGCATATTTCTTGGTTCAGGATGTAGGTCACCCTTCTTTCTTCCTGTTGTTAGAGGTGGATTCTGTTTTACAGTTATACTGTTTCTGTTATAAGCTGGGGTTAGCTTACAAACGAGATCTGAGGTAACTCTCGCCTAGCATTGTGGGATATAAGGGGAGCCTCGAGCCGGTGGAACCAACTCTCGAGCTTTTAGAGTGGCCGAGTCGGAGCCGAGGTCGGCTCCGAACCCATCCAGCAAGAAGAAGGCGAGAAGAAGACAACTAACATGGAACGTTATGGTAAGAACATAACTTCTATTTTCTTATATAGTATTGCTCCCACTTATTTGTAACTGCATTTTTGTTAAATGCCAAGATCCAACTTGTATGTTACTGTACATGCATGTTATTTGTCAGCTTGTTTTTGTATACAGTTGTTTCTTATCGTATCCGTTTAAGCCTATGTTACATTTTACAAAACTTTGTTTTATTGAGAGCTTTCAACCAAAAAACACCCCATTATCCCCTTAAACCTATTAACTTAACAACACATAAAACTATGCACATCTTCAAAATGTGAAGTTTTACCTTTCTAATAAGAACAAAAGTTCTAAAGTGATAGCCACACAGACAGACTAGGGTTAACCAAAAAGAAAGGTTATCCATGCAAAGACGCATTACAGTCTGTGCTTTTAGTAAGTGCTGTCTAGTTTGGTCTTACCTTTATAGCTCTCCTAGCTGAGAGAACACTTAAATGCTTTTAGTAAACAGTTTCTCCAAGCCATTTCTCTTTATCAGATTGGCTTCTGGAAACATGCAAACTAATGCAAAATTGCTAAGAATGCATTGTTTACCAGCAAAAAAAAAAAACTTTTAATATTCAATATTCTTTTTCATTAACTTGCTTTCTGTTAAAACTTGTTACTGGATAAAACACATTAATTGTTCTTTTGTCATGTTTTCTTTACCAGACCCTTCCTATCCTTTTTACATTGCAGTGTCTGCATCTCTTAAAACTGCACAAGGAGAAAGTGCGAAGGGAGAAAAAGATGAAACAAAAACACCTGTTGATATTCGTATCCCAATTACATTTAGAAGTAACTAAAAAAAAATTACTTCATAGCTTGGAAAGAAAGTCATGCACCATTAAAATAGTACCACAAAGATTTTTTTTACTTAGTTAACTCTCTCTCTCTCTCCTCTTCCCCTCTCCCAAGTTCTTTTCTGAAGATTAATGACGTGAAGTAGGCCATATGCTTTAAAGTCCCCTACAAATTTAACCAAGTCCAAGGAAGAGCAGTATTTTCAGATTTTCTTGCTTTGTCATATTTCACAAGTATAATTATTGCTTTATCACACAACATTTATCAGTTACTAGCTTTATTCCTGTTCATCACCATCTCCCAAATCCTGCCTCTGTTTTATTTCCAATGTATTCTTGATTATTCTAGTTGACTCGTGTTTTTTTTTCCTTTTCTCAGGCATTTTCCAATGAAACAGTGGAAAAGATTTAATGGGCTCTATCTCTCTGTAGTCCTTATCACCAGAAGGACACAAAGCAGAACTTCCCTCTGGTTTCACGGCTCACCCTTTGTTGGATAAACTTTTGTATTTCCTCTGTGGCATTTACTGCATCAAAAATGATTTTATTCCTCCCTCCAGGGAAAAATATTTTGAAGATGGCTGGGTACAGCAGTTTTAATCTCAAGCCTGCTTCGCAACATAAATAATGGAATATATTTACTCCTTTTCTGCCTGTTGTACAATGAGTAGTCATTCTCCACAAACACTCTGCTGTCTCCCACTTTTAGTACTTTGTTCTTCTGCCACGGTTTTGTCAGAATCGTCTCCTTCTGCTGGTAAGACTATGTCTTTACTGTTAAAGGTCTGCATTGTTTTCTAGTAACCAGATTTTGAGCACACATGATGTGCCCTTTCAATTAACCGTTCCTGTTGTGCAATACCAATCCAGTTGCTTATTTGTGCTTTCATAAAATTAATACAGTCTGTTCCTTCCAACCTCTCTGATACAGCAGAAAATCTCAGATTTTCCCTATGTGATCTGTCCACTAATTCTATTATTTTTTAAACATGTCTTCTTGTGCAGTCTCATATTCAGCCAGCCTTTTCTTCATTTCAGCCTATGAGTTTTTGCAGTTCTGTCACCTTATCTGAGTATCTGTTCAAAGTTTCTTCCATTTTTTCAAGCTTTTTGTTTTTATTGATATACACCATCATTTTTTGGTTATTTTGAACAGGTCTGTGTCTAATTGCTTTATACTTTCCTCTAGGTTACTGGAAGTCAGGTCTGGAACTTGCACTGCTTCTTGCTGACCAACTACAGCACTTCTCTCAGTCTGTGTTTATCGTCTTTTTGTAGCTGAGTTTCCACCAGGTCCTTTGTTTCTCTTTTCCTGGTATCCAGGCAGTGCACTTAATACTCAGTTACTGACCTTTACCCAGAAGTTTAGGTCTACTGGCTTTCTCTGCTAAGTTTCTGTCTTCAGACTGGGAGAGCCAGAATTAAGCTGTTACTCAATGTGCAGCTATATTGGAAGTCCCTATTGTTCTATTAATGTTGTTAGATATTTCCTTCCCCTCCACAAAACCACATTGATCCGTATCTATGAAGTTTGGCAACACTGTTGCCATTCTTTTAGCAAGTATAGGCATAAACACTTTATAATTATGGTTTAAAATTGAAATAGTTCTGTATGATGCTTGGTCTGGTGGGTCGTTAAGCTCTGTAGGTAATACAGCCACCACAGCTTTCAGGATGCTGGTGCTTTCCCTCGTTTTAAAATACTATTAAACACAATCTTCCAAATCTTTATCACTTTCTTCCCTCTCATCTTCCAGACTTACATAGGAATATAATCTGTTCATCGAGACTTGCAGCTTGATTATATGCCATTGTTTTTATTTCATCATCTTTATCTTAACTATTAGTTGTTGAGCCTCATCTTCCTCTAATCTTGCCATTTTTAAGCCCATAAATACTTCCATTTGTGCAATTTCATGGTTTTCGCATTCCTCTGGTTTATACAAATTTTCGTAAAATTTCTAAAATATCTCTTGATACCTATATAGGATCTCTGGTTATTTTGGTTGTCATGGGCTCTCTGGGTTTGGTTAACAACCTTTTCTACTTTCTATTGCCTTAGTCACTGTGTTAAAAGTTTCTGTGCTCTGGAGTTATTAAAAAATTGTTGCTTAACAACGGTCTTTAACTTGTACATCCATCTGCATTCCCCTTTTCCTATTTTTTGCACATGGATTTGGGGAGTCACTTCAACAGTGACAGTCATCTAGAGCCAAGACTACACTAGATAGCTGTCCCTGTTGAAGTGACAACCCCCAACTCCATATTATCCAAATGCTTCTTTATTTCTTTTCTGTAGCACTCTGCAGTTGTTCCTCCAGTTTGTTTACTCAATATATTTTTTATTTTAATCATATAACATAGTGAAGAATTGTTTACAATTTAAATAGAAATTGCTCAACTATGTACAATATTTACATTCAGCCTGACTGTGAAGATAGGTGAAGGCTGCCAGCCTAGCTAGATAGAATTTTGTAGATAATTCTGTCATTTGTAAATATTAATGTAAGCCCCAAACTTGTTCTCTTAAATGTGAAAAGACTGTATTGGGTGTTGAACTGAAAAAAAAGTAACATTCCACTCTGTTGTAAGAAAGCTAAGTCAAGCATTGTGAAATTCTTTGATTTAAAACTCAGAACCGATATGTCTAGAGGGAGGCATTCTGCTTATTGTTTTGAGGCCAGAGTTAATGGCTAGAATTTACATGTATGATTTCTTTCATTGCTTTGGCTTCCTGACCAGCTGCAAGATCAAAATGGCTATTAACCTCTGAGTTTCTGTTAGCCCGGGAGCCAGAAAGAAATTATGTAATCTGAAATGAATCCGTGGTACTGCGTTATAAATTTAAGGACAGAAAGAATGAGGGCATTTAGCATTTGTCTTCAGAGCATCCAACATCACCAGTGCTGTCTTGCTCTATATTTAAGTTTATTTTAGAACTGTGTTTCGCTTAGATATAGTTAGGAAATAGGAAGATTAGATTAGTCTTTTTTTCCGTATTGATGTCAGAACTATTCTGCTGTATTATTTTAAGCATTTTCTTGTGTCTGAACTCTTGACTAGCACTGTGTAGTAAGAAGATTTGTTCTTGTTTTTATTATTTATTATTAAATTTTTTAAACCTTTCAACTATGGCTGTTTTGTGTAGAGATAATGTAAGCTCTAAGAGTACATTGCATGTATTTAGTGATATTGTACCAAGCCACTCAAAATAAGCCTTACTGTTCAGTCACACTTACCATTTGGATAATAATATTGCACAGTATAATTGGACACCCTTTCATAAGGGCCTTTTGCTAGCTGATAAATATTAGTGGGTGATGGCAAGTGGTACTACCATATAGTCTGGGGAAAAGGGGCACAGCCGAAGAACCTGTGCCAGCCTTCTGTAGGAGTGTCTGTGTGGTTGTATATAACTCATATCTGTGTGTGTGTGTGTGTGTGTGTGTGTGTGTGTGTCAGCTACTTGGGCAGGGACACAAAGCACTGGTTGGACAGAGAGGGGGCTGGAGGTTTTGGCTTGCCCACTAGACTGAAATATGGACCATGTAGCTGTGCCAGTGGGGAGTCTTATTGGGGACCTGGAGAGAAAGGGAGAAACCAACCCCAGATTGACTGTGATCTCTGTGTGCTCTTAAAGGAAATTGTACTTTACTGTGTGTGTATTTGTTATCCTTTCCCTGTATGGATGCCCCTCATTGGTGTTAGTGGTGAGGATTGAGGCTCCTTAATTGCTGGGCCAGTGCACGGGCATAACACTGACAATAGTAGATTAAGGTAATAACAGGTCAAATATAGATAATAAATTTAGTACATTATGCATAGATTATCAGGAAGAGTCTGATTCCAGTTGCAAGGTGTCAATCAAAGTCAGGACTTTCCCATGGCCTAGGGTGGATTCTTAATTCTTTAGTTTTGATCTCCATTAATGCAGACATCTTCAGTAAACAGAGAAATTACTCCATGGTGGGTGCTGTGTTGGAGTTCCATCTCCTAGTTGCACATTTTCTAGCTATTGCTAGTATGGTCCAAATTAAATACAATTCTGTTTTCTTCAAATAAGGATTTTTAGTTACATTTAATAAAACTAATGGTCTGATCAAGACAAATGAATCTGTATATATTGCTTATAAAAATATTAGTCTTATTCCAGTATGTTTTAATATTAGTACAGTCATAAAAAACATGGGACCAATCTGCATTAGTTGAAGCTTGGCATCTCCAACATAAGTTACTAAATGAGTTGATTTTTGAGACTTGAACAGGAGTTAAAAAGGATCTATGTAGATAATTCCAGTTAAATATTCTCCAGTATTGAGTGGGATGTTAATTTAACTGAAAGTAGTGTATTTGCCTTATCTTCTGATGATAAGGTAGTCAATAAACCTTATATATTGCCAATAAGAAACTTTAGGAACTGTCTTATAAACAATTATCACTTTATATAAATATGAGAATTTGTTCTTTGTATTAGTATGATTGTAAATAATTTCAAACAGCCAAATTATAAATTTTGGAGCATTTTGAAAATATGAGTTATTTACTATTCTACATAGATCCTTAGAGTATGTTAAAACACTCTGTAATATTAACCAGTCATGTGAAGATCACCCATAAGTTGATCATATATATTGTGCTTCCAAAACCTGTAGATTTTTTAAGCAGTGAAACCAACATATTAAATTCTTATGTTCCCAGGAGTTAAAAATCTCTCTCTGCACCCTGTCAGGGAAGTTCCTTGTAATACTGAAAGGAATTAAAAATGCAAACCAAAGCTATATGTCCATATTCATATTGATGAATTTCCTAAAAACATCAAAAATATGATTTATTAGATTTAATGTGGTAGGTTTTGCTATATTATATTGTAAGTTTATAAGACAGTACCATATTCTATTATCTTTATCTGTGGTTACGAGATTTTTGATAAAGTATTTTCATTCATTAGTATGATTGTATGTAACAATTTCCAGTTAGAAGAATAGTTAGGGTTAACGCAGTCAATCACAGTTTTAAGTATAGTAGCCCTTATGTATGATTCAGTATCTGGGAATTTTTACCCCCCCACACACCTTTTTCCCATTGTCTAATATGATAAAAACAAAGTGAAAACTCCAGCAAAGCTAGAACTTCCCATAAGTGACCTCCCAAACCTCTTGTATCAGAGGTGCATGGGATATGTGCAAATGAGCCTTATGAACATCTGGTGTTTCAGCTAATTGGCAATTCTGAACGCTCATGACTCGGTTCATCGTTTTAATGGACAATTTTAGGCCAATAAAGCCAAACCCCACTAGTTGTGGATATGCATATTTCAGCCTTGTTATGACCTCATCAGCACAGCACAAGCAGATTGTTTGACTAAGCATTAGAAACGCAGAGCTGTTATATATCCCATGTGCCTCTGATACAAGAGGTTTGGGAGGTCACTTATTGGAAGTTCTAACTTTGCTGGAGTTTTCATTTTGTTTTTACTGATTGGTTTTTCAGTGACCTTCACACTCATTGTTTTAGTTTGTTGTTTGGGATATTTTTGCAGTGACCGTAATGATAATGGACATCAGCCTGGTATAACAGCCCTGTGTTTCTAATGCTTAGTCAAACACTCTGCTTGTGCTGTGCTGATGAGGTCATAAGGCCGAAATATGCCTATCCACAGCTAGTGGGGGTTGGCTTTATTGGCCTGAAATTGTCCATTTAAAACGATGAACCCAAGTCATGGGCATTCAGAATTGCCAATTAGCTGAAACACCTGATGTTCATAAGGCTTATTTGCATATATTCCATGTGCCTCTGATACAAGAGGTTTGGAAGGTCACTTATTGGAAGTTCTAGCTTTGCTGGAGTTTTCATTTTGTTTTTACTGATTGGTTTTTCAGTGACCTTCTCACTCATCGTTTTAGATTGTCTAATATGATGAGAAAATGCAACTCTGTTTTTTCTTAGGATACCATAAGAATCTTAATATAGATGTGATTTCTTTAATAAATCTTTTTTACGGGTAAAAATAGTAGAGCTTGGGCTACATATATTACTTTAGGAAGGAGGACTGTTTTTATCAATTGTAATCTATCTTCAAATGTTATAAATATATTATTCCATTTATTCATCAATGTTTTAATTGAATCTATGATGTTGGTGTAATTGGTATTTAGTATTTGTGTCATATTCTCACATAAGACTATCCCTAAATAGTTTAAAGTTGAAACTTGATTGTGAATAATGTGATTTCCCAATGTTTGTACCTCCTGTTTTTTTATTTAACATCAAGAATTTTGATTTATTAAAGTAGAGACCTGAAATCTTTTGAAAGTTTTCTATTAATAAGTCTACTTCATGTAATACTAATTTAGAGTTAGGCAAAATAAGAAGCACATCATCTGCAAACAAGATTATTTTGGAGCTGTATTGGTCATATACATCTATGCCTTTTATCATTGGATTGTTGCATATTAAGATGACCAGTATCTCTATAGCCATTGCAAATAAAATAGGTGACATTGGACAAACTTGTTTAGTACCTCTAGTGATCTGAATCACTTCAGAAGTAAAAGGTCGTATTTTAACGAATGCGAAGTTGTTTTCATTAAACCTTCTTTATAAGTGTGATAAAAGAGAGAGGAAAATCAAATATATGTAAAACATTAACTAAATAGTCCCATTTTAAGGAATCAAAGGCCTTTTCTATGTCTAGACCAGTTTGGTTTTCTCTATTTAGATAATCAGTTAGTGTTAGTATTATTTTAATATTGTCTTGTGTATGTCTATTATACATAAAACCAGTTTGATCTTTATTAATTATTTTGGACAGTGGAATTTTAATTCTGTTTACCAAAGTTGACATGAAGATTTTATAATCATTATTCAACAATGATATTTGTATGCAAGAGTTACAATAATTAGGGTCTTTACTTTCCGTTAAGATGGGGGTGATTAAAGAGTATCGCCATGAGGGGGAATCTTTGCAAGTGATTGTATTTCTAAAAATGTTTTGTGTAATAGAGAAGTTATGGAAGTGCAGAACAGTTTATATAATTCTGTGATTAAAACCATCTATCCTTGGCGCCTTACAGGGTTTACTTTCTTTGATTTTATCTTTTATTTCTTTTTGTGTGATTGGTTTTTGTAGCTCTATTTTTAATTCCTCAGAATTTTTTTTATGTTAGGGGTTATATTTTCTAGATTCAAATGCTTAGTTATATTTATTTCACTTTTATGATTATCTTTATAATTTTTAAAAGCATCCAAAATGTCACCTATGTCCGAGACTTTTCCCCCCTTCCCTTCATGTAAAGATGCTAACAATATTATTGGTTTTGGATAGCATTTTAACTTTCATATATAGGTAATGTAAATGCTTTGGAGAAGTAGCATAAGAATTTATTTTTAATCTTTCCATGACTAAATTAGCTTTGTGGGAAAGTATTTCATTATATTTTTTATTTACGTCTTCTATTTTTTTTTATTCTCGGTAGCATTTAAATTCTTATTGGATTTAAGCATTAACAGTTGATTCTGCAATTCCTGTAATTCTGATTCCCATTCTTTGAGTTTATTTTTGAACCAACTAATAGTTTTAGCTTATATACAGGCATTTAACAAATCCCAAACCATAAGTATGTTAATTTCTGGTTTGTAATTGGTCTCTAGAAAACAATTGAAGTTCGGAAAGTAGCCAAGGTTTAAATTCTTTGATTTTATTTTGTAATGTATGAAGGAATCCTGGAGGTAATTACTAGTAATTTAAATTCCATATAAATTTCCAGTACAAGGGAGTTATGGTCTGAGAATGAACATGACAGTATTGAGAAATTTAAAATTCTTAAGTATAGATCTTGAGGTACATATAGTTTATTTAGTCTGGTTTGGGTGCTATGTCTATAGTCCTGATGTGAAAAAAGTAATGAATTAGATCCTATAGCATTATAAGCATCTCTTAATTTGAACAGCTCAGTCGTTTTTTTTTTTACGTTTAACAGTAGATGATAGTTTAGGAGACTTTTTATTTGTGGTTTCTGTGACGTCCGTAATACAATTGAAGTCACTTCCTATTGTTAAATGGCCTTTTGAAATAGTTGTAACAAGATCTAAGTGCTTTTTAGCTAATTAAACCCCCATACCAGGAAACCCGTATAAGTTCAAATCCACATTCTGTTATTGTATTTTAATATAGCAATAGCTGTAAGTCCATCCCTGTGTACATATTTATAAATAACTTTTGCGTTTAATATATTATTTTTCCATAAAATTGTTACTTGTCTAGCCTTTGATTTATAGGAAGACTGGGCTAATGTTATATAATTATTAGGATCCCATGTAAATTTGTCATTGGTTTTAAAATGAGTTTCTTGTAGAAAAACTACTTGAGCTCTGTTTAGTTTCAGATATCTCAGTAAATTAGATCTCTTATTCAGATTATTTAAGCAATTAGTATTTAAAGACACCAATGTTAAGTTCATGTCAGAATTCTTTTAGAAAAGGTCTTTGTATTGTTGAATTCCTAAATGCATAAATCTCCTCCTATAAAGTTAACTCTCTATTAATTGGCAGATTTCTAATTATCTTAATCAACAATGTTTTTTCAAGCAGACTGGTAGAAAAAGATTTAGGTCAGGCTTTTTTAATATTAGAAGAAATATTAAATAATATGTTAGTAAAATTTAAACTTATATAAAATTTAACCCTCACTAAACATGGAATGAAAGACATTCCTAGTCTAACCAACAAAAATAAATCTGTTGGACTAACCATCCTAACTTTCTTTTCTATTCTTTCCGAGCCCATAAGACAATAAATATTAAAGGAGAATAATTTTAGATTAGATAACTTGTAAAGTTTACTATTCATCCAATCATGCTTTAATTTCCCTTGTATACTAATGACTGTAACAATACCAGTCAGGTATCGTTAGTGAAAAATGATGTGAAGGTAACTAATCACAGTATACAAAAAAAAAAAAAAGTTATTATTGAGATTTAATAAGAAAGGTGAACGTGAGTATGTGTTTGATGCTAACCTTTCTTTTATACATATTAATCATTTCAGCTACATACTTTTTAATTCTGAAATTAAAAGGTATGCTATTAAATGAAAAAGTCATCAAACAAATGATCTAATTTGTTTCTTAAGAAACTTCTAAAGTTACATAGAATATTTAGCAGATCAGTAATTATTGGTGGTTGCATTTTCTTTTAAATATTAACTATAAATACTAATTTCTCAGAGGGAAGCCAAAAAAAAAACAGAAATCAAAGCAATTAAATACAGACATATAAACAATATTTAAAGGATAATTTGCTGTCAAATGTTAGTAAAACAACTCAGTATAACATAAACATAGGAATAGTATATTCCACTCTTATAAAAATTCCATTTAGTCAGGTGGTTAATTATAGAACTGATTATTGATTATCAATTCTATGCAGTTTTTATCAGTTAAAGGTTGTAACGATGTTAGATCTAACTTTGCATGTAAACCTTGGATGTTAACATCAGTACCTATTAATGTTTTCAAGAATATAGTATATGAGAGAATTAAATACAAACTTACTAAAATGCATCTGCATGTCTACAGCTAGACTAATAACACTTACACCAGATGAAAGTCATAGCTTAGCTATTAAGCATGTTACTTCTTTTTGAACTTTATGTATGTATATCATGAAATTTTTGGAACATAGTTTATAAAAGCACTATGTATCTTATATAGACTTTAAATCTAAATTTTTAGTCACATATAGTGCTTTTAAGTAGAATAATATCTTTATTAGGAAGTTTAATAACCATAAAACATAACTGTTGCCTTGAGTTCAGTTTTACCAGTTATCATTAACTTCCCCCTTCCAGGAAGTGTAACGACCAGTCAGTGAGTATGCTTCATTCTTTCCATAGTTTGTGTTGTGCCCAGAGCTTAATGTAATCTGAGAAGGTAACAGACTAACACACAAGCTGTCTCAAGCTCTGAAAAGTTTCACAACTTTAAGTTAGGAAAAGAATACATCTGATGTTAATCTTCTTTCCATTCACCACTGATGGGTTTGGTTTTGAGCCCTCGGAACTGAGTCAGCCTATTATCAAGCTCGCTCCAGCCAAAAAAACTGTTGAGCTAAGTCACTACCCAGAATGCCCTTCTCCGTGTTATCTCAGATCTCGTTTGCCACGTAGCCATAAAGCCAAGTTTCAGCCGAGCTCTCAGCTAAGTGAAATCTTTTTGATATTTGTGTAAAACGTTTTGGGCATCTCCATATTTTATTAAGCGATTAGTATTTTTAGTGTCATTTCTTCTGTCTAACCTTATTCTTTCCTCTCTACCTGTTGTTACTGTTGGTAAATTCTCGAGTACCATTGTTGGTACGGCCTTTCTTCCCTCACCTTTGTGGTATTTCTTCAATACCATAGTCGGTATTATTTCTCCTGTTTAACCTGTTAGCTTTAAACTTTATTCAGGTGTTTCCCTTCTCTTCTCCATATACCAGTGTATTGTTATATTTGTGATTTTTTTTTTGAACGGACTTAATTTCTTTGTAGTTGGATATTACAGTTGACCTGTGGTGTTTTTCTACCAAGATGTCTGATAAGAGGAGTACTTCAGGTTTTAAGCATTGTACTTCTTGTAAGGGCAAGCTGCCTAACCGTGATTATCATGATGACTGTGTATACTGTTTGGGAGTGACACACCTTTCGGTGCAGCCTCCATGTGACATTTGGCAGAGTTTCAGTCAACGCACTCTTAATGAGCGCAAAAATAAACTCATTCTGAAAGGGTTACTCAAGTCTCCCTTCTCAGAGGCAATTTCTGCGATGGAGGTCTCAACTCCTCCTTCTAAGGACAAAGAGAGATCCCACTCTGTTCCTTCTCCACCATCGAATGATCAGAGCAAGCCTGTGAAACCAAAGGTCCCTAAGATATCATCGGAGCATAAATCTTCCTATTCGGTTCCATCTTCGGCTCCGACCATCTCAAAACCTTCGATACTGACTCCTGATGTTCTTTGTCTTTCTCTGTTGCAGTCATCACATTTGGGTTATCTGCCTGCAGGTAACCCTCAGCCGGCCTGAATACCAGAATCTTGGGATTTCTGCGTTGGATGCTGTCGCTTCTTCCATGACGTCAGGTGGTCTGGGGTATAAAACATGCAGCCGACGCCATTACATCAGTCTTTCTTGCCTTGCGGTGCCCGAAGCAGAAGCAGTTCACAAGTACCGGTCGGCCACCTCCTGAAATTTTCATTTTCCCGAGTTTCAGACCTGAAGTCTTCTAAAAGATAAGTACCCCGTTGGGGATCCTTTTTTCTTGCTCTAACTAATGTCAGAAAAAGTTAATAATAATTATCTTGCCTGTGGAAAGCAAATAACTCGCAGAGATTTTTATTCTTACTGCATCACCTGTTTAGGCCCAGACCACGACGTCCCTCACAGTCGGTTTTGTGCCTTGTCCAACGCCCGAACTATTCATCATTGAGCTATTTTTGACATTAAATTCTTTCGCTCTCGATCTCCATATTCCGAAATGGCTTCGATAAGCCATCTGACTACTGATCTTCCGAAAAAAACATAAGGATAAAGACAAGAGACAGACCGCATAGGTCCAAAACTGCAGACGATGCTACCGTTAAGCTAATCGCCAGTCCACCAGTACTCAGTGAGGCGCTTTTGCAGCCCCTGATACCCACTTCTACAGATTTGCAGGCCTCTACTGAGACCCATTCGGAGTCCGGTATGCCACAAGATGCTTCTTCGACTATGGAACCTGCAGATGTCTACCTTGGATTGGTCCGGAGCTGCTGTGCAGGCACCGGCTTCTGAGGGTGTATTCAGGCCTTCTGATTTTCATATTAAACCAACGACTTTGTTTCAAACCAAAAATACCGAATTTCTTAGGCCTAGAGTTTGCACTATGCTTAGGAAACCGACGATCAAAGCGCATTCTCAGGCCCACATGCCACAAAAACAAATGCTTAGAATGGCAGAAAACTTTATCACTTTAATTAGGAGAAGTCAACCTTCCCCCTCAAAAAGACCAATAACTGAATTTCCTTCTGGTTCTTCAGATCAGGAGTCTGATAACTCTGAACTTTCTGATTACCAAGACATACTCTTATCTACCTATGAGGATTCTGATGCAGAGGATTCCATTCCCTCTGTTTCCCCACCATAAGATTTTTCTTTTGGTGAAACCCTGCATACCCTTAGGGAGCATTTCCGCTGGGAGAGCCAGGACTACTCACAGTCCAAAAAGAGACTCAGGGAATTTTTAAACTTGCCTCAGTGCTGGCCTCTAACTATCCCTCCTGTTCTGGAAATTGTAGACGATGTCTTCTTGGAATCCAGTCTTACCTCTGATACTTTGCCTCCAGCTCCTAGGAAACCTGACAGGTACTGTAGAGTACCTGACTCCCACAAATTCCTCTTTAAGAATCCTACTGCGGATCCAGAGACCATTTCCCAGGGACCTAAAGGCATTAAGGCTACAACAGCCAAAAGAAGAACCAAACCTCCACAACGAACCAAAAATGAAGAAAAAGGAAAACGAATCCAGGCCAACACAGGTTTATTAAGGAAACACAGACGAAGGTTTACCTAGGTTTCTTCCACATAGGACTTCTTCAGAATACAACAGCCAAAAGCCCTACCCCTTCAGACAGGGACTTTATAAAGATGGGGTAAGAAGGTATACACCTCTGCTACTCTTGCCATCAGGGCTTTAAATTGCCAGTTTCATATGTTAAAATATCAACAGCATGTTATGGAACTAATTAAACAGAAAATGATGTTGATTCCTGATTGTGCAGAACATAAAGATTTACAAGAGTTAATGCATTCTGCTAAACTAAGATAGGAAACATACTTTGCAATGTAGTTTTGATGCCTTGGAAGCATCTTGCAGGGCTGCTGTTACTGGGTCTGTTCTCAGAAGGCATGCTTGGCTTAAGGAACAAACCTTGCCAGATCATGTCAAAGCAAAATAACTAGATGCACCATTAAACCAAGACCATCTATTTGGCAGTAAAGCAGAAGTCCTCAAAAGGATGGAGGAAAAAGTTAAATCTATGCAAACTTTTAAAGATTTCTTACAAGTACAGTAACCTAGATTCAGTAGGCATTGGCCTTCAAAAAACTGGTCTTTTCCAGTCCCTCCCAGACCTTCACAGTCCAAACCCAGGGGCAGCAGACCACCAAGACTACAGTCTCAGGGTGTGCACAGATCTAAGCAATGGAGTGCTCTCACCTCCAAAACAGGGAGTAGTAAGCCACCATCCTATGGTAAAAATCTCACAATGACTTATGCTTAACTTTTCCAAGCCTTGCCCAAGTACTTGCACCTTTAGGAGGGAAACTTGCCCTGCATGCCAAAAACTGGGAGTACATTACCCAATACACATGGGTCTTAAACATTGTTTCCCAGGGATACAGATTCCACTTCCACTCACTCCTAACCCCAAGTGGATGGCCAGACCTCCCCCCAAACCAGTGAGCAGAGGCCCAAAAGCAAGTACTTTCTCTTCTCAGTATCAAGGCTATTCACCCTGTCCCAGCAGAGCAAAGAGGACAAAGCTTTTATTCCAGACGGTTTCTGGTACCCAGTAAAGAAAACTCTTTGCGTCCTATCCTGGATCTGTCTGTTCTCAACACCTTTCTGGTGGTTCCAAAATTCAAAATGCTTACTGTCCAACAGCTGCTCCCTGTGCTAGCCAAGGACTCCTGGCTAGCAACCCTAGACTTACAAGAAGCTTATCTGCACAACTCTATAAGGGAATCTTGCAGAAAATACCTACGTTTCAGAGCAGGCTCTATGCACTATCAGTTCTCTGCACTTCCCTTTGGCTTATCTACTGCACCCAAGGTATTCACAAAATGCCTAGCTCCAGCCATTGCATATTGCAGGCAGAGAACAATTCAAATGTACCCATACTTGGACGATTGCCTGATTCAGGTGGACAATCAGGAATTGCTGCTACAGCACCTGGCATTTGTAAAGAGACTTCTAACTTCACTGGAGTACACCATCAGTGAAAAGAAATCACATCTGGCACCCAGTCAACAGATTGTATTTCTGGGAGCAAGCTTGAACACAACTTCCCAGATGGCATTCCTCACTCCAGAAAAACAAATTTTTTTGACAAACTACTTCAATCTACTGGCCACCAAAACCCGGCTATCTGCAAGAAAAATACTGCAAGCCCTATGGTTCATGGCCTCTTGCATTCTATTAATTCTGTATGCAAGACTGAATATGAGGAAACTTCAATGGTACTTAAAAAGTCTCTGGTGTCAACATTCTTAGGACCTGGAAACAATGATTCCTATCATTCATTGCCTAAGGACAGAGTTCCTTTGGTGGGCAGAGGCCTGCTACCACAACAAGGGACTCCCTTTCACTCAACCCCCTGTCGCTCAAACCCTAACAACAGACTCATCAGACTATGTATGGGGGGCTCACATGGCAGGACATTACATTCAAGGCAAATGGAGCCCAAAGCAAATGCACCTGCATATCAATCAAAAAGAAATGTTAGCTGTACAGAATGCTCTGACAGCCTTCAAAGACCTTATTCTTCCAGAACAACTTTTGGTAAAGACAGACAACACCACAGTTGTGGTACATAAACAAGTGGGGGGAAACCATTCCTACCCAGTCTGCAGATTAGCCATGGCTCTGTGGAACACAGCCTTGAGCAACCAAGTGCACCTGCAAGCTCAATTCCTGCCAGGCAAACTAAATTCACTGGCAGATGACTTAAGCAGAAATCTCATGGACCCACACGAGTGGAAACTGGAACCCAAAATATTCAAGCTTTTGAGACAGGTGGGGGGGGGGCACCAGAGGTGGACCTCTTTACTTCCCATCAGAACTATCAGTTGAGCAAATATTGCACCAGAACTCCCCACAGCCGAGCTTGGAAAGTGGATGCCCTGGCCTTTACCTGGGAAAGCTTCTCAATCTATGCCTTTCCCCCTCTGCCCCTCCTCTCAAATGTTCTACTAAAGATCAAACAGGACAAGCCAAGGACAATTCTGATTGCACCAGACTGACCATGCCAGCACTGGTACCATCTTTTGCACAGTCTGACAGTAGTGCCACCATGGCACCTGCCTCAGACCCCTTCCCTGCTGTCCCAGCAGGAGGGCCAGATTTTAAACCCTCGGCTCCAGACCCTAAACCTAGCAGCATGGCTCATCCCCTGAACTCATTTCTAGCAACCCTCAGTATGCAGGTGCTGGCTATCATTCTGGAGGCAAGGAGACCTAGTACTAGGAAATCCTATTCGGAAAAGTGGAAAAGATACTGTTCCTGGAGCCAGTCTCAGGGAATGGACACAACTGTACCCAGCTTACTGCATATACTAGATTACTTAACAGAAATGCTCCACAAAGGCCTATCCTTCTCTTCAGTTAAGATTTATGCCTCTGCCATCTCAGCTCATTGTAACATTGAGCCGCCCCTCTTCTCTCTTCCTCTGGTCAAACAGTTCCTGAGAGGAGCAAAAAATTTAAGACCTCCCAGGAGAGCTCCCACTCCAGCCTGGGACCTTAACTTTGTATTGGAAAAGCTCACGCTTCCGCCCTTTGAACCTGCTGCTACAGCAGAGTTAAAATTCCTCTCATGGAAAACAGCTTTACTTCTAGCCATCACTACAGCAAGAAGAGTGTCTGAATTGCAGGCCCTTATGGCCGTGGAATCCTTCATTATCTAACATGCGGACAGGGTTTCCCTCAGGACCAACCCTTCATTTATGCCCAACGTGGTATCTAGTGTGGCTTTAAACCAATCCATTCATTTGCCATCTTTTTTCCCTAGTCCTAAAAATAAAGGGGAAAGGATCCTGCACTCCCTGGACGTGCACAGGCAGCTTTGGTTCTATCTGGACTGGACTAAGCCTTTTAGAAAATCTGACCAGCTGCTAGTCAGCTTTGCTACAGGGGCAGAGGGCAAGGCCATTTCAAAGCAAACCATTTCTAAATGGGGGTAGCACACTGCATCAATTTATGCTACAAGCACCATGGGAAACCTACCCCACAAGGGATCAGAACACATTCCACTAGAGCTACATCAACCTCTACAGCTTTTCTCAGGGGAGTCCCTACCAGGGACATCCTGGAAGCTGCAACCTGGAGCTCTGTACACACTTTCACCAAGCATTACCAATTACCTATCTTTTCTAAGTCTAGAGCTGGATTTGCCACAGCAGACTTACAGGGCTTGATTGCCAGCCCTAATGCTTCTTAACTACCTTCACCCATCCTCGGCTTTGGGAATCAACCCAAATGTGATGACTGCAACAGTGAAACATGAAGAACATAGTACAGTTGTGTACACTTACCATAAATGTAGATGTTCGAGTATATTCACTGTTGCAGTCCTGTTTACCCTCCCTCCAGCCCCCTGACTTCTCTTTACTTCTACCTATCTTTTTTGTTTGGCATATCTTATATCATTGGTATTTGTTTTTTTGCTGGGGGTGTTGCATACCATGTAATTGCTTCCTATTTTGAAGGCACCTGACATCTGGGGCAAGAAAAACTGATGTAATGGCATCGGCTGCATGTTTTATACCCTTGACGACCTGACGTCATGGAAGAAGCGACAGCATCCGATGCAGAAATCCCAAGACTCTGGTATTCAGGCCAGCTGAGGGCTTCTTATAGGCAGATAACCCAAATGTGATGACTGCAACAGTGAATACAAACGAACATCTACATTTATGGTAAGTGTACACAACTGTACTTTTTGGCACTGGTCCTCCCTCCAGCACCGATCATAGACCTTACTTCACCTATTTCGACTTCGGCACCAGTAGCCACTTCGGCTCAGGGCACACTTTGGACTATGCCATTAGTTTCCATTTTGGAACTGACCTTTTCGGCTCCGAGTGCCAATTTGGCACAGAGTGTTGTACCGACCTCACTGGATTTGAACCGTTTACTTCCAGTCTCAAAACTAGAGACTTCGGTGCCTGCAGACCTTGCACCACTGCCATGATACTCCCCCCCCCCCTCCCCCGTAGATCCATTTCTGGGCCAAGTATATAACCCATTCCTCGAACATCCTGACTCTCCGTCTGAGTATCTACTAGATCCACCAGGAGCCTTTTGGAATACGACGTGGTGCATCTTGTAGACCAGCTGTTGTTAGCCAGGGGGATTCCCTCACTTTCTATGACCCATCCACCTGCAGGACTTGAGTTACCTTATCCACAGACTCAGTCTTACACTCCTCCTTCGACCATCTCAGTTTTGACATCCTTCTTGGAACCCATCACCTCGGTGCCTACGGTGCATCTCACTACGGCTCTGAGTTTGTCCCTTTGGTCTTCAGTTCCAGCTGAACCGGTCCTTTTACTCAAACTGGGGATTGGGGGACAGATGCATCGGCCCGGGGTACGGAGTCACCCATCTCTTCGGTTCCATTCTCTGTGCCGATGGCTGTGTCCACGCTGACCTTGTATAGGCTCCATCCGTGGGGGTGGGTTCATCAGAGCAGGGTGTGACCCTGGTCCCAAGGTTGTCTTTTTCAGTTCCGGGCTCCCATCCGCAGGATGGAGAGGGCTCTTGCTTTTGGCAGCACTCCTTTGATGTCGGAACACCAGTTTTCACCCCCTGAGCTACAGCTGTTACAGACCCCCCCCCCAGGACACTGGCCAGAAGTTAAGCTGCAGGACACACCTGTTCAGGGTACCGCTCTTCCAAGTCCTCCTCGGAGACCCCCCATTGAGAAGCCCCCTCGAAAGAAGACATGCAAGAGGAAGCACGTGGACTCATCTGAGGAGTCCTTAACTGATGACACGGATTACGATGATGGTGAAGGGTCACCACAGTCACCTCCTGATGTCTCTTTCGGAGATATCCTGGAGATGCTAAAGCAGAGAGGTGACTGGACGCCCTCCAACCCTTCATCTGAGGAGTCTGTGTTCCTGCAGGCTTTTCACACCCGGCCTTCTACCTCTTGGATGACCCCGCATGCCGACAAGCTCATCGTGCAGCGCACATGAAAGAACCCTGATTCCACTGAGGCAATCCCTCGGAAACCAGACAAAATTCTTTCCCCTCCCAAGGACAACCCGCATTGGTCCAAAGCGTTACCAGTTGAAGCTATGGTGGTGGCGGCGGCCACGCAAAAGGACTTGGCTGAGGAAAGTCACGCTGTTCACCCGCTAAACAGGGAGTTCCGGACGGTGGACGGACGGTGGACAGACTTGAGAAGTGTGTTTTTGCCATATGGTCCCTGAATTATTTGGCACATTTTACGAGGCTCCAGAGGGACTTTATCTCCGAACTCTGTGGGACGCTCACAGGACTGTTGTCTGATGAGGTCAGGGACAAAGTGGCCTCGGAGCTCCCAGCCCTGGAATCAATATCCAACTTGTCCATGAGATGCTGTCACACGCGATTGAACAGGCTGCTAGAGCAGCGGGTACAGGCATTATGAGGCGTCACGCCTGGATGTTCATTTGTGACCTCACGAATCCCTTCAAGTCATTTTTTCTGAATGCTCCCATCGAAGTTTCATCCCTTTTTGGCTCCAAAGTGAAAGACATGCTAGCCAGGTGTGAGCAAGACAGAAAAACCCTGTCTGCCGTAGGCCTACGGTTTTCCACCCCTCAACGTACCTTCTTCAGGAATCAGAGGAGTGGGAAAATGTGACATAAGAAATCTCAGGACCATTTCTGTGCCGCACATGGTGATGATACTCCAAGAGGCAGAGGGAGTAAAAATTCCAGAAGACGCCCCTATAGAGGCAGAGGAGGACCTCGTAATCAAGGCTCCAGGGTCTCTTTCTCTGGACAGCCTTATCAGCGCTCCTGAGGGGCAGCCCGATTGTTTACCTCTGGAAGCAGTTGGGAGTAGTTTCTCTCTGCACCAAGCTGCCTGGTAATATATCACCACTGATCGTTGAGTGCAGAACATTATCACCAGAGGTTACACCATTCCCCTTTCTTGTCAGCCAAAATTTCCAAGAAAACTTCCCAACGTTCCACCCAGTCAAAGGAAGGCAGCAGCTTCAGAGATTATAAAGCTGTCTTAAACAGGAGTCATCCAACCAGTCCCACCAGACCAGTGCAGATCCGGATTTTACTCGAGATTCTTTTTGGTGCCAAAAAAGACAGGGGACTGGAGACCCATTTTGGATCACAGCACTTTAAACAAGTCTGTAACCCAAACCACATTCCGGATGGTCACGGTTCAGTCCATCCTTCCCTTTTTAAGAGAAGGCAATTAGATGTGCTTTATAAATCTCCTGGATGCGTATTACCACATCAAGATGGACAAACGCTCCAGGAGTCTGCTTCGCTTCTGGCTAGGAGCCAGTCATTACCAATTCTATGCCCTGCAGTTTGGTCTCTCTGCAGCCCCCAAAGTGTTCACGAAATGCATGGCAGTGGTAACAGCTTACTTGAGACTAAAAGGATTCCAGGTGTTTCCATATCTAGACAACTGGTTCCTTACTGCTCTTACCGAGCATCTTCTGGTAACAGCACTGCACTATACTCTCTCTCTCTGGCAAAATTGTTGGGGATAACGATACATTGGGAGAAATTGAACCTTATCCCTACACAACAGATAGTTCATTGGAGCAGTGTTCAATACTCAGTCCTGTCTGGTATCACTCTCCAATTCACAGACTCCATTGATTGAGGCTTCAACTCCGGGTGATGCTATAGGCCATAGGTTCTATCGCAGCGTCAATTCCAGTAGTGCCTCTAGCAAAGCTATATATGCGGATTCTGCAGTGGCTCCTTCTATGTCAGTGGTTGTCAAATTATCACCCCCTCAATTACCAGATTCAAATAGCCAACTTCTGCAAACAGGATCTGTTTTGGTGGATGAGGCCAGACATAGATCTTTGGACTTGACCCTTTCAACCTCCCCATCCTACAGCCATTGTGACCACGGATGCTTCCCTGATCAGGTGAGGGGGGCCATTTCCAGGGAAAGACTGTCCAAGGCACATGGTCCACCTCAGAGGCCCACCTGCATACCAATGTTCTGGAGCTGAGAGCCATGCTGTTAGCGTTGCAGGCCTTCCATTCAGCTGTCCCTTCCGGGACAATTGCAATTCAATCAGACAATATGTCATTGGTCTGGTACATCAACAAGCAAGGATGACCCAAGTCCCTCCCCCTGTGTCGAGAAGCCATGCGAATTTGGCAGTGTCCAATAGCTTCCAGCCACTTTCTGATAGCAACGCATATCCCGGGGAACTCCAACATGATTGTGGACAAACTGAGCAGATGCATCCTCATGCCCCATGAGTGGTCCCTCAACCCCAAAGTGGCGTCTGTAGTCTTCAGCCACTGGGGCCAGCCTTGCTGCTATCTTTTCATGTCCTCATCAAACACCAAGTGCAGCAGCTATTTCGCCCTACTTCCCCCAGAGGGGGAGTCACTGAGGGACACTCTGATCCATGACTGGCCCACGGGACTTCTCTACGCTTATCCTCACATCCCTCTGATCCTACAATTTCTAAAGAAAGCTCTTCGGTTGAGATGCAAGGTGATCCTCTTAGCCCCATTCTGGCCTCGACAAGTTTGGTTCCCCTTCCTTTGGCCTCACCTAGTATACCCGCCGTGGATTCTGGACCCTCTTCCAGATCTGATTACTCACCCCTAAGGGTGGACTCACCCAAATCTGTCCAGTCTCAAACTGACGGGTTTCTCCACTTCCATTAGTCGTCCGGTAAGCTTGTCTCTCCTCGCCAGTTCAAGACATCATTCTGGCCTCTCACAAACCATCCACCAGAAGACAATATCAGAGTAAATGGAAAAGGTTCTCCATCTGGTCCAAGGATAACATGCTAGACCCATATTCGGCTCCAGTTACAGTAGTGCTTCGATACTTGGCTAAGTTTTTTGATAATGGAGCCTCTGCCTCTACGGTACGAATGCATCTAGCGGCAATTTCCACAATGGTTTAGATGGCACCCCTCTTATCTCTTTACGTCTTTGCAAGGCTTTCCTCAAGGGGACCTCTCATCTCAGGCCTCCTGTCAGACAGCCCGTGGAACCATGGAACCTCACTCTAGTCCTTCAGTCTTTGACTCAAAAACCTTTTGAGCTTGCTGCTAAGTGTGACCTAAAGTTTTTGTCTTGGAAATCTTTGTTCCTGTTAGCCATTACCTCTGCCAGAAGAGTCTCGGAGCTGCAGGCATTGTGTATCAAGAGGCCCCTGTCCGGTCTTTTGTAAAGACAGTGTAACTTCGGACAAACCCATCCTTTCTTCCCAAAGTTATTTCTGAAATGTCCTTCAAGGATGCATCTGCAGTCCTTACATATGGGTTGTCCTGCCTCAGGCAGCCCTTCGGTCGGCCGGATTCCAAAGTCTGGGTCCGGCGTCGGCTGATGTCGCTCTTCTCCCCGACGTCATTGCGCCAGGGGTATAAAAGCGTCAGCCAACGCCATGTTCCTCAGTCTTTCTTGCCGCGAGGTGCCCGAAGCAGAAGCAGTTCGCAAGTGCCGGTCGGCCAGCTCCTGTGATTTCAGCTACCGAAGACTTCAAAAAAGCTAAGTACCCCGTTGGGGACTCTTTCTTGCCTCAGCCGATGTCAGATCAAACGGTTAAAGCTAATAATTGTTTATCTTGTGGGAAACAAATACCTCATAAGGATTTCCACTCTTACTGCTTACCCTGCCTAGGCCCAGACCACGACGTCTCGGCCTGTTCAGCCTGTGCTTCCTTCAATAAACGCACTCTTAGGCGTCGGGCAAAGTTTGCAGAGGAATTTTTTGGGGACAATTTTTGTTATATCATGCCGTCGGAGCTTCTGACAGCACATTTACCCAAAAAACGAAAGGATAAAGACTGACACATGCGGTCTGCGGTTTCGGACGACTCCACGCCTGGGCCTACCGCGAGTGTCTCGGTCTCTTCTGAAGCCGAATCTCTACCGCTTCAGACAGACGACACCGCACAACCGGTAACTTCGGTACCGGAGGCCATTCCTGAGTCGGTCATAGAATTTTCTTCTGAAACTGGTGCTCAAGAAATATCCGACACCTTTTCTGTTGATAAATTTACCCCAGCACATGGGGCAGCCAGGCCTCCTGTATCCATGTCTATTAAGGCCTTTACACGGGCTAAAGCTGCTAAACAGCCAAAATCTCTCCCTCCCAAGGCTATTCCTCAGGGATCCACTACCAGTTCACAAATCTTAACCTTGGCTGAGGACCTTATTTCCTTAATCAGGGGCTCTCAGCCACATCCAGACAGGGGCTCTCATCCCCCTCCAGGCAAAAGGCCCAAGGTTGAGCAGACAGATCCCCAGTCTTCTGATGAGGCCTCAGATGACTCTGTCCTTTCGGACTACCAGGAGGAGGCCCTTCTGGCCTACGAGGATTCTGATGCAGAGGAATCTATTCCCTCGGCCTCCCCACCCGAAGAGTTTTCCTTTGGGGAGACCCTTCACTCCATGAGAGAGCATTTCAAATGGCAAGGCCAGGAATTCTCTGATTCCAGAAAGAGGTTAAGGACCTTTTTACATTTACCTCAGCATAGACCTTTGGCTATCCCTCCAGTTTTGAATGTTATAGAAGATGTGTACTCTGAGTCTAGTATTTCCCCCGACTCCCTTCCTCCGGCCCCTGTCAAACCTGACAGGTACTATAGGGTGCCGGACTCACATCTATACATTTACAAGGGCCACTCTGCTGACCCTGAAACTATTTCCCAGGGCCCTAAAGGGGTTACAACTACCACTGCCAAGAATCCACTTCCTTCTGAAAGGGAATCCAGGGCTTTAGAGAGATGGGGTAAAAAAGTGTATACTTCTTCCACTCTTTCTATGAGAGCATTAAATTGTCAATTCCATATGATACAGTATCAAGAGTATCTGTTAGATGAATTGCATAAAAAACTATCCTCACCTGAACCCCTAGACCGCAAGGCCCTTCAGGATCTGGTGCATAACTCTCAACAGGTTAGCAACCATTTCTTACAGCGTGGTTATGATGCATTGGAAGCTTCATGTAGGTCAGCAATGACAGGTGCAGTCATACGTAGACATGCTTGGCTGAAGGAACGAACATTGCCAGATCATGTTAAAGCAAAGCTTCTGGATGCACCACTGGAAAAACAAAAGTTATTTGGTTCCACGGCTCAGGAGGTCTTAAAGAAATTTGAAGAAAAGGCTAAATCAGTTCAAACAGTCAAAGATTTTCTCCAGGTCCAACCACCAAGATTCAGCAGAAATTGGCCTTCTAAGAATTGGTCCTTTCAGGACACAGACAGATTTCAAAGAGGGAAAAACAGGCGTGGCAGAGGTAGAGGGCAAGCTCGAGGCTCCTACAGAGGACGTCAATGGCAGCCTCCTACCCAAAGAGGTAGTGCAGGACCTACTTCTACTGCACAAGGACAAACTCAATGACTTGACTTTGACTCCGCCAACCAGGGCTCAATTGGAAGCACCTTTGGGCGGAAAGCTATCTTTATTCTCAGAAAATTGGCACAGTATTACAAAGGACAAATGGATACTGCAAATAATAGACAAAGGATACAGATTCCATTTTCATACATTACCAAAAAGACAAGGCATGCCAAACCTGCCACCAAATCAAAGGGGCAGAGGCTTTCAAGCAGATTTCCAAACTACTACAGATGAAGGCAATAGAAAAGGTCCCTTTCACAGAACAAGGCCAAGGATTTTATTCCAGACTATTCCTTGTTCCAAGAAAAGAAAAGCAATGGAGGCCTATTCTAGACTTGTCCGCACTGAATACTTATCTCATCGTGCCAAAATTCAAAATGCTGACCTTACAGCAGCTCCTTCCCATGCTGGGCAAGGGGTCCTGGCTGGTAACTCTAGACCTCAAGGAGGCATACCTGCATGTCCCTATCAGACAAAGTTGCAGAAGACACCTCAGATTTCTTGCAGGTTCAGAGCATTATCAATTCTCAGCATTGCCCTTTGGCTTATCTACTGCACCCAGAGTACTCACGAAATGCCTGGCATCAGTAATTGCACATTGCAGACTTCAGGGGATTCAAATATACCCATACCTGGACGACTGCCTTATACAAGCGGATAGCCAACAAGCATTGTTAAACCACTTGAGCTATGCCATCCGCCTACTACAGGCCTTGGGATACACAGTCAACTTTCAGAAATCAAGACTTATTCCATCCCAAAGAATAATTTTTCTGGGTGCAAAGCTGGATACAAACACCCAAATGGCTTTCCTCACAGAAGAAAAACAAGAACAATTACAGGATTATTTCAAAAATCTGACAACACATACCCAGCTGACTGCAAGGAAAATCCTGCAGGCCCTGGGTTTCATGGCATCTTCATTCTGCTGATTCCACAAGCAAGGCTGCATATGAGGAAACTGCAATGGTACCTAAGGAGTCTATGGTCTCAACACAGTCACAGCCTAGAAGCCTTGATCCCCCTCATTCCATGCCTTCAAAAGGAATTTCTGTGGTGGGTACAAGCAAGTCAGTCAAACATGGGCCTACCTTTCAGCAAGCCTCATATCAGCCAAACCATTACAACAGACTCCTCAGACCATGGATGGGGAGCGCACACGAAGGGCAGATGTATTCAGGGGCAGTGGACTCAAAAGGAATTGTGCCTACACATCAACCAAAAGGAAATGTTGGCAGTGATGCATTCAATCAAGGCCTTCAAACATTTCCTGCATCAAGGTCACCTGCTAATAAAGACAGACAATACCACAGTTATGTGGTACATAAACAAGCAAGGAGGTACCCATTCCTACCCTCTTTGCAGGCTGGCAATGAATCTTTGGGAACTTTCCCTAAAACTCAATATACAACTGCATTCCCAGTTCGTACCAGGAAAAGAAAATGTACTGGCGGACAGCCTAAGCAGAAACACCATGGATCCACACGAATGGATGTTGCATCCAGACATTTTTCTTCAGATAACACAATCTTGGGGAAGGCCGGACATAGATCTTTTTGCCTCCCCCCACAACCATCACCTGAAGAAATTCTGCACAAGGACATACCATCCTCAAGCATGGAAGGTGGACGCCCTATCCTTCAGCTGGAATGCTCTAACAGTATATGCATTCCCACCTCTTCCGTTAATGAGCAAGGTCTTACTGAAGATCAGGACAGAACAACCAAAAGTGATTTTGATAGCTCCAGACTGGCCAAGACAACACTGGTACCCACTGTTAAAGAGCATGACATGCACGAACCCGTGGTCCCTACCACAATGGCCACTTTTTCTGACACAGCACAACTACAAAGCTCTGCACTCCAGCCTGAAAACCTTGCAACTGACAGCCTGGAAAATACCTTGACTCCTCACCAGGATAAACTATCCAAGAGGGTAAAGGATATCATCATGGAAGCTCGGCGTCCTTCCACAAGAAAGGCATATTCAGCGAAATGGAAAAGATTTCGAACCTGGAGCACCGCACAGGGTCATGATCCGACAGTGATGAGCATCCCACATATCCTTGAATACTTGGCTGAAATGCTCCATAATGGCCTTTCTTACTCATCCATAAAAATTCATGCTTCAGCTATTTCAGCAGAGTACAACACTGATCCACCTGTATTTTCTCATCCTCTGCTGAGGCAGTTTCTAAGAGGGATAAAAAACATCAACCCTCCAAGGACACCACCAGTGCCTACATGGGACCTTAACTTCATGTTGGAAAAATTAACGCTACCCCCATTTGAACCAGCAGCATCTTCAGAACTACAATTCCTGTCTTGGAAGACTGCCTTCCTTCTGGCCATAACCTCAGCAAGTAGAGTATCTGAGTTACAGGCCCTCATGGCAGTACAGCCCTTTCTCATTTTCCATAAGGACAGAGTCTCTTTGAGAACCAACCCTTCATTCATGCCAAAGGTGGTATCCAAGGTCTCACTGAACCAAGCTATCCACCTGCCTACTTTCTTTCCAAACCCACAAAATAAAGGAGAGAAACTTCTGCATACCCTGGACATTCACAGACAGTTGCGTTACTACTTGGACAGAACTAAGACTTACAGAAAAACTGACCAACTGTTTGTAGCATACGCTGCTGGTGTACAAGGAAAAGCAATTTCCAAACAAACAGTTTCAAAATGGATAGGAAATTGCATCCGATTCTGTTACTCTTTTCATGGAAAAGCCGTGCCAGCTATCATCAGACCTCATTCCACCAGAGCAACAGCCACCTCCACAGCCTTCTTAAGAGGGGTGGCTACAAAGGACATTTTAGAAGCTGCTACATGGAGCTCTGTGCATACATTTTCCAAGCATTACAACCTGCCTTTATATTCCAGATCCAGAGCAGGCTTTGCTACGGCAGTCCTGCAGGGCATGTTAGCTACACCATCCTTTTCTTAGGTCCTACCACCCTCAGCTTGGCTATGGTATTCTACCCATATGTAAGGACTGCAGATGCATCCTTGAAGGACATAGTACAGTTTTGTACCTACCATAAATGTAGATGTCCGATAGGTATGCATCTGCAGTCAGGTTTTCCCTCCCTCCTACCCCTCTGTGGTATTCTTTGGGTACCTATCCCTCTTTTTAGCTAGCTGGGGTTATCTTTTATGGTGTATTTGTTGTTTATTGGTTTGCATGATTGGAATTTATTCATTTATACAAAATTTAGCCTTCTTTAGAGGGCACCTGGCATCTGGGGCAAGAAAAACTGAGGAACATGGCGTCTGCTGACGCTTTTATACCCCTGGCGCAATGACGTCGGGGAGAAGAGCGACATCAGCCGACGCCGGACCCAGACTTTGGAATCCGGCCGACCGAAGGGCTGCCTGAGGCAGGACAACCCATATGTAAGGACTGCAGATGCATACCTATCGGACATCTACATTTATGGTAGGTACAAAACTGTACTTTCTCCAGTAACCAGACCATTGATCTACCAGTGTTTTTTCCGAATTTTGCCAATAGAGGAAAGTATTGCCTTCACTCCTTAGATGTACATAGACAATTGAGATTATACCTAGACAGGCTCAAACCTATCCATAAATCCGAACAACTTTTCATTCCTTTTTCTGGGCCCAAAATGGGAGAGGGTGTTTCCAAGGTTACTTTATCAAGATGGCTAAGGGACTGCATACGTTTCATCTATTCCCTCCATAATGAACCCATGCCAAAAGTTAAAGCTCACTCCACTAGATCTATGGCAACATCTATAGCATTCCACTCCAGGGCTTCATTGAGGACATCTGCTCAGCAGCTATTTGGGCTAAGCTTCATACCTTTATCAATCATTACAAATTGGACTGGTCTCCAGAGGGAGAGCTGCCTTCGGCTCAATGGTACTCAGGAATGTTCTTCCATAAAGACCACCCATGGACCTCAAGGTACCTTGAGATTCTGTCTCATCAATGATGAATGGAAAGAAGATTAACAACATCAGATAAAGAAGTTATGTCTTACCATAATGTTCCATCTGTGTTGTTCAGCTTCTTTCATTCACTTCCCACCCTCCCTCCTCCAAAGGCTCCTGGGGGATGCTTTGGGTCTAATTGGTGTCCTAGGGTACTTGTGCAGAAGTGGCCTCAGCTTTACTTCCCTTTTAACAAACTCGAGCTGAGGTAACACAGAGAAGGGCATTCTGGGTAGAGACTTAGCTCGAGAGTTTTTTTGGCTGGCGCGAGCATGGTAATAGGCCAACTCTGTTCTGAGGGCTCTGAACTGAACCCATCAGTGATGAATGAAAGAAGATGAACAAAAGAGATGGAATGTTATGGTAAGACATAACTTCTTTTTTTCCCACATGCCGAGTAGACAGACACAAACAACTCCCTTTTTCTCCTCCTCCGAACACTTCACTGCTAATTGACCCCCTTAGTTTACAACAGGTCTCACGTCTGTAAATCTCTTATAATCAAACATCACATCCATCTATACACACACAAATTTCTTATTCAATCTATTAACTATTAGGGACATAAAGACCATCTGGTATTCCAACAGGACAAACCAAGCATTTATCAAGCAGCATACTTAATACATACCATAAGAGAATAATTTCCTTCTTCCCATTTCATAACAGTAAAACATCAGTCCAACTCAACCGCAATAACTTCCCTCAATTTCAAACCATCTGCACCCAAACAAGCTGAGAGCCATATAATCGGCATTTCAGCAGCCCACCCCCTGTCACAAGATTGCCTTTAAAATACATTAGAAGAAGTTAAGTTTAATATGTCAGCAAGTTCCTGAATAATTATTGCATTGACTTGCAGTGGATTTCGGGCATTACGGGACAGCCTCATCTCGAATGTTCATGCCATTTCAGACCACTTAGGCATCGTCATCTCAGTTAATGAACTAAACTCCCTGCAAGCAATGAGTATACACGGATTTTCATTTTCCAATTTTACTATTTGCATTTTTTATTTCCTTTTCTCTTCCCTCAGTAAGTTACGCATGCAAGGCTTACCTCCCAGTCAAGCAATCACGAACAACTGCCTACAGCCACATCCAGAATGTATACCTTACCATGACAGTTTCAGTAACTCAGAAGGTAAACAAAAGCAATTCACTAGAGATCGCAATAGACATGCAAGTTGAACTCCATGCATAGCAGAGTCCACTCCAACAGCTGTGTAAAAAAAAAAAAAAAAAAAGACTCCATATTGATCAAAGGACAGCAGCCGTTTGGACTGTGGCTCATAATCAGATACAGTAACTCAATAAGAAAAAGGAAAGCGGCAACCCACACAATAAAGATCTGCCAATGAGAATTAATAAACTACTATGGGATTTTCATTATAATTGCTAACAAATACTGTTTGTAAAGGCAGAGTTTGTATAGTTAAGATGGGAATTATTATTTTATTTTTAATTCCACTAAGCAAGCCTGTAGGGATCTAAAGTTGAGATATAAGTATACAAAGAGATAATTATCCACCAGAAGTACCCGAAGTTGTACACAAGAGTGAAAGGGAGACTGTGCTAATAAGGCTTGTTAACCCTATTGAACCACGAAACTTAGAACAATTTTCTATTTGTTTGCCATTAAAATAAAACTAATATATTACTACTGATGGGCAAAAAAAGATCATTTCCTTTTCACTTTGTGTACATTAGAAAAACAAACCCCGGGATTCATGAAGATCAACGCAAGGACAGTTTTAGCCTTGCGCTGAGTGTCCTCGTTACAGTTGGTGCAGCAGCACCATATGAATATGTATGAGGATGCGCCGCTGCACCCTTGACGTGCACAGGAAATGTGTGCGAGTGCAGGGGGGTGTGTACAAGTGCTCTACGGAGGCGTAAGCATGCCCCGACAGTTGCACAACCTACTATGCTG